>NC_134689.1:118812282-119124782 GCF_050947455.1 Rhinoderma darwinii
CTTTTTGTTCTCAGCTATCCTCTAAGAGTTATAGAAGGGTAGCCTTTCTATGACATCCATACTCCCTATTATGGCATATGGACATGGATTAATGAGCCAATCAGACCCTTAGACCCTTCTCGGTACTAAAATGAACACGTCACCAGGATAATACATGCCATGAACAGCAGATCGCCTACTTATCGACAGTTTACAGATAGCAACGGATTCTTTTCTTCGTCATACAGAATAAAAATTAACCGAAAACTGTCAAAATGGGTCAAGATAAAAAAAGTTACGTATTGCTAGAGTTTACAATTATTTTACATTTAACCAATTTAATTAAAGGGTATAGTCACACACATATATATATATATATATATATATATATATATATATATATATATATATATATACACATACAAACATCTATTGTAGTTTGCATGATGTTTTAACACTGTTTTATAAGTAGAACAATGATAATTAGTATTAATTCTATTTAGTTGTTTACCATTTATTTTGATGAATATATTCTGATAATTAGTTTTACAAATAAAACTTTTCACAGTTGTAATTTCTAATAAAATAAACATTGTATAAAATACATATTCCAGGGCTTCTACTAAAGATTAGTTACTAGGAACAGCCAATAAAATTATTTTATAAATGTTATTAAGAAAAAAACTTACCACTGTTTTGAAAATTTCCAACCCAAGCTTTTCTGCTACTTCTCCAACTTGATTTCCAACCTTCTCCTAGTAATATGAAAATTAATAAAAGCAGGTGAATAAAAAAAAATAAGACAGCTTTTATTTATAAAATAGTAGCTTGGCTATATACTTTATTCTGGTGTCATTTTAGAAAAATACTACATAATTTACTTTGTTATTACTTTTCTATTATTTTTTAAATATGCACAAATACCTATATCCAGTTCGAAAGGCATATTATGCATAGTATGGCTTCATATAAACTCTGAGTTGTATAGAGCCATAAATATACTCATAGCACTGCTACTGGGGGAAAATATCTCCACAATACAGAGTTATACAGAGGCAACACATGGTTCTATACGGAGGCAACACAGTTTCTATTGCTTCATATTACAGAGCCATAGGGACTCTATCCTAAACTTACTATGGTTGGTGCAATTAGATACAGTGAAACTTTCCCAGAACACTACTACTTTTGAGAAGACTCTCCCCCATTCAGACTGAATTTGTTTGTGACCGATTTTCCCCACTTCTATGGAAGCTTCCCCTCTATAAGCAGATCACCATCCAATCCGACCAAGCACCACTTTGGGAATGAGAGGATGGAACCTAATGGGGACCATAGATAAAAGGGGATCCATGCTGGAGACCAAGAGGAAAACCAAAAACAAGATTGAGAGGAGAGCCATGCTGGGGAGGTTCAGAAATGATACAGGGGCCCTGCTGGGACTAGAAATAATATGGGAGTCATGCTGGGGACTAGAAATGAGAGAGAAGCCATGCTGGAGACCAAGAATGAAAGTGACTGCATTACACACTTTAACCTATGTTCTCTGTATTTTAAGAAGATTACCACCCCATAAAAAAAAAAAAAAAAACATTTTACTATGCAATTTTGGGGGGTCAGCTCAAAAAGTTTTTATTGTAGTTTGTATATAGTCTGAACTGAGAACACAAATTAAACATATTGTTAAATAATAGATATTATATCAAACATTTTGTTTGTTATTTCATTACCAAAAATTCGGGAGTACTCAGGATTTCATCAACTGTACAGCCTGCATCTTTCTGTATAAATATAAAGCAAAAGCTATTTTATCATGTTCAAATATATATAAGTCTTTAAATATAAGGTTTAAAATTACCAGAGCCTCATGTAATTCCATTAAGAATAGCTTGTACAGTTGCTCATTTTGGTCTTTCTGAAACATTTAAAAATAAAAAATAAAATCTGTAAATATTCACATATTCTCATTTTCCTAAAAAAACTCAAATGACAATAATATAAAAGTATATACACACCTTTCCCTTCATGTATAAACAGAGCAATTGTTGGAGTCTTTCAAGAGCTTGTGGGACATCAACCTATTAATTACAGTGGCAATTAATATTGTATAAGGTTAAGAAAAGCTTTCTTCTATTTTAACAAGATACAATATTTTAATTAGCTGAATTGTAAAACCTCATGATACTGATCTCTTAATTACCCCAATACCCTTTTTTGTGGTGGTCATTCCGAGGCCGTATAGTACAGTGTCGCATTTTTATGGTGCTATAGAATGTCCTGCAAAATTGCCCTGTGTCGTCCTGTAGCTGTCTAAAGCTGTTTAATGATGGCTTAGCTCAAGCTAATGGACAAGATCTGAGGCATCTTTGATCCTGGCAGTTTAACCATTTGATGACTATAGTGGTCTCCTTATTTGATCAGGTCACTGGTCTTCCTGGTGACACGATCAGAGACTAGAGAATTCCTTTAATGTTAGCCCTGGGACCTAAAATGGACCCCAGGGCTGTCTATATACTCAGCCTATTGTTAGGGTACATCAAGATCTGCTCTATTAACCGGCTGTGTCATAATGACGCAAGGCATAATGTATTAGCATACAGAAGTGTGTTCATACTTTTTAAGTTTAAAATAAAGAAGGAAAACCATACTCCCTTAATGGGAGTTAAACTGAAAATGGTACCTAAAAAACTAAAATTGCTTTTGCATGAAACAAAGCCTCACACAGATATTTAGAAAACAAAAAATCCAGGATGACCATTGTAAGTTTAAAATATAGTAACCTTAGATCATAACTCTATGGAAAACGAGTAATTGGTTCCAAAGCTCCCAAAATGTAAACAAAAAATAAGTAAAAAAGATTAAGCAGATAACTAATAGGCAAGGTCTTACAAATAATAGTCATAAATAGCTGCAGGAACACTTTCACTTTCTATGCTGAGGATGGGAGCTTCTTTAGAGTCCTGTACTGTACGCAGTGCAACAGAAAGAAAAATTGGTGCACCCGCACCTGGTGTCCAATGGAGCAACTCATACAGGTACAGGTGTTTCACCAGTAAAATGTCAATGCTGATTGGCTGGAACTTTTAACAAATTACAAGCCCTGTAGATGCAGGCTGTCTGTGGCATTGTATGTTGAATATGATTTCAGGCTACAATGTCCCTGGAAAGACCATTATAATCGGAGGCATTGTAACTTGAGAGACCATTGTGTTACATATATATATATATATATATATATATATATATATATATATATATATACTTTAAGGTTTAAGATTTGAAATACCTTACCTGAATTAATTTGTTAAGGCAGCTCTCTGGGATCATGGGTACATTTGGTGCGACTACAACATAAATTAACGACTAATAAACATAAAATTAACATAATCACAACAATAATGAAATACTGGTTTCTGCAATTAGATTTTTGGGCACCGAAAAAACTGAATATAAATCAGAGTCTAATAAGATATTTCACAAATTAGTAAGAAAAGATTTGAAAACGTTTATAATAATGTTGCCATTCTTTTATTCTAAGTTTCCAACATTACATTTGTTGTTTCCATTAATAGTTTGACTACATATTGGGCCGTACAGTTTGGCCCATTTTACATACAAATGTTAGTATTAGAGCTCATGCACACAGTCCTAGTACAGCTCCATACAAGCTACAAATTGTAAGGAGAGGTAATATGGCACCCATAGCACTCTATGGGGCTAAAAGGTACCTCCATATGCCGCAGATTTTCTATTTAGATTCTTATACAAATCATGCTTTGTTTCATCAGAGACCATTTTACAGACAAATGTAAACCTACAAGCATTGGTTCTAGGAGAAAATGCATTCATAAGATGCTTCTATATGGAGGCACCATTTGGTGGCACAGAGGGTGCCCATGACACTGCAGTGGGGAGTCATAGGGACTCAGTGTGCTGCCACACAAGCTCTGTGCAGATAGCTTTGCCATGTTTATGAGCCCTTAAGTAAAAAAACATTTAATGGTAGCGCCTTACCTGATTTACTTCCACCAGAAGTAACAAAGCCTGTATTTCCAGAACCTATTAATCAAAAACAAAAATGCCCACATCACTTAGTAATTGACCATTTCTATTTATACTAGGTAAGTAAAGGTAATAGTGGTTCTCCAACATTACAATGTGTTGTTAGAATCTATGCTGTTAACAATTGATCTTACCAAAAAAGCAGCTTAAAGCTACAAAGAGAAAAGCAAATGCAGCCCTCATGTTGGGAGATGATCAATATGGTCTATGAAGTAGAACTATTCAAAGATTGCCAGAAGGTCTGTTGTAAAAACCCTCTATGGGCTACTATATTTATACTATAGAATAATGGATGCATCACCGCCTTACTGACATTAAACATGACCTACTGATGGCTTAAGGTTATGAAATGTTCCCAAGTGTCATACAATTGAAATTTGTAGATTCTCAAATTGCCTGTAATTATTAAATAAACCCAACAATGGTATTGATTTTCATTTGTACAGTATGTAATGGTGACAAAAAGGGTAAAACTTCAAGTATTGTTTGTAGAAGTTCTTACATTCCTATATTTAACTTTTAGAATTACCTTTCATTTATTATAATAATATGAAATGTACTAATACAAAGTGGTTATTACACAAGTGGTTAATCATGCCAAGGATTAAGTTTTTTGCAGTGTTTTTGAAATTTGGATAATATTATTACATATGCGAAATTTATAAATGCTTGAAAACCAAAAGTGTATTTATACTGTATATTCATATTAAAAAAAAATGCATTCAATGCTATACAAACCTTTGTTAGCATTTTTGTTATTTAAAAAAACATATTTAGTGTTTTTATGTAACTTCTAATATCACTTTTATTAAAAAACAATTTTACTTTTTAAATACAGCTTCCAGTGGCGTAACTATAGGGGTCACAGCGTTCGCAATTGCGACCGGGCCCTGAAGCCAGGGGTGCCGACGGCCACCCGCACCACCTCAATGAAAAGTTACTATAGTAACTGGGGCCTATGTAATAAATTACACGGGCCCCCGTTACTATAATAACTGACGGTACTTACATTCCTCCTTCTGGAGCGGAGCGGCGGTCCTGACGTCACAGCGCTGTGCGCAGCGCATGATGTCACAACGCTAGGCACGGCGCACAACATTGCGACCCTGGATGGAGTCAAAACCTCCGCTGTGGCCGAAGAGTAGGGTAAGTTTAATACCACTGTCTGCTGGAGCTGATGGGTCAGGGTCCGACCCCCGACATTCAGCTGTTTTGAAGGGGGTGCAGCGCTCGTACGAGCGCTACTTCCCCTTCATTCCGATCACTTTTTCACACTGAATCACCAACACGAACGTGTCAGCGATTCACAGTGTGAGCAAGTAAGGGAAATGAAGGGAAAGCAGTGCTTGTATGAGCACTGCACCACCTTCCATACAGCTTATGGGCAGGGGTCCCGGGAGTCGGACCCGACCCATCAGCTATTGATGGCCTATCCTGCGGATAGGTCATCAATGTTTAGAGACTGGACAACCCCTTTAAACCTACCATGTGGTATGCTTAGATACAGGGCCCCAGCTTATACTGTATAAGATTACTGTCTGCTGGACCCTGTATCTAAGCCTACCATAGGCTTAGATACAGGGTCAAACAAACAGTATCACACATGCAGTTGGGCCCTGTATCTAAGCCTACCACATGTGATAGGCTGTGTTCACATCAGCATTGCCCTTCCGTTGAGGGGTTCCGTCTGAGGTTTCTGTCGGGTAACCCCTCAACGGAACGGCAAACCCTCAACGGAGATGGCGTGTTCATTGGTATCATTTTGGAGTACATGGACTTATTGATTAACTTTTATTTCATTTTTTGGTGGGAGAAATGGAAAAAAAATAATTTTTTGCCGTGTTTTTTGTGTGTTTTTTTTGTACTGCGTTAACCGGGCGGTTTAATTAATAAGTTAGCTTTATTACTCGGGTCGTTAAAATCATGGCGATACCATATATGTGTGTGTTTTGTGTTTTTTTGCACTTCTAGTAAATAAAACCACTTTTTATGGGAAAAAAATGGTTATATTTACATTTTTACTGTTATCTTTTTTTTATATTTTTTAATAAACTTTATTTAACTGTTTTAATTTGTTTGTTATTAGTCCCACTAGGGGACTTTACCATGCGATATTCTGATCGCTTATATAATGCTTTGGTACATATACTTAGTATACCAAAGCATTATTTGATGTCAGTGTAAAACTGACAGGCAATCTATTAGGCCATGCCTGTGGCACAGCCTAATAGGTATACAGCCAGCCAGGGCACATCAGGGGGCCTTTATTAGGCCCCCGGCTGCCATGGCAACCCGTCGGCGGTAGGTGATTGCATTCACGGGCCGCCGATCAGTGACAGAGGGAGCTCCTTCCCTCTGTCAAACAACTTAAATGTCGTGGTCGCTATTGACCGCGGCATTTAAGGTGTTAAATGGCCGGGATTGGAGGTTTCTCCAATCCTAGCTGTTGCAACTGGAGCCCAACTGTCAGTCACAGCCGGGCTCCCATGGCGGTCGTGCGGGCACAGCTTCTGTGCCCGCACAATCTGCTTCATGTACATGCACGGCAGGATGCATTAATGGCTGCATTCTGTGCTCTGCATGAACGTGATACAGGTGAAAAGCAGTTGTCTGGTTTAGAAAGCTCATTTTCAAATACCTTATCAGAGAATTCTGAGTAAATTAAGAGAGGTTTCCAATTCAAAACCCTTATCATTTAACCAGTGCAAAGAGTGCCTGTAAACAGTGCCTCTCCTTCGGCTTGTCCATGCATTACATGGATGCAACAGGAGGTTTGAGGCGTGTTACTCCTCCTATAAAAAGGGGCCCACATAAAATAGAGGCCTGATGTCATGGCTCTGTAAGGCATTTTTTGTTAACCCTTTCTCTGCCAAGGAAGTATATCATATGTCTTGGTAGGAATGCACTTCAGTAGCTAAGAACATATCTAATATGTCATGGCTACTAACAGCTGCAACGTAGGCTGGATCTTAGCTGTCAAACAAGCCCTGAATCGGAGATCTAGCTACGATCAAGCCAGAGCTAAAGCAGTTTGAAGTGAGAGCTGAATATACTTGCAGCTCCCATTTCAGTCTTTGTGGAGGAGGAAAGGAAGGTCGTGCTGGCAGGGAGAGGAGGAAAATCTGTGATCCTCCTCCTGTCTCTGTATGGCTGTAGATGACACCAGGGAAAGGGGTAACTTGAATCTTTTTTCATGTTATCATCGCCTTCCCACCCTATCATTCAGAGGGCATACTTGCTCTCTAATTGTCACATATAAAGGGTCTTTTTCAGAAAAGGAGTGAGAAGTTGAGCGGTATCTCATGTAATCACCTTTCTGCGCCTTATTAGGCCATTTAGTGACTCCTCGATCGCGGCTTTAAATAAGTCGCATCCAGCACTTGAACCACACACAAACAGTAAAGTTTGTTCATTTTACACAGTCCCTATTTTGTCCATATCCAATTTTTGGTGTAAAATACACTGACCTCTTCATGAGCGATACCTCTTGCACGCTACAGTCATAGCGATAATGATAATTACTAGAGTAAAATTTCTAAAATATTTCTAATGGAAGGAAAATTCCTTCAGCTATAAACGATCATTTCCAACTAGTTCCACTAAAAAAAAATCAGTACTAGGTTACGCATTAGATTAAGTTTAGGGAATTTAAATTGTTGATCAGAGTTAGGTTGAGTTCACATGTTGCGGTCAATTTGTACTTTTTGCCACAGTTTTGTTCATTTTTTTTTTTAAATTGTAGAAAAAACATGATTTGACCACAACATATGAACACAGCCTTAGAGTTTGCATAGGGGATAAAAAATTATATATTTATAGAGTCCCCAATTTAGTTGGATAGCAAAAATTGTTTAGTGAATCCCTGTGGTTTTAGCGTTTATTTAACACACGCATCTGTAAATGTAGACGTGTACTATGTAATATCACTTAACATCTTAGGTTGAGTTCACATGGGGCGGATACGCTATGTAAAGTTACATTACATATACTCCCCGGTGGGTGCAGGGAATTCCGGGTGAAAAACCGCACCAAACTGTGGAATGTTTTTTCACCCGGAATGTCCACTGTGGAAAACTGCAGCATTTAGCTAGCAGACCGGTCTCCCGGGATGATGTTTCATCCCAGGAGACCACTGCAGTCAATCACAGGCTGCAGCGGTCACATGGGATGAAACGTCATCCCAGGAGGGCGGCCTTCTGACGTCATCCAAGCCATCCTCCTGGGATGACGTTTCATCGCATGTGACCGCCTCTACAGCCTGTGATTGGTTGCAGCGGTCACATGGAATGAAACGTCATCCAAGAAGGACGGCCTGAAGGAAAAAACTCTGGTTAAGTAAAAGATTTTTTTTTCTCAGTTGCGTTTTTTGTGGCAGAATCGCTGCGAAGCCGCCGCAAAAAACTTCCAACAACTGCTATTTGTTGCAGATTTTACCACCCCATTGAATTTAATGGGGAAAACCCGCAACAAATAATCAGCATTTACGCTAATACAATTGAAATGCTGCAGAATAAAATTCTGCACCGCATGTCAATTTCTGAGCGTTTTTTCCGCTCAGTATTTATGCAGCGTGTGGATGAGATTTTTTCTATATCATCCACTTTGCTGCTACTGTATTATGCTGTGGATTTTCCGCAATAAATTCTACGGTATTTACGCAACGTGTGAACTGACCCTAAGGCGGGATTCACACGACCGGGTCCCGCCCGAGCCCGAGTATCGGCCGGTAAAATCGGCAATTTTTCCCAGCCGGTTTGCATTATTTTTGCATCCGTTCCGGGCCGGGCAGATCTGGACAGTGACATCAGCGGCAACTCCTGAAGGGGAATCCCCATGTGTTCGGGGATTCCGCTTCAGGAGTCTCCCCTGATGTCACTGCCCAGATATGGACAGAGACATCAAACGCTCTGTCCAGGAGCGGAATCCCCGAACACACGGGAATACCGCTCCTTCAGGGAGCTAATATGGAGCTGGCACATAGCAGAGCGGGGAGATACCTCCCTGCTCTGCTATAGTGGCGTCGCTACAGTAGTAGCAGCCGCAGCAGCAGCAGCTGCTGGCAGCGCCATGGAAGGTGTCGCCGGGCCAGGGCGCTTTTAAAACAAGCAGGGGAAGGGAGCCAGCGCAGCGCTCCCTTCCACCTGCTGTACACCCCGGCCCTGCCACACAGTGTACAGCCATTCGTCCGAATGGCATAAACTCCTCCTCCTCACATGCACTCTGCGCTGTGAGGAGGAGGAGATAGAGCGCAAGCGACGGAAAACCCGGCCATCACTCGGGACACATTCCGTTGATGGCCGTGTATTACCCGGCCCCATAGACTTCTATGGGAGCCGGGCGGCCGGGTACCCGGCCAAAAATAGAGCATGTCCTATTTTTTCCCGGCCGTCAAAAAAATTGGTCGTGTGAATAGCCCCATTAGGGGTCTATTATTCCTAATGCAGCCGGGTGCCGGACGATTTATGAACGGCCGGCACCCTGCCGGGAAACCCTGTCTCTTGAATGAGGCCTTACAGTTCTTTGCAGAGTACTTTTTTTTTTGCATAAGGCATCTGCTTGAGTATAAATTTTAGTCACAAAGTTGAATTTTCATGCAACTTTGCTTATAATCACTATTGATGCTAAGTATTGTAAAGGCTGTTCTGTGTATAAATTATTAAATAGTAGTATGCTGTGAGCTCTCAAAAAATTATATTTTGGCAGCATAGTGGCTAATTACCATATTTAGCGTTTAGATTTACCACATTTGTGGATGATAGCCAAATATTGCATGGCCTCTCTTTCAGCATTTTTGAGAGCACAAGCTCTTGTTGATCTTTTTTATGCCATGGGCCATACAAAATTATCAACTAGCCTGCTATATTTGGTGAAACATTTAATTAACTCACCCCTAATGTGATGGCTGGAACTGCTCCTCTTTGGTGAGGCGTGTGATGTTAGCTGGTATTGCTGTTGTTGCTACTCACAACTGCTTTTCCAGGTTTGTGTCGGTCAGTCTGGAGCGCAGTCGACTCTTTGCGATGGTAAATTTTGAAAAGAAATGCTCGCAACACTAAGTTGTTCCGAACACATATGCATATTTCAATGCATGTCTCCTCAAAGTGGAAAATTCATCATTGCTATGTAATGTTTATAGAACTCAAGTAGTGGGTTTCTTGCTTGTCCCTGAAAATTTACATTATTATTATTATTAATATTATTATGATTCGCTTAATATACATTTTTATGTTGCTACGAAAAAAGCTCCTAGATTTATTGAATTTCGACTTCCATCTGCGGTTGCCTTGGCAGGGCCTGACCAAATGATTTTGCTCGGCCATACGTTTCCCACACCTTAGTCTATTATGTTTTCATTGTTTTTCATTGTAAACCTCTGCTTGCATGTGACTTTTAGGCACTTTTGTATGTTATAATGAATTAAAAAAAATAATAATTACTATTTGGCATAAAGTTACACGCAGGTGGACATGGCTGTCAACAGAATGTCAAGACAATTACAATCGTTAAGTTGTTTGCTTTCAGTAAATATATAGGGTTAGGGGGTGACCTCACTTTTTAAGGTGTGTAATTCCTGTAGGTTGTTACATTTTTTTAAATTTCCAGCTCAAAACAAAATGTTTGGGTCTCTTCAATTCTGGTGATTTTATGAATATACACTATATGGACAAAAGTATTGAATTTAGGTGTTTTATTCAGTCCCATTGCCACAGTTGTATAAAATCAAGGACCTAATCATGCAGTCGCCTTATGAACATTTGTGAAAGAATGGGTCTTTCTAAATGGCTCACTGAATGCGAGCGTGGTACTGTAATAGATGCCACTGTCTTGCAACAAGTCAGTTTGGGTAATTTCTTCCCTCCTAGATATTCCACGATCAACTGTGAGTGGTATTATTGCAAAGTGGAAGCGTTTAGGAACCACAGTAACTCAGCCAAAAAGTGTAAGACCACGTAAAAATACAGAGCCAGATCGCCGAGTGCTGAGGCACATAGAGCATAAAAGTCACAAAAGTTCCTAAACTTTTCTGGCATTAACATCAGCACAAAAACTGTGTGCTGGGAGGTTCATGGCATGGGTAGCTGCATGCAAGCCTTACATCACTAAGCACAATGCCAAGTACTGGATAGAGTGGTGTAAAATACGCCGCCGCTCAACTCTGGAACATTGGAAACTTGTTCTGTGGGGTAACAAATCTTGCTTCTCTATGTGGCAGTCTGATGGACGAGTCTGTGTTTGGCGAATCCAAAGAGAACATTACCTGCTTGACTGCATTGTGCCAACTGTAAAGTTTGGTGGAGGAAGAAAAATGGCTGTAAAATCCCCTGTTGTCCAGAACTTTCTTTTCACATACTATATGTTCTCCCAACTAACCTGCACTTGTTTCTATCCCACTCTCCTAAACATACTTCAGAATTTCCCTTTCCTATTCTCCCACTACCTCCATAGCTGACATGCAGAATGGCTCCTTACTGAAAATGAATAAGCAAAGTCACAGTGTGATGTTAAGGACATCAAGGTTTTTTTTAACATGGACTGAATATGGAGGATGAAACAAAAATGCATACCTGGTGGCCGGGGTAGCATCTAGTTGGTGGCAGTGGTAGTTTAAGAATGCTTCATAGCAATACTGTATATATAATACCTAAGTAATATCAAGGGGGGAATAAGTGCCCCTATGTTATGTATCTAAATGAGTTGGGTTGCGGCACATAAGATGATTATAATGATGAAAAAGAAAGGCTCAACATGACTTGGAAAGTTGGTACTGGTGACAAATAGGGAGAATCTGAGGGAAAAACTAGTTAATATGATTTAAAAAATGGAATGATCAAAGAAATCAATGCCCGGTCAGCTCTTTAGCCCTGACCCCCTCATCGCCAGTCCCTGAAGGGCAGCAAGATAGCTGTCAAATGGACGTACACTAATTTACCCCAATCCCAAACAATCGTTAGTGTCCTTATTCATAATACATACTCCCCATTTTTTTCCACCCCTTTAATAAAAATGCTGTGCTATTTTACTGGTTGTACAAAGGAAATATAAAGTAAGAGGTTTTTTTGTTTTGTTTTGTTTTTAAATCCATACATTGCAGTAACTCCAATGATCCCTTATGTGGCCACCTACTCTGCCTTACCATCTTCCTGCCCCTGGGATTAAACATTGACAGCTATGATGTCCCTCTAACTGATGAGGAGGAATGCCACACAGTATAATTTGATACCATTTGCTGTTGGTTACCTGGGTGGGTCGGCAAAGTGCAGGAGATAACAAGGAGGAGGGTGACCTTCTATGTCTTCAGAAGGAGGAAGTAAAATTAGAGAATATGGCTCCCTTCCAATTCCTAGTACAACAGGTTCCTGGAACAAACTCTCCTAGTAGCAAACATGCCAGTTCTGGCTGGAAAACTGAAGTTGACACCAATCACGAATATAGCTGGCCTTGGGGACTTTGCCAAAAATGCACCCTATAGTGGATGAATATCCCAGACAATTTCTTGGTTCAAAGACGAGACACGTTTTTATATTCATCTTGGCATTCCAGAAGTCAGGGCCGGCGTCAGCACCCAGCAAACCCGGGGGGCCCACTCGGCCGCCGGGTGCTAACGCTGCTATCGTTAAGGCATCACTGTCCATATATGGACAGTGATGTGAGAAGGAGAGGAGTCCCAGGCAGAGCGCTATCAACTCTGCTATGGGACTCCGTCTCTGGTAAAGCCCCTGACATCGCTGTCCATATATGGACAGTGATGTCAGGACCAGAGCAGTGTCCCAGCCTGGCGTAGCTATAGGGGGTCGCAACTGCGACCAGGCCCCTAAGCCCGCTACCGCACAGCGCTGACTGCTTCCGCAGGACGCAGATTCAGTTGGGTTGAATGCTGGAGCCTTGCTCCAGTATTCACTGTGACGTAAGCAGCTTGGCGCAGGCAGGCGAGATGTAGTGACGTCATCGCAACTGTCTGCGACAAGTCACTCACAGGACAGTGCAGAGGAGGAAAAGGATCCTCCACACGTCGTGGGAACAGTGGTTGGTAAGTAATTATGTTATTATTTTTCTATCAGGTACATATGGGGCATTATACTGGGTATGGGAAAGCTATGGGGGCATTATACTGCATGGGGCAGCTATGGGGGGCATCATACTGTATGGGTGGCATTATACTGTATGGGGGGCATTATACTGTATGGGGCAGCTAGGGGGGTATTATACTGTATGGGGCAGCTATGGGGGGCATTGTACGGTATGGGGGGCATTATACTGTATGGGGCAGCTATGGGGGCATTATACTGCATGGGGAATTATACTGTATGTGGCAGCTATGGGGAGAATTATACTGTATGGGGGCATTATACTGTATGGGGCAGCTATGCGGGGCATTATACTGTATGGGGGCATTATACTGTATGGGGCAGCTATGCGGGGCATTATACTATGTGGGGCAGCAATTGAGGCCATTATACTGTGTGTGGCAGCTATAGGGGCATTATACTGAGGGTGCATTCATGGGGTCTGTCGGGCAAGGAAGCTGGGCATAGCGGTGTGCAGGGGTCTGGTGGTGTTGGAGAGGGGTAGGGGGGCCTAAGCTGAATTCTTGCACCAGGGCCCATGAGCCTTTAGCTACGCCACTCCCAGGCAGAGTGCTAGTAGTGCTCTGCCCCTGACAACACTGTTGGTATATAGACAGTGACGTCAGGGGATGTGTGGCACTACCTGGGAGAAGGGGACTGGGTGGCACTACCTGGGAGGAGGGGGCTGGGTGGCCCTACCTGGGAGGGGGGCTGTATGGCACTATCTACAGAGGGCTTTAAATTTATGGAGTTACAAACTGGGGGCCTAACTTCTTTATGGGGGCATAAACAGGGCCTAATGTCTATATAGGGGCACAAAGTGACGATTTTTGGCATTTTACTGTTGCCGTAAGTTCTTCTGTAAAGGGGCCCACTAAGTCTGTGTCGCCCAAGGGCCCACATAAACCTGAAGCCGGCCCTGCCAGAAGTTATAACATTTTTACACAACGTTATTATTTATTTTACATGTTTTTAGACTTGAAAAATAAGGGCTTAAATTTCCAACATTAATTTTTTTAAACATACAGTATCCTTGCATACTTCTATACCAGCATATTATACCTGTGCATAGTAATATTGAAGAAGGTGTGCCATGCTTTCCATATATATGAATAAAATAAATGTTGTGCAGGGATATGGCTGCTAGATCCTCTAGGCGGTAAAGTTGGTCAACTTTATTTAGCCAATAAGCTATTGAAGGTCTTAAATAGGTATTCCAGTTTCATTTAAAAAAAAACATGTTATTTTTTAGTATAGTGAAAAGTTCCATAATTTCCTAATACACTTTATGTATCAATTCCTCTCGATTTTCAAGATCTCTGCTTGCTGTCATTCAATAGGAATCATCATTGTACATTTTCATGGGATAAAAATCTGTCCATGGTCATGTGATGGACACACAGGTGCTGGCATCGTTAGAAGACACAACTCTGATAAACATACTATAACTGTACTGAACTGTGCACCTGTGTGTCCATCACATGACCATGAACAGATTTTTATCCCCCTGGAAGTGTACAATGAAGATTCCTATTGAATGTCAGCAAGCAGAGATTTTGTAAACGATGAGGAATTAAAATAGAAAGTATATTGAGAATTTTTATAACGTTTCATTATACAGAGAATCACAATTATTTTCTGAAAGTGAAATACCCTTTTAACGTAGATCTCCAAAAAGTTGAGATGAGGAGAATTGCCCCCGCGAGGAAGAGGTGTAGCATTAGTGTATTGATTAACTTGTTCTGATTGCCCAGCGGTAAGTTAAAGGGGTTTTCCGGAAGCAAACAATCGCATTTAGTTAACCCCTTTAGGACGCAGCCTGTTTTGGCTTTGTGGACACAGATGATTTTTGCAAATCTGACATTTGTCACTTTATGTGGTAATAACTCCGTAATGCTTTTGCCTATCCAAGCGATTCTGAGAGTGTTTTCTCGTGACATATTGTACTTTATGTTATTGAAAAAATTTGGTCGATAAATTGAATATTTATTTGTGAAAGACTTCATATTTTAGCAAAAATTGGCAAAAATTTGCATTTTTCTAAATTTCAATGTATTTGCTTGTAAAACAGATAGTAATACCACACAAAATAGTTACTAGTTAACATCCCCCATATGTCTACTTTATGTTTGCATTACTTTTATTTTTCTAGGACGTTACAAGGCTTAGAAATTTAGCAGCAATTTATCATATTTTCAAGAAAATTTCAATAGGCCATTCTTTCAGGGACCAGTTCAGTTCTGAAGTGGCTTTGAGGGCCTTCTATATTAGAAAGTCCCCATAAATCACCCCATTTTGAAAACTGCACCCCTCAAGGTATTCTAAACCACATTCAGAAAGTATTTTAACCCTTTAGGCTTTTTACAGGAATTAAGGCAAAGTAGAGGTGAAATTTACAAACTTCATTTTTTTTGCCAAAATTCATTTGTAATAAAAAACAAATCTGTAACACAGAAGGTTTTACCAGAGAAACGCAACTCAATATTTATTGCCCAGATTCTGCAGATTTTAGAAATATCCCACATGTGGCCCTTGTGTCCTAATGGACTAAAACACCGGCCTCAGAAGCAAAGGAGCACCTAGTGGATTTTGGGGCCTCCTTTTTTTAGGAATATATTTTAGGCACCATGTCAGGTTTTAAGAGGTCTTGTGGTACCTAAACAGTTGAAACTCCCCAAAATGACCCCATTTTGGAAACTACACCCCTCAAGGCATTTTTCTATGGTTATAGTTAGCATTTTGACGCCACAGTTTTTTTGCAGAATTTAGTAGAATTAGTCTGTGAAGATGAAAATCACCTTTTTTTTTTGGAAACAAAGATTATTTTCATTTTTACAAGAAATAAAGGAGAAAAAGAACCCCAACATTTGTAAAGCAATTTCTCCTGATTACGGCATTACCCCATATGTGATCATAAACTGATGTTTGGACCCACAGCAGGGCTCAGGAGGGAAGGAGCGCCTTTTGGATTTTGGAGCGCAGATTTTGCTGGATTGGTTTTCAGTGACATGTCGGGTTTGCAATGCCCCGCAGGAACCAAAACAGTGGAAACCCCCCAAGTGACCCTATTTTGGTTACTACACCCCTCAAGGAATTTTTCTAGGGGTATAGTTAGCATTTTGACCCCACAAGATCTTTTTTAGAGCTAAGGTGACCAAAAAACATTGATTTTGGCGCTTTAAATCCTTTATTTCTTACAGTGTTCACCGTGCGCAATAAATAAGTTTTACTTTATTCTGCTGGTCGGTACAATTACGGCGATACCATATGTGTATAGTTATTTAAAAAAAGTTTTGCAGCGTTTGCACAATAAAATTACGTTTCTATAAAATAATTTATTTTCTGAGACACCATATTCTGAGCCGTAACTTTTTTATTTTTTCGTCATAAAAGCTGTGGGAGGTCTTGTTTTTTGCAGGACGGGTTGTAGTTTTTATTGGTACTATTTTGGGGTAAATGCAACTTTTTGATCACTTTTTATTCTATATCTTGGGAGGGCAGGTGACCAAAAACAGCGATGATGACATCGTTTTCCGTTTATTTTGTTTGCGGCGTTCACCGTGCGTAAAAAATAACATTATAGTTTCATAGTTTGGGTCGTTACGAACACGGTGATACCACATATGTTTACTTTTTTTAACGTTTTCATTTCTTCCCTATAATAAATGACTTATTATAGGAAAACAAAAACTTTTATTTTTACACTTTTATAAAACATTTTTATTAACTTTGTTTTTTACTTTTTGCACTCTATTTTTATGTTTATTAACTTTTTTCTTAACTTTTTACCCTTTCTTTTTTTTACCTGCAGCTCTGATCGCTGCTAGAATAGATTACACTACCTAGGTAGTGTAACGTATTCCAACTGTCAGTGTGACGTCAGAGTCACTCTGACAGTAAGTCTACGAGGGCCAGCCAGAGGCTGGTCCTCATAGGCTTCCATACATGGCAGACCCGGAGGTCGTTGCATGGCCTCCGGATGCCATCACA
The DNA here is from genome assembly GCF_050947455.1 of Rhinoderma darwinii. Taxonomy (NCBI): domain Eukaryota; kingdom Metazoa; phylum Chordata; class Amphibia; order Anura; family Rhinodermatidae; genus Rhinoderma; species Rhinoderma darwinii. The sequence goes on from NC_134689.1 coordinate 118,829,379, forward strand.
GGCATGAGCAGCCCCCACAATTGCATGGGGGCTGCTGATGTGCTACAAACCTCCTAAATGTGGTGATCGCAATCGAGTACCACATTTATCGGGTTAATTGCTGAAATCAGCGGCAAGGAGACGCTGATCGGCAACACTGGAGTGTCATCTGTCGGGGACAGCTGATCTCCCAGTTCCCGATGCACACCTGATCGTCAACAGTGTGCATCGGGAACGACACAGTGACTTCCTGTCCTCTGACAGGAAGCCTATCAGGACCAGCCAAAGGATGGTCCTGATAGGTTTCCATCCATGTCAGACATGGAAGCCATTTTTTTGCTTCCGTTTGCCATACTAACTATCGGCATACGCAGCGATTTCTAATCAGGGTCTGCTGATATGCTAGAAACCCCTAAAATTCTGGGATTACAACCGATCGCAGAATTTAATGGGTTAATTCGCCAAAATCAGTGGCAAAGGACCGCTGGCTGGCAAGAGTGGAGTGTTAGCTGTCGGCGACAGCTCACCTCCCGGTTCCCGGTGCACACTGTCGCCGACAGTGTGCACTGGAAAAACTCAGTAACTGTACGTCCTCGTGCGGGAAGTAACCTCCCGCAACGACGTACAGTTACTTACTCATGTGGGTAGGGGTTAAGCTAAACAATGCAAAACAAGTAACTTTGTAATATGCTTACGTTGGATCTGATGAATGTAGCATCGTAACCCATCTTCAGTCACGTGACCACTTGCTAATCCAAAATTGGCACTTCCCCTGTAGACCCGTCCATTAGCTCAGATAGCTAACTTCCGGTTTCCGGTTATCAGAGTGTACGGTTATGTCACAAATTATGTAACTGTACCACGTGTTTCCTCATCTGTTTAGCCACGTCCGGGCGGTCCGCAATTTACTCTGCAGGGCCGTTCCAGAACGTCCTGCAGAGTTAGCATGTTTGCCGCTCCCCGGTGGCATTTAACTCTGTGATACATCTGTCTCTAGACTGCTGTATCATGGAACTTTAACCGGAGACCACTCAGCGTGGTCTCCGGTCATGGGATCGTTGTGACAAACTGTCACAATGATCACATTGCTCCTAATAGCAGCGCTTATGTGTCGACTGTGAGGAGCTCTGTGATACAGCTGTCTAGAGAAAGCTGATATCACGGAGCTTTCACCCGGAAACCACTCAGTGTGGTCTCCGGTCATGTGATCGCTGTGACAGCATGTCACAGCAATTACATTGCTCCTCCCAGCAGCGCTTGTGCACCGACGGTAATGCGCTCAGCTATGTGAACGATGGGACAGCCTTTCACAGAGATCACATGCGTGCCGACGGTAAGGAGCTCCATGATACAGCTGTCTAGAGACAGCTGTATCACCGGGCTTCAAAGTGGTCTCTGGCCAGAAGATCGCTGTCACAGCGATCAGCAGTTGCATCTTCTCCCTCTCTGGCATTCTCCCAGAGAGGGAGAAGAATAATGTAATGTAAAAAAAAACAAAAAACTTTTTCTTTTTTCGATAAAAATTGTCTATCTGCTACATGGCGACTTTGGCCACGTACGACGCAGGTCGAATAGCCAAAAATCGCTTTGTCCCGTAGCCTACATCGCATGTAATAAAAGTCAATTTGGTTGTGGGTGCAACGTGCAAGTTGCCACAACATGACAGTTGCAAGAAATCCAAACTGTCGTGTCGCAGTTACTTGCAGGTCGCAACGCGACCACATTGACTTTCATTACTTGCGGTGTAGGCTATGGGACATAGCGATCTTTGGTCAGACAACCTTTCCATAAAGTAATCATATTAGGGGTGTCAAAGGTGTTTTCCAATCACAAAAATTGATGACCTATCCTCAGGATAAGCCATCAATATCTGATGGCTGGTGGCCCGTCTCCCCGCAGATCGGCTGTTTTGAAGGGGCCATGATGTTCCCCTCCATTTCCTTTACTGCTCACACTGTGAATCACGGACACACTTGTAGCGGCGGTTCACAGTATTACAGTATACACTTGAATTGGAGAAAGCTGTAATACTGTGAACCGCTGCTACAAGTGTGTCCGTAATTCACAATGTGAGCAGTAAAGGAAATGGAGGGGAAGCAGCGCTCGTACGAGCACTGTGGCCCCTTCAAAACAGCCGATCGACAGGGGTGCCGGTTGTCGGACCCTGACAGATCAGATATTGATGGCCTATACTGAGGAAACTGCGTTGGAAAACGCGCCAAAAAATGTCCGAAAACTCCTCCTATTGGTTTCAATGGGAGGCGGAAGCGTTTTTACCAGTTTTACCGCTTGCGGGAAAAAGAAGTGGCATGCCCTATTTTCGGGCGTTTACGTCTCTGACCCCCCATTGACATCAATGGGAGGCAGAGAAAGTTTTTTTCGCAGCGTTTTTGCCCTCAGCGCTCAATGGCCGCAGGCAAAAACGCTGTGAAAAACGCGGCAAACGGCGTTCAGGCAGATCAAAATCTGCCTCGGAATTCCAGACAGAATTTTGAGGCAGAATTTTCTGCCTGCAAAAATACTCAGGGTATGTTCACACGGCCTATTTACGGACGTAATTTGGGTGTTTTAACCCCCGAATTACGTCCGAAATTACGGTTTGAAAGCGTTGAAAAACATCTGCCCATTGAAAGCAATGGGCTGACGTTTGTCTGTTCACACGAGGCGTATATTTACGCGTCGCTGTCAAAAGACGGCGCGTAAAAAGACGCCCGCGCCAAAGAAGTGTCATGTCACTTCTTTAGACGTAAATGGAGCCGTTTTCCATGGACTCCATGGAAAACCAGCTCCAGTTACGTCCATAATAGACGCGGCGTTCAAGCGCCTGCGCATGCCGTTATGGCTGAAATGACGGGGCTGTTTTCTCCTGGAAACAGCCCCGTCATTTCGGCCGTTACGGACGCTGCCGTGTGAACATACCCTCAGTGTGAACAGGGCCTAATACACGATCTCTTGGCACAGATCCAGCAGCAGGTGAGGAAAATGTGCTGACTGGATTGTGTGTACCAAGATGTCTGACATAGGTGGAGTGGGCAGACTTAGGGTATGTTCACACGGCAGCGTCCGTAACGGCTGAAATTACGGGGCTGTTTTCAGGAGAAAACAGCCCCGTCATTTCAGCCGTAACGGCATGTGCAGGCGCTTGAACGCCGCGTCCATTACGGATGTAACTGGAGCTGGTTTTCCATGGAGTCCATGGAAAACGGCTCCATTTACGTCTGAAGAAGTGACATGACACTTCTTTGGCGAGGGCGTCTATTTACGCGCCATCTTTTGACAGCGACGCGTAAATATACGCCTCGTGTGAACAGACAAACGTCAGCCCATTGCTTTCAATGGGCAGATGTTTGTCAACGCTTTCAATCCGTATTTTCGGATGTAATTCCAGGCGTAAAACGCCCGAATTACATCGTAAATAAGCCGTGTGAACATACCCTTAGGGTATGTTCACACGCCCTATTTACGGACGTAATTCAGGCGCTTTGCGCCTCGAATTACGCCTGAAAAAACGCCCCTAATACGCCTACAAACATCTAGCCATTGCTTTCAATGGGAATTACGATGTTCTCTTCCCACGAGCATTTATTTTACGCGTCGCTGTCAAAAACGGAGCGTAAAAAGACGCTCTGTAAAAAGAAGTAGCATGTCACTTCTTGAGGCATTTTTTGGAGCTGATTTTCATTGAGGGTATGTTCACACGATGAGAGGCATTTACGTGTGAAAAGACAGACTGTTAACAGATGCCTCGTTTCACATGTAAATGCTCCTCCTCGCATTTTGCGAGCCGTCTGAGACGCTTGTAAATCTTGAGCTGTGCTTCATTGAGTTCAATGAAGAACAGCTCAAATTACGTGGCAAAAAAGTGCCCTGCACTTCTTTGCCGAGGCAGTCCATTTACACGTCGTCGTTTGACAGCTGTCAACGACGACGCGTAAATTACAGGTCGTCTGCACAATACGTCGGCAAACCCATTCAAATGAATGGGCAGATGTTTGCCGACGTATTGTAGCCCTATTTTCAGGCGTAAAACGAGGCATAATACGCCTCGTTTACGCCTGAAAATAGGTCGTGTGAACCCAGCCTGAACGCTATGAAAAACGCCTCAAGAAAAGCCTCAAAAAACGTCTGAAAAGAAGCCTCAAAAGAAGCTCCAAATATCATTTTCAGCTTCAAAAACACCTGAAAATCAGAGGCTGTTTTCTATGAAATCAGCTCCGTATTTTCAGACGTTTTTTGTTAAGCGTGTGAACATACCCTCACATTTATCAGGCTGTGAAAGGGGCGGGGGAGGGAGATGGGTGGCTGTACTTAGATCATGGATAGATGCAGGCACAAAGGATAATGATGATTCTAGTGTGTAGGACAGCGTACAGGGAGGGAGCTGCCTAGAATTAGAGCAGGGAGGGACCTGTGAACATAGAAGGTCGTGGCAGTATGCAAATAGCTGAGATGCTTTGGAGGAAGCGGGTGGGGGGGGAGATGCAAGCTGTCTCCTCAGATGCAGCAAGGGATCATGGGTATGGTGGGTTACAAGACAGGAAACAGCCAGGACCAGAAGCAAGGGATGTAAACAAACAGAAAGAGCAGCAGTGACAATGGAGATCAAACAGAAACTGGTTAGGAGGTATTAGGGAAGGCAAACCAAGGCAGGGGGATACTTTTTAGAAAAAAACTATTTCCTGGACAACCCCTTTAATTTAATTTTTTTCTGGCATAGGCGAGTTGTGTATACTGCAGATCTATGAGGCCAGGGAAGTCTTGGCTGTCTAAATTGCTTATACCTAAAGAAAGAGAAAAATTGCATGGCGTTACATAGTGCAGGTAAAGGAATATAACGTGAGGAGAAACAGTTATGCTCACCTATAGCAGTTGTGCAGTTCAGGCACAACACTGATGTTGGCGTGTAGATTGTATCATACAGCTGCAGCTCTCAATCCAAAGCATTGGTAACCTACAGATGGTACCGCAATAAGTCAAAGAAGAAGCAAAAAAACTTATGGATATACAGAAAGCACTACTGACAAATTGGGAAAATCCGAAGTAGTACAATAGAGTTGTTTATTTACTCAAATATGGCTACGTGTTTCAACACAGCAGCTGTATCTTTATCAGGCCAAAAAGTATTGGGAAATTACAATAAACAAATCTTATATATACACACAGAGTAGGGTTAAGTAATTAATTTAAAAAAACTGCCAAGGAAAGCAGAAAGAAACTGCCAGTGACGTCATTACATATAAACAGAAGGTGAATGACGAGCATATAATATAATTAATCAATTGAGTGAAATAAAAGGTTACTGTTTATGAGATGAATAAATAAAAAGTGATACATATTCAAATGAGTTTTAAAATAGCAGTGTATACTGTCACGAAAGGTCTGTGAATCCACTGGGCCGTACCGCCTTGGCGGTATGGTAACTGGCCAACAGGGCGCAGGTCAATGCCTATAGTTCGTATAGGTACCTGTGGCAGCTAGTATAGTAGCAAGGCAGGCTTGGCTGGGACTAGGCAGCAGGTAGGTGTCAGGTGAGGTGAAGCAGGTCAGGCGTGGTATACAGCACGGCACGACTTTAGCTCAGCAGAGTACTCCACCAGAATAGTTTGCAATTAAGGAAACAGGAACAGGAACACACTAGGAGACCATTGCATAGACAAACTATGGAAACAGCAACAATGCTCAGGCATCAAAGCAGGGGGCTGAACCCCTCTTATAGTCAAGGGTACTCACAGCCCGATGTTCATCAAAGTACGGTGCGTGCACTGCCCCACTAAGAGTGGGAACCCTACGAGATCCGGCTGAGGTGAGTGGAAGCGAGAGCTTGCGTCTCCTTAGGAGGAGGCTGGGGCCAGCGCTTGCCGACTCGTGGCTACGGCTGTCTGGGAAATTGGAGCTGACGGCCCGCAGCAACGGACATGACAGTATCCCCCCTCTTACGCCCCTCTTCGTGGGGCCAGAGCTAGAGAGAAACGTTTTCAGAAGAGTAGGAGCATTGAGGTTCTCCTCTGGCTCCCAGGACCTCTCTTTAGGACCAAACCCCCTCCAATCCACCAAATAAAAAGTCTTTCCTCTCACTTTTTTGGTGTCCAAGATCTCCTTAACCTCAAAGGTGTCTGAAGGGCCGTTGGGGGCAACCGCAGGGCTAGGACTTTTGGTATAGCAGTTCAGAGCCACCGGCTTCAGGAGGGAGACATGGAAGGCGTTGGGGATCTTGAGGGTAAGAGGGAGCCGAAGCTTGTAGGCGATAAGGTTGATCTTCTGTAGAATCTCGAAGGGTCCGAGGAACCTGGGAGCAAATTTGCATGGCGGCACCCTTAGTCGGATATTCCTAGAAGACAGCCAGACCTTCGTGTCAGGGAGAAATTGAGGAGGTTCTTTTCTCCTTGTGTCAGCATTCCATGTCATGTGGTCGACTGCCATTAGGATGGAGGATCGAGTCTGCTGCCAGATCTGCAGGAAGTCTCTAAAAGCGGAGTCAGCCCCTGGTACCTCGGAAGTATCGGGCACAGTTAGAGGAATTCGTGGGTGTTGGCCGTAGACAATGAAGAACGGTGTATTCCTTATGGACTCGCTGATGTGATCATTAGAAGAGAACTCAGCCCACAGAAGCAGCTGCACCCAGTAATCATGCTGCTTGGAGATGAAGTGGCCTAGGTAGTTCTCCAAGATCTGATAGATCCTCTCGACCTGGCCATTGGACTGAGGATGGTAGGCTGAGGAAAAGTCCAACTTCACACCGAGGAGTCCGCAGAGGGCTCTCCAGAACTTTGAGGTAAACTGAACCCCCCGATCAGACACAATATGCTGCGGCAAGCCATGCAGGCGGAAGATGTGTTAGATGAATAGTTTGGCCAGCTGAGGAGCAGAAGGCAGACCGGTCAGAGGAACGAAGTGGGCCATCTTCGAAAACCCAGACAGTACTGCATCCGGCAGAGAGAGAGGCATGTCCGTAATAAAGTCCATAGCTATATACTGCCAGGGAGCATTGGGCACAGGCAATGGCTGGAGCAGACCTGCAGGTCTGGAGTCAGCGACCTTGTTGGCTGCACATACAGAACAGGAGGGAACAAAGTCCATAACGTCCTTGGGCAGCATGGGCCACCAGAAATGATGAGCAATCAGATCCTGGGTCTTACGAACCCCCGCGTGACCTGCCAGTCTAGAGGAGTGTCCGCAGCGGAGGATTCTTCCACGATCAGCCAGGTGCACAAAAGTCCTCCCTGGAGGAATGTCCCCAACTTGCATGGGTTTGGCAGAGACAATGCAAGACGGATCAATAATGCTCTGTGGAATCTCCATGGTGTCCTCCATCTCGAAAGACCTGGACATGGGCCCTCAGATTCTTGTCGGCTGGGCGATAATGGAGCTCAAACTGGAACCTGGTAAAGAACAGAGACCATCTGGCCTGACGAGGGTTCAGCCATTGGGCCGTCTGGAGGTAGGTCAGATTAATTAGGATCGGATGAGCTGCGCCCTCTAGTAGATGTCTCCACTCCTCCAGAGACAATCTGATGGCCAGTAACTCCCGATCCCCAATCGACTAGTTGCGTTCTGCGGAAGAGAAGAGCTTAAAGAAATATCCACATACCATTAACTTGCCCTTGGGACCTCTCTGGAACAGGAGTGCACCAGCACCGACAGAGGATGCGTCCACCTCCAATGAGAACTGCACAGAGATATCTGGATGATGGAGGATAGGGGCTGACGTGAAGGCACTCTTCAGGCTATTGAATGCGGACTCAACCTCGGGAGTCCACACCTTGGCTTTCATGCCCTTCTTAGTGAGGTTAGAGATATGAGAAGTCAGTGAGGATAAGTTTGGAATAAACTGTCTGTAAAAATTTGCGAATCCCAAAAAGCGCTGTATGGCCCTCAAACCTTGAGGGAGTGGCCATTCCAGGACAGACTTTACCTTCTCAGGATCCATCTCGAGACCTCGATTCGAGACGATGTAGCCCAGGAAGGGTAGAGCATCTCTGTCAAACACGCTCTTCCCCAACTTGGCGTACAGACGTTTCTCCCGTAGCAGAACTTGACGGACATGTCTCCGATGCGTCACAGGATCTGGAGAAAAAATCAAGAAGTCATCAAGATAGACCACAACACAAATATAGAGGAGGTCATGAAAAATGTCATTAACAAACTACTGGAAGACTGCGGGAGCATTACACAGGCCGAAGGGCATTACTGGATACTCATAATGTCCATCACGTGTGTTAAATGCAGCCTTCCATTCATCACCCTGGCGAATCCGGATTAGGTTGTAAGCCCCACGCAGGTCTAGTTTAGAAAAAAATCTTGTCACTACGTATACGATCAAATAGTTCAGAGATTAGTGGCAGCGGATATATATTCTTCACCGTGATCTGGTTGAGACCTCGGTAGTCGATACAAGGACGAAGAGAGCCATCTTTCTTTTTGACAAAGAAGAAACCGGCTCCTGCCGGGATAGAAGACTTTCGTATGAAGCCCCTCTCCAAGTTCTCTTTAACATAGGCGGACATGGACAGAGTCTCTGGCAAGGAGAGAGGATATACCCTACCACGGGGAAGGGATGCACCAGGAACCAGTTTGATAGGGCAGTCATATGCCCGATGTGGAGGCAATGTCTCTGCCTCCCTCTTGCTGAAGACGTCAGAAAATGCAGCATAGTGACCCGGCAATCCTTTGCATCCCCAAACGGTTCGATACCGTTATTTCATGTATTTCGATACTGAGCTGTGCGGCTGCACAGCTCAGTATAGTAACACATGACTGTATGAGAGCGGGGCTGCAGCTGTGTAATTCAGCCACTGCCCTGCTTCTGAGTCCTGACAAGTGCGCGGGGTCAGGATGATGAGATGCGGCCAGCACTGCACTAATGAGTGGTGGCAATGAAAACAGAACATGGCGGGCGAACTGCAAAACACCCCCATGTTCTTTCTTCAGTGCCTGAACCGCAGCGCATTAGTGCAGCGCCGGCCGCATCACCTCAGGCTGACCGTGGGCGCACCTAATGTCAGGAACGGGGCAACGGCTGTATTACACAGCCGCAGCCCCACTCTATAATGGCGGAGATCAGAGAAACCTCTCATCTCTGCCGTTATTCCCCTGAATGCTGCGATCAAAGCTGAACGCAGCATTCAAGAGGAAGTGAGAAGGGGGATGCCCCTTGGATCACATCACAGGAATCCCTGTGACGCGATTGAGGGACGTACCATATATGGGCAGACAGCCCAGGGTCCATTGAAGGACCCCAGGGCTGTCCTACCATATTTCCTGTTGTTAGGGCATACTTAGGTATGTGTTTCACTGGATAAATACCAATGGGAATTTTTTGGTTAGATCCTAACCTTTAATGTGAGATTTATTTCACTTTTTAGCAATTTAAGATAGTGATACAATTGTATCCATAAAGTTCGTTCACTAGTGCTTGCGCACTTTACATTGACATATGTAATAAATTCGGATAGGACAAGGATGAGATTTAAATGGTTAATACCATCACACTCTAGTATTTATATTTTATTTTAGAATTTTCCTGGTTTTTATTTATTTTTATATTTTTATATATTTTTTAAAAATATATTATATTTAAATATTTTAGTTGCCATTTGGGACTGGTACCCTCCTTGTCACAAGGTGTGTGCCAGGAACTGATGCAACATGAGCAGCTGCTCTAGGAGTTCCTCTATATGAATATCTTGTATTTCAGCTACTGCTGCTATAGAGATCTCTGTGCAGCTCTCTTATTAGCAGATCAGCTGCTTTATCAAGCACAGTGCATGCCAGGAGCTGATACAGCTTCAGCTGCTGCTGCTGTGGGTTCCACTGTGAAGATCTCGTGTTTAGCAAAACACTAATCCTGCCTATATGTAGTTATCTAGCCCTACGCGTTTCCTCACTCATAAGTAACTCTGCAGTAATACATCAGGGGCTCACAGAGTAAGGCCTAATTTACACGAACGTGATATACGTCCGTGAGACTCGCGTGCTTTTCACGCGGGTCGCACGGACCTATACAAGTCTATGGGGGTATGCAGACAGTCCGTGAGTTTTGCTCAGCGTGAGTGCGCTGAAAAAAACTCACGACATGTTCTAAAAATCTGCGTTTTTCGCGCATCACGCACCCATTAAAGTCAATGGGTGTGTGAAAACCACGAAGGTCGCACGGAAGCACTTCCGTGCGAACTGCGTGATTCGCGCAAGAGCTGTCAAACTGAATGTAAACAGAAAAGCACCACGTGCTTTTCTGTTTACAAACATCCGAACGGAGTGTCTTAGAGATGACCGAACCGAACTTCACCGGATTCGGCCAAACTCATTTTGACCGAACCCGGCAAGAGACAGTCACTGTCCAGGGTGCTGAAAGAGTTAAACTGTTTCAGCATCCTAGACAGTGACTTCCGATCCCAATATACGTGAACGTGTAAAAAAAAAAAAATTCTGACTTACCGATAACTCCCGGCTTCTTCCTCCAGTCTGACCTCCCGGGATGACAATTCAGCCCAAGTGACAGCTGCAGCCAATCACAAGCCAAGCACAGGCTGCAGCGGTCACATGGACTGCCGCGTCATCCAGGGAGGTGGGGCCAGATGTCAAGAGAGGCGCGTCACCAAGGACGAGTCACCAAGGACGCGTCACCAAGGACGCGTCAGCAAGGCAACGGCCGGGAAGTTCTCGGTAAGTACGAACCTCTTTTTTTTTAAACAGGTTACTCGATATGGTGATCGGAATTCACTGTCGAGGGTGCTGAAAGAGTTACTGCCGATCAGTTAAAGGAACAGTGTCATCACAATTTTTTTTTTAATATGTTAAAGATGTTAGTGCTTTATTAAAAACGTTTATATTTATTTGTGTGTTTGTGTTTTACTTTTTCTTATTTTTACACTTTTTCTTCTCTATGGGGGCTGCCATTTTTTGTTCCATTTCTGTATGTGTCGATTAACGACACATACAGACATGGAATACGGCAGCCACAGTCCCATAGAGACTGCAAACGGGTCCCGTCCCATCCACTTCTGTGTACGCCGTCTGTGTGGGAACTGCGCATGCGCCGCTCCCACACAGTCCAACTTGAAATTGGCGCCGTCCGGCGCCATTTTCCTGTGGACCGGAAGTCGCGGCCGGACAGTAATATTACTACTTCCGGTCGCGGCTTCCGGACTTGTGCACTTGGACCAGCGGCAGCAGACGGAGCGGACGGGCCGGAGGGAGCCGCGGCGGCAGGAGCAGGTAAGAGATTTCAATGTATGTTCGTGTTTGTGTACGTTTACTACTGTATGTAAACCTACTACACTGTGTGTTAGCTCAAAAAATGGCGACACACAGTGTAGGAGGTTAGACCGTTCAAACCCCTCGTTTATCCCGGCACTAGCCAGGATAAAGGAGGGGGGGGGATGCTGAGAGCTCACTAGAGCGAGGGCTTTTTACCCAATTTTGCAATGCTGCAATTTTGGGACTAGCTACATCTAGTGACCAGCAATGGGAAATATTATAAATTAGAATTAATTTATAATATTTCCTGACTCGTGAAAAAAATAAAAAAAATTTGAACAATGTTTAATCACCTACACACTAAATGTTTAATTAAAAAAAAAAAACATGTTTTTCTGGCAACACATTCCCTTTAACACTTTCAGCACCCTGGACAGTGACTGACGTCAACTAGCCTCATCTCTATGATGGCGGCTGCGCGAAAATCACGCAGCCGCGCATCATACACCGATGACACACGGAGCTGTCAGGTGCCTTTTGCGCACGCAAAACGCTGCATTTTATTGCCTGCGCAAAACGCACACGCTCGTGTAAATGAGGCCTTAATAGATTAGACCCTCTGGCATTCCAGAGGTCTGTGTAGACAATGCACTGATTCTATGATCAAACGTGGACATAGTTGCTAGCCACTAGAGATGAGCGAACCGGGACAACCGGGTTCGGCCGAACCCGTTTTGACCGAACCCGGTCAAAAATATTATACAAATCGGCAGCGACTTGTCTCTATCAATCACTAATAGAGAAAAGAGGCTGCTGATTAAAAATGAAATAAAAAGCATTTCATACGTACCTGTTCGTTGTCTTGCGGACGGGTCCCTCTTCTTCCTCCAGTCCGACCTTCTTTTCTGACGCGGCAGCCTGTGATTGGCTGCAGAGGCCTCTGCAGCCTGTGATTGGCTGCAGAGGCCTCTGCAGCCTGTGATTGGCTGCAGCGCTCACATGGGCTGCATCGTCATCAAGGAATGTCGGGCCAGATGTCGAGAGGGACGCGTCACCAAGGCAACGGCCAGGAGACCGGACTGGAGGAAGCAGGGAGTTCCCGGTAAGTATGAACGTCTTTTTTTTTTACAGGTTACTCTATATTGTGATCGGTAGTCACTGTCCAGGGGGCTGAAACAGTTACTGCCGATCAGTTAACTCTTTCAGCACCCTGGACAGTGACTATTTACTGACGTCACCTAGCAACGCTGCCGTAATGACGGGTGCACACATGTAGCCACCCGTCATAACGGGGCCTCATGCACACGACCGTAAAAACACCCGTTATAACGGGCCCATAGACTTCTGTTAGCCACGGGTACCTTCCCGTTTTCTCACGGGAAGGTGCCCGTGCCGTTAAAAAGATAGAACATGTTCTATTTTTTTATTTTACGGGCCGTGCTCGTAAGTACGACTCGTAACTACGAGCACGGCCGGCCACGGGCAGCCGGCCGCTTTTGCAAGCCGTGCTGTCATTATAAGGGTATGTTCACACAACAGCGTCCGTAACGGCTGAAATTACGGGGATGTTTCCGCCTGAAAACATCCCCGCAACCATTACGGTCGTAATTGGCGCTGCTATTCATTGGAGTCAATGAATAATGGGTCCAATTACGGCCAAAGAAGAGACAGGTCACTTCTTTGACGCGGGCGTCTATTTACGCGCCGTCATTTGACAGCGGTGCGTAAATATACGCCTCGTGTGAACAGACAAACGTTTGCCCATTGCTTTCAATGGGCAGATGTTTATCAACGCTATTGAGGCGCTATTTTCGGACGTAATTCGGGGCAAAAACGCCCGAATTACGTCCGTAAATAGTGCGTGTGAACATACCCTAATTATAGCAGCATGGCCCGTAAAATAGAAAAATAGAACATGTTCTATTTTTTTAACGGCACGGGCACCTTCCTGTGAGAAAACGGGAAGGTACCCGTAGGTAACAGAAGTCTATGAGCCCGTTATTGCGGGTCGTAATTACGACCCGCAATAACGGGTGTTTTTACGGTCGTGTGCATAATGGGAGCAAGGCTCTGAAAAATGGCCGGCCGTGCTCATCTCCTGAAATACTCTGTGCTGCCTTAAACTCTGTGGACAGGTCAGGATCCTGTTTCTTTTAAATGCTGCTAGGGAACCCGCTCGATCCACTATATAAGGCTGCGCTACAGTGCAGCATTTAAAAGAAACAGGATCCTGACCTGTCCACAGAGTTTAAGGCAGCACAGAGTATTTCAGGAGATGAGCGTGCAGATTCAGTGCTGCTGTGAACTCTGCTCTTACCATTACGTAGCTCTCAGTCTGTTACCTCTCCTCCACTACTGTCCTCAATAACACCTTCATGATTGGCAAGTCACCACGTAACGGTAAGAGCAGAGTTCACAGCAGCACAGAGTATTTCAGGAGATGAGCGTGCGGATCTTGTGCGCGGTGGTGACTTGCCAATCATGTGAAGGTGTTATTGAGGACAGGAGTGGAGGAGAGGTAACAGACTGAGCTACGTAATGGTAAGAGCAGAGTTCACAGCAGCACAGAATCTGCAGGCTCCTCTCCTGAAATATTCTGTGCTGCTGTGAACTCTGCTCTTACCATTACGTAACTCTCAGTCTGTTACCTCTCCTCCACTCCTGTCCTCAATAACACCTTCACATGATTGTGTGTGCGTGCGTGTATATATGTGTGTAGGTGAGTAGAAGTATTGGTATTGTTCACATTGATAACTGTTTTTTTATGTTGTTACAGATTTTGATGTACCGATTGGACTACATCTTTGATTCGTTGGACTACTGCGTAGATCTACGTGTTTTCAAATGTTAATAAAATGGTTAACGAGGGTTTTGTTGGGGATTTCTTATTTCAATAAAAAAGAATTGTCTTTGTGCTTTTTTTTAAACTTTATTAGTGCCTAGATAATGGCAGTTGGCTGATTGACAGCGTCCATTATTAAGGCGGTACTTAGTGTTAGCCGGTGCAGAGGCTAGCACTAACCACCCATTATTACCCCGGTACCCACCACCACCAGGGGTGCCGGCAAGAGCTTGGTACGATCCAGTACCCGACCATCTGTTGTGATGGTCGGGTACTGGGGCGGCCGTAGGCTGGTATTATGAGGCTGGGAAGGGCCAAAATCAGTGGACCTTCCCACCCTTGTAATGCTAGGCTGCTGCTGCTGTGTTGTATCGGGCTGGTTATAAAAATGGGGGGGACCCCCACGTCGTTTTTTTTTTTGAATTTAACAAATTTAGCAATAGACGGGTCCCCCGCATTTTTAATAACCAGCCATATACAAGGCCGCAGCAGTCTGGCATTACATTGGTGGGAAGGGCCACTGGTTTTGTCCATTCCCAGGCTAATAACACTGTGTTGTATGTGGCTGGTTATGATAAATTGGGTGGAACCCCATGTCTTTCTAAAAAAAAAAATGTAAATAAATAAATAATTAAAAATAATGACGTGGGGTCCCCCCCACTTTTATAACCAGCCAGATACAACACAGCAGCAGCAGCCTAGCATTACAAGGGTGGGAAGGTCCACTGTTTTTGGCCCTTCCCAGCCTCATAATACCAGCCTGCGGCCGCCCCACATCCCGACCATCACAACAGATGGTCGGGTACTGGATCGTACCTGGCTCTTCCCGGCACCCCCGGTGGTGGTGGGTACCGGGGTAATAATGGTGGTTAGTGTTAGCCTCTGCACCGGCTAACACTAAGCCTCGCCTTAGTAATGGATGTTGTCACTCAGACAGCGGCCATTACTAAAGTGGTAGTAATAAAATTTGAAAGGAAAAAGACAAAGATATAGATAAAATATTTTATTGAAATAAAGCACCCCCAACACAACCCTCATTAACCATTTTATTGTAGAAAAAAAAACGTCATCTAAGTTGTCCTCGAAACCGACGTAGTCCAAACACCAAACCTGTAAAAAAAAAAAAAAAAATGAAATAAAACATGTCGTAGGCTTAGATTCAGTTTAATGTGTGATACTGACTGTTATGCCATGTATAGAAGCCTGCTGTGAATTTGACTTAGATACAGGGCGCCAGCAGACAGTATCATACATGGCCATACAGACATATATACAAACAAACATACATGCAAACATACATACATACATACATACATATATACAAACATGCATACATACATACAAGCATGCACATATATACATGCAAATATACATACATGCAAACATACACACATATATACATGCAAACTATCATACATACATACATGCCACTGGTTTTGTCCATTCCCAGGCTAATAACACTGTGTTGTATGTGGCTGGTTATGATAAATTGGGTGGAACCCCATGTCTTTTTTTTAAAAAATTAAAAATAAATAAATAATTTAAAAAAAATGCAGTGGGGTCCCCCCCACTTTTATAATCAGCCAGATACAACACAGCAGCAGCAGCCTAGCATTACAAGGGTGGTAAGGTCCACAGTTTTTGGCCCTTCCCGTCCTCATAATACCAGCCTGCGGCCGCCCCACATCCCGACCATCACAACAGATGGTCGGGTACTGGATCGTACCTGGCTCTTCCCGGCACCCCTGGTGGTGGTGGGTACCGGGGTAATAATGGTGGTTAGTGTTAGCCTCTGCACCGGCTAACACTAAGCCTCGCCTTAGTAATGGATGTTGTCACTCAGACAGCGGCCATTACTAAAGTGGTAGTAATAAAATTTGAAAAGAAAAAGACAAAGATATAGATAAAATATTTTATTGAAATAAAGCACCCCCAACACAACCCTCATTAACCATTTTATTGTAGAAAAAAAGTAGTCCTCGAAACCGACGTAGTCCAAACACCAAACCTGTAAAAATAAAAAATAAAAAAAAATGAAATAAAACATGTCGTTGGCTTAGATTCAGTTTAATGTGTGATACTGACTGTTATACCATGTATAGAAGCCTGCCGCGAAGTTGACTTAGATACAGGGCGCCAGCAGACAGTATCATACATGGCCATACAGACATATATACAAACAAACATACATGCAAACATACATACATACATATATACAAACATACATACATACATACATACATACATATATACAAGCATGCACATATATACATGCAAATATACATACATGCAAACATACACACATATATACATACATACATGCAAACTATCATACATACATACACACATACATGAAAACATACATACAAACAAACATGCAAAGATACATACATACATATATACAAGCATGCACAAATATACATGCAAACATATATACATGCAAACATAATTACATACATGCACATATATATATAAACATACATGCAAACATACATGCAAAAATAAAAACATGCAAACATACATACATGCAAGCATACATACATACAAACATGCATACATACATACATGCAAACATACATACCTGCAAACATACACACATGCATGCAAACATACATACATGCAAATATTTACATGCAAATATACATACAAACATGCACATATATACATACATGCAAACATACATGCACATACATACATACATACATACATGACAACATACATACATACATACATACATACATACATACATACATACATGACAACATACATACAAACATACATAAATGCAAACATACATACATGCAAACATACATACATGCAAACATACACACATGCAAACATACATACATACATACATATATATACATGCAAATATACATACAAACATGCACATATATACATACATGCCAACATACATGCAAACATACATGCAAACATACATTACTACATGCAAACATACATTCATGCAAACATACATACATGCAAACATACATACATACATACATACATACATGCAAATATATACATACAAATATACATGCACAATTATACATACATGCAAACATACATGCACATATATACATACATACATACATACATATATACATACATACATACATACATACATACATACAGTGAAGGAAATAAGTATTTGATCCCTTGCTGATTTTGTAAGATTGCCCACTGTCAAAGACATGAACAGTCTAGAATTTTTAGGCTAGGTTAATTTTACCAGTGAGAGATAGATTATATTTAAAAAAAAAACTGAAAATCACATAGTCAAAATTATATATATTTATTTGCATTGTGCACAGAGAAATAAGTATTTGATCCCTTTTGCAAACAAGACTTAATGCTTGGTGGCAAAACCCTTGTTGCCAAGCACAGCAGTCAGACGTTTTTTTGTAGTTGATGATGAGGTTTGCACACATGTTAGATGGAATTTTGGCCCACTCCTCTTTGCAGATCATCTGTAAATCATTAAGATTTCGAGGCTGTCGCTTGGCAACTCGGATCTTCAGCTCCCTCCATAAGTTTTCGATGGGATTAAGGTCTGGAGACTGGCTAGGCCACTCCATGACCTTAATGTGCTTCTTTTTGAGCCACTCCTTTGTTGCCTTGGCTGTATGTTTCGGGTCATTGTCGTGCTGGAAGACCCAGCCAGGAGCCATTTTTAATGTCCTGGTGGAGAGAAGGAGGTTGTCACTCAGGATTTGACGGTACATGGCTCCATCCATTCTCCCATTGATGCGGTGAAGTAGTCCTGTGCCCTTAGCAGAGAAACACCCCCAAAACATAATGTTTCCACCTCCATGCTTGACAGTGGGGATGGTGTTCTTTGGGTCATAGGCAGCATTTCTCTTCCTCCAAACACGGCGAGTTGAGTTAATGCCAAAGAGCTAAATTTTAGTCTCATCTGACCACAGCACCTTCTCCCAATCACTCTCAGAATCATCCAGATGTTCATTTGCAAACTTCAGATGGGCCTGTACATGTGCCTTCTTGAGCAGGGGGACCTTGCGGGCACTGCAGGATCCATTACGGCGTAATGTGTTACCAATGGTTTTCTTGGTGACTGTGGTCCCAGCTGACCACATACATACATACATGATAACATACATACATGCAAAAATACATACATGCAAACATACATACATGCAAACATACACACATGCAAACATACATACATACATGCAAATATACATACAAACATGCACATATATACATACATGCCAACATACATACAAACATACATGCACATATATATATACATACATACATACATACATACATACATGACAACATACATACATACATACATGCCAACATACATACATGCCAACATACATACATACATGACAACATAAATACATACATACATACATACATGACAACATACATACGTGGCAACATACATACATACATGCCAACATACATACATGCCAAAAAAATAAAAAATATGTTCATACTTACTTTCCTCCTGTCCGGCCTCCAGCGATGACGTTTCATCCATGTCGCCGCTGCAGCCTGTGATTGGCTGCAGAGGCGGTCACGTGGGATGAAGCGTCATCCTGACGTGCGTGACCGCCACTACAGCCTGTGATTGGCTGCAGCGGCGAAAGGGATGAAACGTCATCGCTGGAGGCCGGACAGGAGGAAAGTAAGTACGAACATATTATTTTTATTTTTTTATTACATTAAAATTTTATTTTACGCGCGCCGAGCATGTACTGTCAAGGTTGCTGAAAGAGTTAGAGCAGCCCATTAACTCTATCAGCGCCCTGGACAGTAGCATGCTCGGCGCACGGAAGTGACAGGTTCGGTCCGAACTAGTTCGGTCCGATTCGGACTTTTTTGTGAAATTCGGCGAACTAGCCGAACCGAACTTTTGATAAGTTCGCTCATCTCTACTAGCCACTGTCAGTGGCAAAATGCTCTGTCTTTTAAAGACCGAGTACCCTCCTCCTCATGAGCTCACTGTTATCTTCAGCCAATAAACTGGCATCACGTCTTTGCTGGAATCCCGCCACGATTTTTGGGGGTTTGGCTGTGCTGGCCAATCAATGGTCTGCACTCTTGCAGCCTCCCTTCATGTCATGAGGGGGTGTGGTCCGAGTACCAGAGTCAGCCCTTTTGGAAATGGGCATGCCCTGTCTCTCCACACTAAGCTGCAGGAATGTGCTGTACAGACTGTTCCTCCACGTTAGAGCAGAGGGACAGCACCAGGATTCACTATATCCATAGTGAGTGATGCCAGACCTGTCTGAATCTGTCTGTCCAATGCATGTGTTATAACAGTATGGGGTAATATATAGCGTGTGTCAGGCTATCAGCACATATAGTAGATGGCATATTCCAATGCAGGGGCGTAGCTAGGGGGGGGCAAGCGGGGCATGTGCCCCGGGCGCAGTTCAGAGGGGGGCGCCAGCGCCCTTCCTCCTGCACTATAAATGTACCTGTGTCGCAAGGACACCTGTACAATTAGAAGCAATGAATGACCGGGTACGTTCCGTGCCCGGCCATTCAGCGCCTCTCCACGAATGAAGCGACTGGTACCTTTTGTACCAGTGACGCTTCCGTCGATGAAAGGCGCTGACTGACTGGCAGGGAAAGTCATCCTGCCCAGCCAATCAGCGCCTTTCATAGACGCTGTGTTCAACCCCCTGGAGACCTGCGCAGAAGAGAGCAGGTCTCCATGGCTGCCGGACGGCGTGGGAGCGGGAATAAGGTGAGTTTGACATTTTTTTATTTTTTATTTTTATTTTTAAATTGTAATAGAAGTGTGGCTGTATCTGTGGGGGTAACTTTTTCTACACGGGGGACTTTATCTACGGGGGGTGTCTATCTACAGGGGGACTATATCTACAGGGCTGGGCTATATACAGGGGGACTATATCTACAGGGCTGGGCTATATACAGGGGGACTATATCTACAGGGCTGGGCTATATACAGGGGGACTATATCTGCAGGGCTATATACAGGGGGACTATAGCTACAGGGCTGGGCTATATACAGGGGGACTATATCTACAGGGCTGGGCTATATACAGGGGGACTATATCTGCTGGGCTATATACAGGGGGACTATATCTACAGGGGGACTATATCTACAGGGGGGCTATATACAGGGGGACTATATCTACAGGGCTGGGCTATATACAGGGGGACTATATCTGCAGGGCTGGGCTATATACAGGGGGACTATATCTACAGGGCTGGGCTATATACAGGGGGACTATATCTGCTGGGCTATATACAGGGGAACTATATCTACAGGGCTGGGCTATATACAGGGGGACTATATCTGCTGGGCTATATACAGGGGGACTATATCTACAGGGGGGCTATATACAGGGGGACTATATCTACAGGGCTGGGCTATATACAGGGGGACTATATCTGCTGGGCTATATACAGGGGGACTATATCTACAGGGGGACTATATCTACAGGGGGACTATATCTACAGGGCTGGGCTATATACAGGGGGACTATATCTACAGGGGGCTATATACTGGAGTGGGCTGTCTATAGAGCACCATATACAGGGGTGGGCTATATAGTATGTAGCCCCCTGTAGATATAGCCCACCCCTGTATATGGTGCTCCATAGATAGCCCACCCCAGTATATAGCCCCCCCTGTAGATATAGTCGCCCTGTATATAGCCCAGCCCTGTAAATATAGCCCCCTGTAGATATATTCCCCCTGTATATAGCCCACCCCTGTATATAGCCCACCCCTGTAGATATAGCCCCCCTGTGTATAGCCCCCCTCTGTAGATATAGCCCCCCTGTGTATAGCCCACCCCTGTATATATAGCCCCCCTGTGTATATCCCAGCCCTGTAGATATAGCCCAGCCCTGTAGATATAGCCCAGCCCTGTAGATATAGCCCAGCCCTGTAGATATGGTCCCCCTGTAGATATGGTCCCCCTGTAGATATGGTCCCCCTGTAGATATGGTCCCCCTGTAGATATGGTCCCCCTGTAGATAGCCCACCCCTGTATATAGTCCCCCTGTAGATATAATCCCCCTGTAGATATAGCCCACTCCTGTATATAGTCCACCTGTAGATATAGCCCACCCCTGTATATAGTATCCCACAAACAGCTCCCCCCTATAGTGCTCCACAGAAAGCCCACCCCTGTATATAGCCCCCTTGTACATATAGTCCACCCCTGTATATAGTGCTCCACAGATAGCCCACCCTTGTATATAGTATATACAGGGGTGGGCTATCTGTGGAGCACTATATACAGGGGTGGACTATCTAGTGGAGCACTATATACAGGGGTGGGCTATCTGTGAAACACTATATACAGGGGTGGACTATATGTGGAGCACTATATATAAGGGTGGGCTATATACATGGTTGGGCTATCTGTAGAGCTCTATATACAGGGGTGGGCTATATCTACAGGGGGCTATATACAGGGGTGGGCTATCTGTAGAGCACTATAGGGGGAGTTATTTGTGGGATACTATATACAGGGGTGGTCTATATGGGGGCACTATCTACAGGGGCTCTATGGCATGCACTATCTACAGGGGGCACAGTGTGTGTGTGGGACACGGTGTATGGTGCTATTATAATTAGAGGTGCAGTGTATGTCACTATTATATTTAGGGGCGTAATGTGTGGTATAATGATAACTTTATCTTTATTTATATGTGTAGAAATGTTGGTAAAGTGAGAAGCTGAATTCATGTGAGCGGCAAACTGCAGAAATGGGCTGTGACCGGGAGAATTCATCATAGAGGTCTGGACCGGATGGAGAAAAAGAACTAGAATCTGAGAAGTCACCGGTGAGTCACTTAATGTAAATGTTTATTCTGCCTCTAATCAGTAATGTAGTCACTGTATGATCTGCAGCGAGGTGATGGGTGGTGTGATTATGATAGGATTTATTTTTGTGAAACGGCATCTCCCAGCATATCCTTACCATTGTTCGGGCTATGCTGGGAGCTGTAGTTTTACGCCGTACAAACCTATACGGCAGGGGTCGCACTAAATTGAGCTGTATTTGTGCTGGTGCTGTATATATGTACTGAGCTTGGTTCTAGTGTTGTGTATAGAACCATATTGCTTGTGAAATGTACAAATAATTTTATGCTCGCGTTACATAAAAAGAAATGACACGTCGATTGGTAGAGAAAACAAACACGGCGAGGGGGAAGGAGATGTCGGGAAAGAAGTTGGGGGGGGGGCGCCAAACTGAATCTTTGCCCCGGGTGCTGGAGAACCTAGCTACTCCTCTGTCCAATGCCCTGGGGGTGTGTGTAGTATATATTTCAGGGAGTGATATACAGTGATATATCAGCACATCCATTTTCTAGTTATGTTTGATGTAGATGTCAGATCATGTTATTAATAGCACATAGTCCCCAATTTGATCTGTATTATGATGCAGATATCGAATCATATTATTAGTAGTACATCCCTTGTGTTTTGATGCTGATATCGGATTATATTATTAGTAGCACATAGTCCCTTATCTTATTGTATTTAAGGTGGATATGGAATTATATGTCATGTATTATGCTGAAATTTAAATAAAGCTTACATATGACATATAGTCATTGATTCCATATGGATGTAGTGTTTTCAAACGATAAATCCATCTACATTCCTTCTGTAGAAGTAACCTGTCTAGGTTACCTCCTCTAATAGAGAGTTTGATCACTTCTATGACTTTGAATGTAATTTCATCTTGTTTATCTGTATGTTTTTCTCTCATATGTCTTGCTAAGCAAGTATCATCTTTCCTACGTATGTTGCCGATGTGGTCCAAGATTCTCCTCCTAAATTCCCGAATTGTTTTGCCTATATAGTTTTGCTCACAGGCACAGGTAGCCATGTAAATGACCCCCTTAGTTCTGCAATTGGCAAATTCCCTATTTTCATAGATTTTTCCCGTCGCTGCACTGGTGAATGTGCTACTTTTAGCGATATATCTGCACGCCTTGCAGTCGCCGCATTTAAAGGTTCCTAATGGTCTATTAGGGAGCCATGTCGATTGGGAGGGAGGTTCATTGAAATGACTATGGACCAAACGGTCTTGAAGATTTTTTCCCCTCCTGAAGGTAATCAGTGGATGGGAATGTACTACTTTATTTAGCTCTTGATCGGCCGTTAAGACCTAACAACTGCCTGTGTACTATCCGTACACAGGCTAATGTACTGGCATATAGATATATGCCAGTACATTAAAGTAAAAAAAAAAAAAGTAAAAACATAAAGTAATGTTATAATTTAAAAAAATACACATACACCTTTTTTGCAATAAACATTAAAATAAGTTTCAATACATAAAATATACATATTCGGTATTGGCGCGGCCGTAATAACCTTCACAACAAAATTTTTGCATCATTTATGATGTGTACGCTGTAAAAAAATAAAATAAAAACTGCTTTCTTTCACTTATTAATGTGAGGCACGAGGTGTGATGAATTTAACCTCCATGTGCCTCACATTAATAGTAATTAACCCAATCATGTACTTCACACATTAACCCATTATGACTGAGAAACATGATGGGGTTAATTACTATTAATGTGAGGCACATTCAAAATTCATCACTCCTCGCGCCTCACATCAGAAAACAAGAGAATTTTTTTTTTTTATTACTGTTGGCAAAGTATTGTTTTGGTATCGAAATCACAATACTAAACGAAGTATCGGCATCGAAGTCCAAATTCTGGTATCGTGACATCCCTACTCAGATCCGTATATCAATCCGTGCGAACAGAAGGATGAGGTCATCCAAGGTAGGTGGCAAATCTCGAACGGAAAGTTTGTCCTTAATTTTAGGAGCCAGTCCATGCCAGAATGCAGCCACCAGGGCCTCATTGTTCCATAACAGTTCTCCTGCCAGGGTGCGTAAGTGGATGGCGTACTCACTCACGGAGGTGTCTCCTTGGCATAGGTTAATCAAAGAGGCCGCTGCAGATGAGACCCGACAAGGCTCCTCAAACACCATACGAAAAGTCCGGAGGAAGGCTTGGAAGTCACGGGTCTCTGATCCTTGTCTCTCCCAGATAAGGTTCGCCCATGCAAGAGCCTGTGAGGAGAGAGATTATGAAAGCGACCCTTGCGCAATCAGACTAAAATGTCCTACTATACAGGCTGAAGTGGATCTGGCACTGATTCAGAAATCCACGACAGGTACTTGCGTCTCCATCATAGTGGTCAGGAAGTGGCAAAAAAAACACGCGGGTCAACACTGCCAAGAGGTGTAGTCTAAGGATCAACACTGCCAGGAGGTGTAGTAGGAAGAACGGTAGCTTGTGACTCCTGCCGACGTGCAAGAATGTTCAATGCCTGGAGGAGTTGGTCCAGTCTAGACCGGAGGTGTAGCATATCCGCCCGCGAGACGTCGTCATGGTCTTGAATCGACCAGTGTACTGTCCATGGCCTGAGCGTACTGTCACGAAGGGTCTGTGGACCCACTAGGCCATACCACCTTGGCAGTATAGCAGCTGGCCAACAGGGCACATGTCAATGTCTATAGTTCGTATAGGTACCTGTGGCAGCTCGGACAGTAGCAAGGCAGGCTCGGCTGGGACTAGGCAGTAGGTAGACGTCAGGTGAGGTGAAGCAGGTCAGGCGTGGTATACAGCATGGAATGACTATAGCTCAGCACAGTACTCAACCAGGATAGTATGGAATGCAGGGAACAGGAACACACTAGGAGACCATTGCATAGAAAAACTAAGGAAACAACAACGCTCAGGCATCAAAGCAGGGGGCTGGAGCCCTCTTATAGTCCAGGGTACTCACGGCCTGAGGTGAGGAGGAGGCTGGGGCCAGCACTTGCCGACTCCTGGCTGCAGTTGTCAGGGGGAGTGTAATGGTGGGGGGGGTAGGGAAACGGACAAGTGAGCCCTAATCTACCCGCCACTCTGTCCCTGCCTACTTGCAACGACCCGCCCTAGGCGACGGGGTACAACTGGGCGGCGGTCCCTGCGCTCAGTAAGTGCATGACAAACACGACAAACAAACAAGGGAATACAAGCAAGGGAAATGGGCAGTTGCTCGCGGAAACACCGTGAGCAACAGAGTAGTGAACGAGCCGAGTCAAGCCAGGAGAGTGCGAGGTACAAAGCGAAAAGCAGAAGAGTAGTCGGTAAGCCGGGGTCTGTATGGAGCAGGATCAAAAAGTAGCAGGAGCTGTAGCCGGGCCAGGAAACCTCAAGGAAAGAATTCACAAGCACAGATGGACAGGAAGAGCAGGCTTAAATAGACCGAGGGCGGGAGCTAGCTGAGTCTGGCCAGGTTGCGATAGGCTCTCCCACTCCTAAGCCTGCCAGCCTGAGTGGAGGAAGCTGGTGTCTGTCTCAGGGATGTACACTCAGGTGTTGACTGATTAATTCTGGGAATTAACCCCGAAGCAGTGCCTGGCAGATCCTTTACAGTACCCCCCCTTTTATGAGGGGCCACCGGACCCTTTCTAAGTGGACCTGGCTTACTGGGGAAACGCAGGTGGAACCTCCTGACCAATACCCCAGCATGAACATCCCGGGCGGGTACCCAAGTCCTCTCCTCGGGCCCGTATCCTCTCCAATGGACCAGGTACTGGAGGGAGCCTTGGACCATCTTGCTGTCCACGATCCTGGCCACCTCAAATTCCACCCCCTCAGGGGTGAGGACGGGAACAGGAGGTTTCCTCGAGGGGGCCAAGGACGGGGAGCAGCGTTTCAGGAGGGAGGCATGAAACACGTTGTGTATACGAAAAGACGGGGGTAACTCCAGCCGGAAAGAGACAGGACTGAGGACCTCAATGACCTTATACGGCCCAATAAACCGGGGAGCAAACTTTTTGGACGGAACCTTGAGACGCAAGTTCCTGGATGACAACCACACCAGATCCCCGACCACAAACAGGGGGTTAGCAGAACGTCTTCTATCGGCCTGAGCCTTCTGTATGCTCTGGGACGCCTCTAGGTTCTTCTGAACCTGGGCCCAGACTGTGCACAGATCCCGATGAACGACCTCCACCTCGGGATTGTTGGAACAACCAGGTGAAACGGAGGAGAACCGTGGATTAAACCCAAAATTACAGAAAAAGGGAGAGACCCCTGACGAGTTACTGACCCGGTTATTAAGGGAAAATTCGGCGAGGGGAATGAAAGAAACCCAATCAAATTGACAGTCAGAGACAAAACATCTTAAGTATTGTTCTAGAGACTGATTAGTCCTCTCCGTTTGGCCATTGGTTTCAGGATGGAAAGCAGAGGAGAAGGACAGATCAATCCCCAACTTATTACAGAAGGCTCTCCAAAACAATGAAACAAATTGTACCCCCCTGTCAGAAACAATATTGACGGGGACCCCATGGAGACGCAGGATGTGTTTGATAAACAAGGTAGCCAACGTCTTGGCGTTGGGTAGTTTCTTGAGGGGCACAAAGTGGCACATTTTACTGAAGCGGTCTACCACCACCCACACCACCGACTTGCCTTGGGATGGAGGCAAATCGGTGATAAAATCCATGGAGATATGTGTCCAAGGTCTCTGGGGAATGGGCAACGAACGCAGTAAGCCCGCTGGTCGGGACCTGGGAGTCTTGGACCTGGCACAAACCTCACAGGCGGCGACGTAGGCCTTAACGTCTTTAGGCAAACCAGGCCACCAATAATTTCTGGTAATGAGGTGTTGGGTACCCAGGATGCCTGGATGGCCAGATAGTGCGGAGTCGTGATTTTCCCTAAGTACCCTTAGCCGGAATTGCAGGGGAACAAACAGCTTGTTCTCAGGAAGGTTCCCAGGAGCTGAACCTTGATCAGCAGCAATTTCAGAGACTAAATCGGACTCGATAGAGGAAATGACTATACCTGGAGGCAAAATACAAACAGGATCTTCCTCCGAAGGAGGGCTGGCCATGAAGCTACGCGACAGTGCATCCGCCTTAATATTTTTAGACCCGGCCCTATAGGTAACCAAAAAATTGAATCTGGTAAAAAACAACGCCCATCGAGCTTGTCTCGGGTTTAGCCTCCGGGCAGATTCTAGGAAAACCAGATTCTTGTGGTCGGTAAGGACCGTTACCTGGTGCCTAGCCCCCTCCAGGAAGTGGCGCCACTCTTCAAATGCCCATTTAATGGCTAAAAGTTCGCGGTTGCCAATATCATAGTTACACTCCGTGGGCGAAAACTTCCTAGAAAAGTAAGCACAGGGGCGGAGATGGGTGAGGGAGCTGGTACCCTGGGACAAGACGGCCCCCACTCCCACCTCGGACGCGTCAACCTCCACAATAAATGGCTCCCTTTGGTTGGGCTGAACCAGCACGGGGGCCGAGATAAAGCACTTCTTGAGGGTCTCAAAAGCCTGGACGGCCTCAGGGGGCCAATGGAGGACATCAGCACCCTTGCGAGTGAGGTCCGTAAGAGGCTTAGCGACGACCGAGAAGTTAGCAATAAATCTCCTGTAATAGTTAGCGAACCCCAAAAAACACTGTAGCGCTTTCAGGGAGGCAGGTTGGACCCATTCAGCCACAGCCTGAACCTTGGCAGGGTCCATGCGGAATTCATGAGGAGTGAGGATTTGACCTAAAAATGGTATCTCCTGTACCCCAAATACACATTTTTCGATTTTGGCAAACAGTTTGTTTTCTCGAAGGACCTGGAGCACTTTCCTGACATGCTCTATGTGGGAGGACCAGTCCCTGGAAAACACCAATATGTCATCAAGGTACACTACAAGAAATATCCCCAGGTAATTTCTCAAAATCTCATTTATGAAGTTCTGGAAGACCGCAGGGGCATTGCACAACCCAAAGGGCATGACGAGGTATTCGAAATGGCCTTCGGGCGTGTTAAACGCAGTCTTCCACTCATCCCCCTCTTTGATGCGAATAAGGTTATACGCCCCCCGTAGATCCAATTTAGAGAACCATTGGGCCCCCTGAACCTGATTAAAGAGATCAGGAATCAAAGGAAGGGGATACTGGTTCCTTACCGTGACCTTATTCAGGCCACGGTAGTCAATGCATGGCCTAAGACCACCATCCTTCTTCCCTACGAAGAAGAAGCCAGCACCTACCGGAGAAGAAGAGGGACGAATGTAACCCTTGGCCAGGGATTCCTGGATATACTCCCTCATGGCTTCACGTTCGGGACAAGAAAGGTTAAATATCCTACCCTTAGGAAGCTTAGCTCCTGGTACCAATTCGATAGCGCAATCGTATTCTCTATGAGGCGGTAACACTTCGGAGGCCTCTTTAGAGAAAACATCAGCGAAGTCCTGAACAAACTCGGGTAGCGTATTCACCTCCTTAGGGGGAGAAATAGAATTAACAGAAAAACATGACGTACAACATTCATTACCCCATTTGGTTAGCTCCCCAGTATTCCAGTCAAACGTAGGATTATGCAACTGCAACCAGGGAAGACCTAGAACCAAATCGTACGATAATCCCTGCATCAATAGTACAGAGCATTGCTCCAAATGCATGGAGCCAACAAGGAGTTCAAAAACAGGGGTATGCTGTGTAAAATAACCATTAGCAAGAGGAGTGGAGTCGATACCCACTACCGGAACAGGTTTAGGCAAATCAATCAGAGGCATAGCGAGAGACATAGCAAATTCCACAGACATGATATTAGTAGAGGACCCTGAATCCACGAAGGCACTGCCGGTAGCAGACCTACCACCAAAAGAGACCTGAAAGGGAAGCAATATCTTAGTATGTTTCATATTCACGGGAAATACCTGTGCGCCCAAGTGACCTCCCCGATGATCACTTAGACGCGGGAGCTCTCTGACAGCATTCTTACGCTTGGGACAGTTGTTTACTTGATGCTTGACATCCCCACAGTAGAAGCAGAGACCATTCTTCCTGCGGAATTCTCTACGTTGTTGAGGGGACACGGAGGCCCCGAGTTGCATAGGTATTTCTGAGTCTTTAGGGGAGAAACGAAGCAACGGGACTTCGGGAGGCATCATGGGGGAGTCGGAGGAAAAAACACATAAACGTTCACGTTGTCGTTCCCTGAGACGTCGGTCAAGTCGTACCACTAAAGCCATAACCTGGTCTAAGGAGTCAGAAGAGGGATAACTAACTAGCAGGTCTTTCAGGGCATTCGACAGACCCAACCTAAACTGGCACCTTAAGGCAGGGTCATTCCACCGAGAAGCTACGCACCACTTCCTAAAGTCAGAGCAATACTCCTCAACAGGTCTCTTACCCTGACGTAAGGTCACCAGCTGACTCTCGGCAAAGGCAGTTCTGTCAGTCTCGTCATAAATAAGTCCGAGGGCAGAAAAGAAACAATCAACGGAGGAAAGTTCAGGGGCGCCAGGAGCCAAGGAGAAGGCCCACTCTTGGGGCCCTTCCTTGAGCCGGGACATAATTATACCCACCCGCTGGCTCTCAGAACCTGAGGAGTGAGGCTTTAAGCGAAAGTAAAGCCTACAACTCTCCCGAAAGGAGAGAAAAGCCCTCCGGTCACCTGAGAACCGGTCGGGCAACTTGAGGTGGGGTTCAAGGGGTGCGGTGAGGGGAACTACCAAGGTAGCATCAGGCTGGTTGACCCTCTGAGCCAGGGCCTGGACCTGTAGGGAGAGACCCTGCATTTGCTGAGCCAGGGTTTCACGGGGTTCCATAATGGTGTCAGGGACCAGGGTAGACTAGGTATAGGGCTTGTGAATTTGTAATGGTGGGGGGGGTAGGGAAACGGACAAGTGAGCCCTAATCTACCCGCCACTCTGTCCCTGCCTACTTGCAACGACCCGCCCTAGGCGACGGGGTACAACTGGGCGGCGGTCCCTGCGCTCAGTAAGTGCATGACAAACACGACAAACAAACAAGGGAATACAAGCAAGGGAAATGGGCAGTTGCTCGCGGAAACACCGTGAGCAACAGAGTAGTGAACGAGCCGAGTCAAGCCAGGAGAGTGCGAGGTACAAAGCGAAAAGCAGAAGAGTAGTCGGTAAGCCGGGGTCTGTATGGAGCAGGATCAAAAAGTAGCAGGAGCTGTAGCCGGGCCAGGAAACCTCAAGGAAAGAATTCACAAGCACAGATGGACAGGAAGAGCAGGCTTAAATAGACCGAGGGCGGGAGCTAGCTGAGTCTGGCCAGGTTGCGATAGGCTCTCCCACTCCTAAGCCTGCCAGCCTGAGTGGAGGAAGCTGGTGTCTGTCTCAGGGATGTACACTCAGGTGTTGACTGATTAATTCTGGGAATTAACCCCGAAGCAGTGCCTGGCAGATCCTTTACAGGGAGATTGGAGCTGGCGGCCCGCAGCCACAGACATGACATATACGTAAGTCAATCTAAATTAAAAACACTTTCATGATCGGACACTAAATAAAGTAAAAACAAATGATCACACAATTAGAACAGGCAGTGGTGTAGCGAGGCATAGGCAGCAATGTTGGTGTACAAAAGAAGGAAAAGAATAGTATATGACCTGTGTACTAAATCTGCTGAAGTACGGCATATAGAAGATGTGCGGAGGGCTTCAGGATGTGTGATCATTTCTTTTTACTTTATTCTTTGTCCGATCATGAAAGTGTTTTTAATTTAGATTGACTTACGTATATACTGTTAATTTAAAACATATTTTAACATGTATCAGTTTTTATTTAGTCATCTCATAAACAGTAACCTTTTATTTCACTCATTTGATTAGTTATATTATATGCTCGTCATTCCCTTCTGCCTGCCTGTAATGACATCACTGGCAGTTTGTTTCTGCTTACATAAGCATTTTTTTAAAATTAATTACTTAACCCGACTCAGTGGGTATTAAACCAAAAAAGAAATGTCTCAGAAAATACACAATTTTTTCTTCAAAAAATATATATAATTTTATTAGTTCACATATGAACAAACATAACCCCCCCCTACAAATATATACTACAAACAATGTTAAAAAACATATATCTAAAATCAACCAGGTATATCACCATCAAAGTTGTATTTCACAGTTGATCCTCATATAACAATAGTTACAGGCTTGAGCAGTATATCTAATATAGCAACCCCGCCTGTAAAACACACAAAATAAGCGTGGCTCTCAAAAGTTCAAGTTAATGCAAGTCAATTTACCTGTGGAGGACATGATGGCAGTTGCGCCATACACCTGGAAAGAACACACCTCGACGCGTATTTCGCAACCTTCGTCAGGAGGAGAATGAGCTACTCTTAATCCTGGTTTAAATACTAAGTGGAGAGAGCGATAACCAATGGCACATGCCGCATCAAGTCCACAAAATACGTCACTCCATCTGTGTCAATGCCGCTCACCACTACATGCAACAATGCCCATAAGCGATGTCCGCCAGTAGTATGACAACTTCCGGTCTGAGGCAGAAGGGTACAGCAACGCGCATGCGCACTATCGCTGTTAGTATAATCAATACATAGAACTTTCAATGGGTATTTTGGGAAATAATAAAGAAGTATATTATATACAATAATAATAAAGAGTCCATCTACCATCATCCCTCCACAGACACTGCCCAAAATGTATCAGAATTTAATTAATTTATTGGGTTAGACCACACCAAAAGGTACTAGGTCAGTATATCCATTAGGGAAGAAAAGACAGGATGCTACATTTTTACACAAATTACCCAATATTCACAGAAAAAGGGAGAGGGATAAAGTTATTAGTACCAACAAATAAATAAATAAATAAATAAATGAGGGAGTAGGGAAGTGAAAAAAACGAAGAGCAGCGCCATTGATCAACACTGGTGTTGCAATTCACTATATCAATCATATCACTCTGTGTGTATTTATAAGATTTGTTTGTTGTAATTTCTCAATACTTTTTGGCATGATGAAGACACAGGTGCTGTGTTGAAACGCGTAGCCATATTTAAATAAATAACTTTATTCTACTACATCGGATTTTCCCAATATGTCAGTAGCGCTTTCTGGTATATCCATAAGTTTTTCTTGCTTCTTCTTTAAAATGGTTATAGGCTTGGGCAAGACCTCCAAATACGCATGTAG
The DNA here is from genome assembly GCF_050947455.1 of Rhinoderma darwinii. Lineage (NCBI taxonomy): Eukaryota > Metazoa > Chordata > Amphibia > Anura > Rhinodermatidae > Rhinoderma > Rhinoderma darwinii. The sequence goes on from NC_134689.1 coordinate 118,861,362, forward strand.
GTTTCTCTATACTTAGAACATCTCCAACAATTATTAAAGATTGAGGGGTACTATCAGTGGAGGATTAAGTAGACCATGGGCCCTGGGCTGTTACCCAAACTTTGGCCCCCCTTCCGCACGGCTGCCCTGCCGCGCCGTAACTATTTTTAACACTACCTTTTTGGGCAAGCATTAAAAAAATGGGTGTTACGATTCCCCTTGTCACAGGGCTGTGTCCCTACATACTGACAGTATCACACTGTACTGGGACACATCCTCCTGACAAGGGGAATTGTCTATCAGTCCTGGACTGCAGAAAGACTTTGTGAAATACAAGGATTTTCTATAATAAACATGTCAGGAGAGGTGACGATTTCCTATAAATCTAATGACTCAAGGTTGACGTCTCAGATTCTAGTAGTTTTTTTCCTCTTTTCTTCTCCATCCGGTCCAGAGCTGATGACAACTTCTCCCGGCCATGACTCATTTCTGCAGAATTTGCCACTCAGATGTCTTCAGCTCCTCACTTTTCCAACATTTCCACACCTATAAACGAAAATAAAGTTATCATGGTGCCACATACTGTGCACCTAAATATAATAGAACTAAACACTGCGCGCGTGAATATAATAATACCACACACTGTAAAACACCACATACACACAGCCCCCTGTACATAGTGCCACGCACAGCCCCCTGTACATAGTGCCACACACAGCCCCTGTAGATATTACACACCTCCCATAGATAGTGCCACACACAGCCCCCTGTAGATATCACATATCCCCCCGTATACTGCCCCCATGTAGAGAGCGCCACACAGCCCTCCCGCTCTTGTAAATAGCGCCAAAAAGCCCCCCTATAAAGAGCGCCACACACATACCGCTGTGGATAGCGCTACACAGCCCCCCCTTGTTTATAGTGCTACACAGCCCTCCCCTTTGTATATAGTGTCACACAGTGCTCCCCTTTTGTATATAGGGCCACCCAGCACTCCCCCTTGTATATAGCGTAACGGAGCAACCCCCCCCCCCTTGAATATATACACAGCGATAGTGCCCAGCTAAAAAAATATATACAGTGTACTTACCTTACCCCGTGGCGGCCGCTCCAGCTGGACGCGTGTGAATCCTCCGGACTAGACGTATGCACAGACCATGCAGTACCTCATCACGCCGGCCTGCGCATGGAGTCTTCCTAGCGCCTTATAGGCTGCAAGCCGAACGTGACCCCCTGCAGCCTATAGTATTCATTTGTATATAAGTACTGAGGACTCAGATACAAATGAATGTGGCTGCCGCTAGCAGGAGGGGGCCTGTGCGATCATGTGTGGTTCGGCCGGCCATTAGCCCCCCGGGAGCCTTGGGCCCCGGGCGGCCGCCTGAACCGCCCTAATGATAATCCACCACTGGGTACTATTTGTAGGTCTTTATTTGGGTATTATACTATCAGGAAATGATTTTGTATGAATTATCTTGGACTCTCACACAATGGGATGGGATGTGAGAGTCTTTGTACATTGTATTAGTTTTTCTAGGAAGAACAATATGTTTAGAACTCTTTCCCAATGAGAAATAAAGGCGTGAGTAAGCTTTTGTATAAGGAAGAGAGCGCTTTTTTAGGGTAGGGAGACTGAAATATCGTCTATTCATACAGGGAAGCGTCTCTGCGTAGATCTACTTTTTTTATGTAGGCTGTTATTACTTTCTTGAGTAAAGTATAGGGGAGAGTGAAGTGTAGCTTCAATAGGGTAGCTCTGGATTTCTATTCATGACCAGCCCAATTTCTCTAGCCTGTCATTGTAAGAAAGACCTCTCATCCCCTTTAATAATCTAGTTGCCCATCTTTGAACCCTCTCCAGCTCTCCTATATCATTCTTACCATGTGGAGTCTAAAACTGAATCCCATATTCAATATGTTGTCTTACAAGGGATATATAGAGGGGTAATATTACATTTGAATCACAGGTTTTTAATATAATATATACACTAAAATCCTATTTGCTCTTGCCGCTGCTCCTTGACATTGAGTACTGCTGCTTGACATTAAGTACTACTGCTTAGCTTATTTGTAATCAGAATACCCAGGTCCTTCTCTTGTTCTGTTATTTCCAGTTTTATTATATTTATTGTATATGCATTAATACTATTATTGTGGCCTAAAACAAAATCAAGAAAATAGTAGGAGCAGCACAGTGTAGAAAACCAAAAAACGGTTGGTGCTAGCTTTAGATATCAAGGAATGACTGACGTACTCCCCATGAATATACCATAAATAGAGCCCAGAAGCAGCACTCAATAGCAAAAAAATGAATTTATTCACCCAACACAGCAACGTTTCACTTCCTCCATGGAAGCATTTTCAAGCAATAAATGAAAACCACACACTGACATAGAAGAGCAATAGCTCAATTAACAAGTGTTCTAAATCGTAGCAATTATACAATACATGTAAAAATATGATAATGTGTAACAGTGTATCAAAACACCAAATACATATGTGGATGAGTCAATCACTGACATTAGGTATAGAAAATTATAAATTCTGACAAGTGAGATACGTGTATATAAAATAGTGAAACACATTAATTGCATATTAATTAATAATCACAATACAATACACAAAAGCTGACACTCACCAATCTGGATAAACAAGGAAATTCTGGCCACGAGATGTGTAAACTAACATTTCTGGCGCCATCGTCGCCAATCTGCGCATGCCCCAACACTAACCGTCCATTGGGTAATGCTCACACGTGTGTACTAGGATGCTATGACACTACACATCGGCGCAACAGCTGACCCGAATACGTAACTGCTTGGAGACAGAGATCCCGCGCAGTTGTACTAGGGTACAGAGTTTCAGATTACGCTATATTTAATGAAGGCAAATATGCCAATATTGTAAATATATGGTCAGACTACAGCTACAACTAAAGGACTTATAGTAAAGTCGTGGATATCATGCTCCTTTATTACGAGCGAAGTATACAAGAGCTATACATAGATATAAGTAGTAGGTTTTGCAACATTTAACTCCTTGCGTCCCTTGGGACAAGAGATCACCCGCATACACAATGCAGAAGTCTCACGAAGAGCTACTCCACCAATGTGTCGATGTATCATCAGCACAAAGGTATGAGATATCACTTCATTCCGGGATCTTGGGAAAAAGGAAGCTCAGTACCACACATCCAGCTCTAAAAACTCCCCATCAGTAGAGCAAGCATTCACGACTATAACAATATATAAAGTCAAATGTACTGACAAATAGATACAGTGAAATTATGCATAGTCAGCGCACCATCGTCTTACACACAGTTACAAAAATGTTTTAATTCAAAATCAATCTCATAGACAGAAAATAAACAATCATATGTGTACAGCATTCCTTGTTCCAGTTGGCAAACGTCTTCCAATATTAATTTCGAACCTTCAATCTACAAAAGAAGAAGGAAAACAGGTAAGTACATTAACCCCTTAATGACCGCCGATACGTCTTTTTACGGCGGTCATTAGTGGGCTTTATTCTAGAGCGCCGCCAAACTACGTCGCTGCTGTAGAATAAAGTAAACAGAGCAGGGAGCCGTGAAATCTCCCTGCTCTCAGCTGCCAGAAGCAGCTGAGGGCTGGGGGCGTCCCTGCTCTGCCGGGTGAGATCGATATTAGTATCGATCTCACCCGTTTAACCCTTCAGATGCGGTGCACAATAGCGAGCACCGCATCTGAATGGTTTTGGAGAGAGGGAGGGAGCTCCCTCTCATCTCACTGACACCCGGCGATAAAATCGCCGAGTGTCTGTGTCTTCTATGGCAGCCGGAGGTCTAATAAAGACCCCCAGGTCTGCCTGCAGCGAATGCCTGCTAGATCATGCCGCAGGCATGACCTAGCAGATGCCTGTCCGTTTTAAACGGACAGGCAGTAATACACTGCAATACAAAAGTATTGCAGTGTATTATAATAGCGATCGGAGGATAGTGAAGTCCCCTAGTGGGACTAGTAAAAAAGTAAAAAAAGTTTAATAAAGTTAATTTAAAAAAAAAGTGAAAAAAAATGAAAAACCCAGCTTTTCCCCTTACAAAATGATTTACTATTAAAAAAAACTACAATAAAGCAAAACAGTTACACATATTTGGTATCGCCGCGTCCGTAACGACCCCGACTATAAAGCTGTTACATTATTTAACCCGCACTGTGAACGCCGTAAAAAATAAAATAAAAAACAATGGAAAAATTGCTGTTTTCAGTTAATCCTGACTTTAAAAAAATGTGATAGAAAGTGATCAAAAAGTCGCATCTACTCTCAAATGGTGCCAATAAAAACTGCAAGTCGTCCCGCAAAAAACAAGACCTTATACAGCTATGCCGACGCAAAAATAAAAAAGTTACAGCTCTTCGAATGTGACAATGGAAAAATCTAAAAAATGGCTTGGACATTAGGGCCCAGAATGCCAGCAGGGGGAAGGGGTTAAAATCAATTACAGTATAATTACTCCTATTCCCATACATCAAAACAGATATTTTTCAGAGTATTGAATGGGTCATAGAAAGGTATCACCAGGCAAGAGAATCCCCAAGGATAGCAAAGGCCAGATCAAACAAACTGCATAGATAGAGGATGAAAAGCTTCTAAAAAAGTAACCGGACCCAATTGTCCTGAAAATAAACACAAAATCGTCATTTGAATACATTTAGAGGGTAATCCATATTAAGGCCATTTGGGTGGAGAGAATTCAATCTATTGATCCACTGAACCTCCCGTTGTTTGAGGATCAGTTCCCTATTCCCTCCCCGCTTAAGAGGGGAACCCTATCAATAATGCAGAATCTAAGCTGTTGTACATTATGTCCCATCTCCACAAAATGTCTAGGTACGGGGAGTTCAACTTTCTTCATCCGTATGCTCGATTTGTGATTGTTTAGCCTTAACCTACATTCAGTTGTGGTTTCGCCCACGTATATCAAATTACAAGGACACTGTAGGATATATATGACAAAGTCACTTCTACATGTGTAGTGTGAAGTGATTTTAAAAGTTCTACCAGTGGTGGGATGTATAAATGAACTGCCCTTCAGAATAATGATATTAGATTCTGCATTATTGATAGGGTTCTCCCCTTAAGCGGGGAGGGAATAGGGAACTGTTCCTCAAACAACGGGAGGTTCAGTGGATCAATAGATTGAATTCTCTCCACCCAAATGGCCTTAATATGGATTACCTTCTATATGTATTCAAATGACGATTTTGTGTTTATTTTCAGGACAATTGGGTCCGGTTACCTTTTTAGAAGCTTTTCATCCTCTATCTATGCAGTTTGTTTGATCTGGCCTTTGTTATCCTTGGGGATTCTCTTGCCTGGTGATACCTTTCTATGACTCTTTCAATACTCTGAAAAATATCTGTTTTGATGTATGGGAATAGGAGTAATTATACTGTAATTGATTTTAATGTACTTACCTGTTTTCCTTCTTCTTTTGTAGATTGAAGGTTCGAAATTAATATTGGAAGACGTTTGCCAACTGGAACAAGGAATGCTGTACACATATGATTGTTTATTTTCTGTCTATGAGATTGATTTTGAATTAAAACATTTTTGTAACCGTGTGTAAGACGATGGTGCGCTGACTATGCATAATTTCTATTTGTCAGTACATTTGACTTTATATATTGTTATAGTCGTGAATGCTTGCTCTACTGATGGGGAGTTTTTAGAGCTGGATGTGTGGTACTGAGCTTCCTTTTTCCCAAGATCCCGGAATGAAGTGATATCTCATACCTTTGTGCTGATGATACATCGACACATTGGTGGAGTAGTTCTTCGTGAGACCCGAGACTTCTGCATTGTGTATGCGGGTGATCTCTTGTCCCAAGGGACGCAAGGAGTTAAATGTTGCAAAACCTACTACTTATATCTATGTATAGCTCTTGTATACTTCGCTCGTAATAAAGGAGCATGATATCCACGACTTTACTATAAGTCCTTTAGTTGTAGCTGTAGTCTGACCATATATTTACAATATTGGCATATTTGCCTTCATTAAATATGGCGTAATCTGAAGCTCTGTACCCTAGTACGACTGTGCGGGTTCTCTGTCTCCAAGCAGTTACGTATTCGGGTCAGCTGTTGCGCCGATGTGCAGTGTCATAGCATCCTAGTACACACGTGTGAGCATTACCCAATAGACGGTTAGTGTTGGGGCATGCGCAGATCGGCGACGATGGCGCCAGAAATTTTAGTTTACACATTTCGTGGCCAGAATTTCCTTGTTTATCCAGATTGGTGAGTGTCAGCTTTTGTGTATTGTATTGTGATTATTAATTAATATGCAATTAATGTGTTTCACTATTTTCTATATACGTATCTCACTTGTCAGAATTTTAAATTTTCTATACCTAATGTCAGTGATTGACTCATCCACATATGTATTTGGTGTTTTGATACACTGTTACACATTATCATATTTTTACATGTATTGTATAATTGCTACGATTTAGAACACTTGTTAATTGAGCTATTGCTCTTCCTATATATGTCAGTGTGTGGTTTTCATTTATTGCTTGAAAATGCTTCCATGGAGGAAGTGAAACGTTGCTGTGTTGGGTGAATAAATTCATATTTTTGCTATTGAGTGCTGCTTCTGGGCTCTATTTCTGGTATATTATTGTGGCCTAGGTGCATTACTCTACATTTACCAACATTGTCTCAGCAGACATTATCAGACATGATAGGATTAGATACAACAGTTCAACAGTGTCACAGAAATACGTTTAGATACCGTATAAGATTAGATACAACAGCTCAGCAGACAATATCACATGATAGGCTTAGATACAGCGGATCAGCAGACAGTATCACACATTGCCCCTTGTAAAGAGTGCCACACAGTGGCCCCTGTAGAGCGGGCCACACAGTGACTCCTATAGGGAGTGCCCCACCACCATCTGTAGATAGTGCCACACACACCTCTGTAGGTAGTGCCACACACATCCTCTTTAGGTAGTGCCACACATCCCCCCTTGTGGATAGTGCCACACAGCCCCCCTTGCAGATCGTTACATACACCCCCCTTGTAGATCGTGCCATAAACCCCCCTTGTAGATCGTGACATACACCCCCCTCCTTGTAGATAGTGAAACACACACCTCCCTGCATATAGCGCCCCCAAGAAATAAAAAAAAAACTGTACTCACCGAGCATGGGCCATTCCCGCGATGAACCGAGCTCCAGCCTACTCAGCCACAGTAGGCCATCATCGCGCCTGCACAGGTATCCGATCCCTGTTTTCTATAGGTTGCAGAGAATACCAAACAAGTGAGCTAGCTCCCTGCAGATCCGTCATTGTATTCAATTGTATCTGTATCATGAGAACGCAGGTATAATTGAATATGGAAGTCGCCGGGGGCCAGGCCCCACCCCTTGTGCGAGGGGGAACTCGGGGCCTGTTGCTGGAGCTCCAAGAGCACCAATGATAATCCGACCCTGCTCTTGTGTCATCTTTTCTTTCATAAAAAAAATATATATACACTACCGTTCAAAAGTTTAAGGTCAATTAGAAATTTCCTTATTTTTGCAAGAAAAGCACGGTTTTTTTCAATGAAGATAACATTAAATTAATCAGAAATACACTCTATACATTGTTAATGTGCTAAATGACTATTCTAGCTGCAAACATCTGGTTTTTAATGCAATATCTACATAGGTGTATAGAGGCCCATTTCCAGCAACCATCACTCCAGTGTTCTAATGGTACATTGTGTTTGCTAACTGTGTTAGAAGGCTAATGGATGATTAGTAAACACTTGAAAACCCTTGTGCAATTATGTTAGCACCGCTGTAAACAGTTTTGCTGTTTAGAGGATCTTTAAAACTGACCTTCCTTGGAGCTAGTTGAGAATCTGGAGCATTACATTTGTGGGTTCGATTAAACTCTCAAAATGGCTAGAAAAAGAGAGCTTTCATGTAAAACTCGACAGTCTATTCTTGTTCTTAGAAATGAAGGCTATTCCATGCGAGAAATTGCCAAGAAACTGAAGATTTCCTACAACGGTGTGTACTACTCCCTTCAGAGGACAGCACAAACAGGCTCTAACCAGAGTAGAAAGAGAAGTGGGAGGCCCTGCTGCACAACTGAGCAACAAGACAAGTACATTAGAGTCTCTAGTTTGAGAAATAGACGCCTCACAGGTCTTCAACTGGCAGCTTCATTAAATAGTACCCGCAAAACGCCAGTGTCAACGTCTACAGTGAAGAGGCGACTCTGGGATGCTGGCCTTCAGGGCAGAGTGGCAAAGAAAAAGCCATATCTGAGACTGGCTAATAAAAGGAAAAGATTAATATGGGCAAAAGCACACAGACATTGGACAGAGGAAAATTGGAAAAAAGTGTTATGGACAGACGAATCGAAGTTTGAGGTGTTTGGATTACACAGAAGAACATTTGTAAGACGCAGAACAACTGAAAAGATGCTGGAAGAGTGCCTGACGCCATCTGTCAAGCATGGTGGAGGTAATGTGATGGTCTGGGGTTGCTTTGGTGCTGGTAAAGTGTGAGATTTGTACAAGGTAAAAGAGATTTTGAATAAAGAAGGCTATCACTCCATTTTGCAACGCCATGCCATACCCTGTGGACAGCGCTTGATTGGAGCCAATTTCATTCTACAACAGGACAATAACCCAAAGCACACCACCAAATTATGCAAGAACTATTTAGGGAAGAAGCAGGCAGCTGGTATTCTATCTGTAATGGAGTGGCCAGCGCAGTCACCAGATCTCAACCCCATAGAGCTGTTGTGGGAGCAGCTTGACCGTATGGTACGCAAGAAGTGCCCATCAAGCCAATCCAACTTGTGGGAGGGGCTTCTGGAAGCATGGGAAGAAATTTCTCCCGATTACCTCAGCAAATTAACAGCTAGAATGCCAAAGGTCTGCAATGCTGTAATTGCTGCAAATGGAGCATTCTTTGACGAAAGCAAAGTTTGAAGGATTATTATTTCAAATAAAAATCATTATTTCTAACCTTGTCAATGACTTGACTATATTTTCTAGTCATTTTGCAACACATTTGATAAATATAAGTGTGAGTTTTCATGGAAAACACAAAATTGTCTGGGTGACCCCAAACTTTTGAACGGTAGTGTATATATATATATATATATATATATATATACTGTATATATATATCAATTACCTATGATTTGAAACTGGATAAATCACTGGAGGGCAGGTATCGGTTGACATACCCAATAGAAATTTCAGTTTAATATATTTTGGCCCTTGATTGCTTTAACAGTTTTTTGGTGCCGAAACCCGGGAGATTGCCTGTCTGATAGCTGTCACTGGCGGTCCGGCGGTATTGCATCAGTGAATTAAAACCGACCGGTACGTATGAAGCTTCTTCTTACAAAAACTTTTCACTCATTCATTGCCGGAGCTGGAATTAGCTGTCATGACATCACAATCTCCCGAACGCAGCAATTTATTCAGAAGTATGAAGTATGTGAAAACTTTTTATGTGATGAATGATTGCTGATACGTACGTTATCTTGTGTTGTTGTTGCAGATGTGTGAATCTTGAGTGTAACACTCATGGCCGCGGAACGTCAGGTTTACTCACCCCTGATGGCCACAGCCATGGTTCACTTCCACTTCGCTCTGCTGTGTCCCGTAGGGTGCACCTGAATCTGTTGTTTATTAGCCCATGATCCTGGACTATAAAAAGTGTTCTGCCCCTTTCTGCCTTGCCTGAACTTGGTTGTCATTACCTATGTTCATCTATGCAAATTGTCCCTTAAGTGTCTTCCAGTTCCCATTGTTTCCCGTTCTTGCTACCTGTAGCCTGTATCCCGTGTTATCTTGGTTTAAGTACTGTAAAGTATTGGAGTAGTGCTGCGCTGAGTCTACGCCTGCTCCGCTACACCAAGCCTGGTGCCTGCCTGCTGCCAAAGTCCCGTCTGAGCCTGAGCCTACTGTGTGAAAGTTACCACAGGTTCACCTATTGAACTATAGACTTTGTCCTGTGTCCTGTTGGCCAGCTGCCATACCGTCAAGGCGGTACGGCCTAGTGGGTCGACGTACCCTACGTGACAGTAAGCTCACGCCATGGACCTGCTGGTCCGCCTAAGACTATGTCGTTGTCTCAAGGCATAACTATGAGATCTGTGTGCACGGCAAGACCAACTCCTCCTGGCAGTGAGTTCCATTGCATAGTGGCTAGATGCACAAGATGCAGCCGCCTCAGCTCCTGTTCCGACTGATTCTCCTGCAACACCTCCTGTCAGCACCAGTGTTGATCCCGATTCTCGCTACCACTACCACCCCGTTATAACGGAGACGCGAGTACCTGCAGAGGATCTCTCAGTCAGTGCCAGATCCACTTCTCTCTACATGCCACAGCGTTTCCGTCTGATGGCGCCAAGATTGCCTTTATTGTTTCTCTTCTCACTGGCAGGGCCCTAGCGTGGGCAAACCCGATCTGGGAACGACAGGGACCAGAGACCTGTGAATTCCAGGGATTCCTCCGGACATTTCATGCCGTATTTGAGGAGCCTGGACGAGTGTCGTCGGCAGCGGCTTCCTTGTTGAACCCGCGCCAGGGAGACAAAATAATAGAATTTTGGCAGGAACTGTCGTCCGAGATCAAGGACGAACTGGCTGCTCACGACCTGCCATCCACCCTGGACGCTCTCATTTTGCTTCCCACCTGGGTTGATATGAGGCTCCAGGAACGATCACAGGAGATTCATAGGGAGAGAAGACTCCCAAGGCTGGCTCCCACTTTCCAGCAGTTTCCAGCACCCTCACCAGGTGGTCCACCTGAGGAGCCCATTCAGGTAGATGGGCTTAAATTATCCATTCAGGAGAAACAATGCAGACGCACCTCTGTACTGTGTCTGTGCCCTCAGAAGCCAAAAAACCCCAATGCCTAGGATTGGTAGGGGAGACAACTCTAGGCGACACTGTGCTGGATAGAGACTTTTACTCTAAACTCTCCAATCCCATGACTATTATGTCTGGCGAGAAGAACCACCTGGTCTCGGCCTACCTTGACTCTGGGTCGGCAGCCAGTTTGATCGTCGCCTCAGTGAATGTACTACCTCTGCTAGACCCGATTATAGCCGTGACCAAAACGCTGAGGCTCCAGATAGGAGCTCTTCATACCGAGCTTATCTCTTTTCTTGTCCTACCCAAAGCCGTCAGTCCTGTACTACTGGGCCTGCCCTGGCTCCGACTACATGCCCCAGTTCTGGACTGTAATTCCAGAGAGGTTCTCCAGTGGGGTCCCAAGTGCCTCGACCGCTGCTTGGGGCAGATCCATCCGGTGCCACCTCGTCCTCAGTCCTTGACTGGATTTCTTTCTCATTATGCCATGTTTTCGGATGTCTTCAGCATGAAGGAGGCAGAGATGCTGCCTCCACGCCGGGCGTATAACTGTCCTATTGAACTGATTCCGGATGCCTCTGTTCCCTGTGGTAGGGTATACCCTCTCTCCATGCCAGAGACTCAGTCCATGTCCGCCTACATTAAGGAGAATCTTGAAAGAGGTTTCATAGGGATGTCCTTCCCCCGGCAGGAGCCGGGTTCTTCTCTGTCAAGAAAAAGAATGTTTCTGCGACCTTGCATCGACTACCGGGATCTCAATCTGATCACGGTCAATAATAGATATACGCTGCCATTGATTTCTGAACTTTTTAACCGCATAGGAGGAGCTAAAAAATGTTCCAAACTAGATCTGCGTGGGTCTTACAACCTAATTTGGATTCGCCATGGTGACGAGTGGAAGATGGCATTCAACACCCGAGATGGGCACTATGAATATCTGGTGATGCCCTTCTGCCTATGTAATGCTCCCGCGGTCTTCCAAGAATTTGTCAATGACATCTTCTGGGATCTCCTCTATGTTTGAGTTGTAGTCTATATTGATGATATCTTACTTTTTTCTCCAGATCCGTTGACTCATCAGAGACATGTCCGCCAAGTTCTGCTGCGATTGAGGAAGAATCGCCTGTATGCCAAGTTAGAGAAGTGTACGTTTGAGAGGAGGTCTCTACCCTTCCTGGGCTACATAATCTCGGACCAAGGTCTTAAAATGGATCCGGAGAAAGTGAAGGTCGTACTGGAATGGCCATGCCCGCAAGACTTAAGGTCCATACAGCGCTTTCTGGTATTTGCCAATTTTTCTCGACAGTTCATCCCAGACTTCTCCTTACTGACATGTCCCATCACTACCCTCACCAAAAAGGGTATGAATGCCAAGGTGTGGACTCCAGAAGCGGAATCCACATTTAATAGCCTAAAGAGTGCCTTCACGTTAGTCTCTACCCTCCATCATCCTGATGTATCTAGACAGTTTTCGTTAGAGGTAGACGCCTCCTCTGTCAGTGCTGGTTGACTCCTCTTCCAGAGAGGGCCCAAGGGCAAGGTAAAGGTATGTGGCTATTACTCTAGACTCTTTTCTTCCGCAGAACGTAACTACTCGATTGGGGATTGGGAGTTACTGGCCATCAAATTGGCCCTGGAGGAGTGGAGACATCTACTAGCGGGCGCAGTTCAACCCACCCTGATTTTCACTGACCACAAGAATCTCACCTATCTCCAAACGGCCCAACGGTGGAACCCCCGTTTGGCCAGGTGGTCACTGTTCTTTGCCAGGTTCCAGTTTGAGCTCCATTATCGTCTGGCCGACAAGAATGTGAGGGCCGATGCTTTGTCCAGGTCATTCAAAACAAAGGACACCATGGAATCTCCACAGAATATTATTGATCCGTCTTGCATTGTCTCTGTCAACCCCCTGCAAGTTAGGGATATTCCTCCTGGGAGGACCTTTGTGCGCCTGGCTGACAGAGGGAGAATCCTCCACTGGGGACACTGCTCTAGACTAGCAGGTCAGACGGCTACCCCTAAGACCCAAGACCTGATTGCCCATCATTTCTGGTGGCCCACGCTGCCCAAAGACATCACAGACTTTGTTTCTGCCTGCTCGGTATGTGCAGCTTACAAGGTCGCTCACTCCAAACCTGCTGGTCTGCTCCAACCGCTGCCTGTGCCTGATGCTCCCTGGCAGCATGTATTAATGGACTTTGTTACAGATCTGCCCCCCTCTGTGGGATGCAGTGCTGTCTGGGTGGTGGGGGACCGATTTTCGAAGATGGCCCACTTCGTTCCGCTGACCGGCCTTCCTTATGCTACTCGACTTGCCAACCTCTTCATCCAACACATCTTCCACCTGCACGGCTTACCACGGCATATTGTATCTGATCAGGGGTTCAGTTCACCTCTAGGTTCTGGAGAGCTCTCTGTAAACTCCTCAATGTAAAATTGGACTTTTCCTCTGTCTACCATCCTCAGTCCAATGGTCAAGTCGAGAGGATCAATCAGATCTTGGAGAACTACCTACGCCACTTCATCTCCAAGCAGCATGATGACTGGGTGCAGCTTCTTCCATGGGCCTAGTTCTCGTAAAGTAATCACACTAGCGAGTCCACAAGAACCACACGGTTCTTGATTGTCTATGGCCAACACCCACAAATTCCTCTTCCGGTGTCCGTTATGTCTGAGGTACCAGCAGCTGATTCTGCTTTTAGGGACTTCCTGTAGATCTGGCAGCAGACTCAATCCTCCAATCTGCTGGCGGTCGACCACATTAAACGAAGTGCAGACACAAGGAGAAGAGAACCTCCTCAATTTCTCCCAGGCAACAAGATCTGGCTGTCCTCCAGGAACATCTGACTGAGAGTGCCATCATACAAGTTTGCTCCCACCTCGGACCCTTCTAGATCTTACAGCAGATAACCCTGTCTCCTACAAGCTTTGGCTGCCTCTTACCCTCAAGATCCCCAACTCCTTCCATGTCTACCTCCTGAAGCCGGTGGTCCTGAACCACTATACCAAGATTCCTAGCCCTGCAGTTGCTTCCAGCAGTTCTTCTGACACCTTCAAGGTTAAGGAAATCTTGGACACCAAGAGAGTGGGAGGAAGAACTTTTTATTTAGTGGATTGGAGAGGGTTTGGTCCTGAAGAGTCCTGGGAACCAGAGAAGAACCTCAATGCTCCTACCATCCTGAAGAAGTTTCTCTCCCGCTCTGGCCCTAAGAGGAGGGGGCATAAGAGGGGGGATACTGTAACATCCATTGCCGCGCACCGCCAGGTTTACTCACCCCCTGACGGCCACAGCCATGGTTAAGTGAGCGCTGGCCCGCATCTCCTCCTCAGGAGATGCTAGCGCTCACTTCCGCTTTGCTCTGCTGTGTCCCGTAGGCACCTGAATCTGTTGTTTGTGTTTGTCTATTCAAAATGGTCCCTTAAGTGTCTTCCAGTTCCCAGTATTTCCCGTTCCTGCTACCTGTAACCTGTGTCCCGTGTTATCCTGGTCTAATTGCTGTAAAGTATTGGAGTCGTGCTGCGCTGAGTCTACGCCTGCTCCGCTACACCAAGCCTGGTGTTTGCCTGCTGCCAAAGTCCCGTCTGAGCCTGTCCAGCTACTGTCTGAAAGTTACCACAGGTAAACCTATTGAACTACAGACTTTGTCCTGTTGGCCAGCTGCCATACTGTCAAGGCGGTACGGCCCAGTGGGTCCACGTACCCTACGTGACATTGAGTTTCATGTTATGAGAGAATTTTTGCCGGCATTGAACATTGAAAGTGTTATGATTGTATGAAACCGAAGCTGTGAGGAGTGAGTACGAGACCCCACATTTTGAATGTGAGGACGTAGTGAGGAGAAAAAAAGAGAAAACTTTTAAAGTGTCAGTGGAGTGTAATGTGACCGTGGGTGTGATGCAACATGTGTGAAGTCTGAAAAACAAACAGATATAAGCTTATACATTGAGCATATTGCATTGATTTTAGATCTATATTGCATGCGCTTATTCTTAACAACGGTACTGTGTAAAATAAAAAATTGTGTGTCTTGTGTATGGGGTTAAATTTGTGTTATTCCTGAAAAGCATTGGTCTGAAGAAAAGGGGGGTTATGTGTGTGAGGAGAAGGCAGGAGGAGGCAGGCTGCCTGGCTGGTTACAGTGCGAAGGAGTGTGTCTTATCTCTACACATTCGCCATTCTGTACTTAGTACGCAGAGAGAGTAAAATTACAAAATATGGACTGCTGGATTGTATGGCGCTATGTTGCATATTCATATGTTATTATATGATATGATTTGACATTGTAATGTTTTGAAGTTAATTCACATGAATTAAAATACAGATATTAAGGGAAATTCTGACCCATCCTATGAAGTATTCTGCAGTATTGCAAGGTTTTCCCCAGTTGATGCTGGAACTCAGTCGTGTTGATGACGTACTTCTGGCATTTTGAAAATGTATGTTGGTTTTTAAAGTATGCAGCTGTGAGGTATCTAAAAGATAAAATGCTGTTTTGTCCAGAGAAAGTAATTTGTGTTCTATGCTATTGTGTATTACAGGGGGCCAAGCTAGTGCCCCCCAGATAGAGTGCCCAACCTCACTATGTTGAGATATGCAGTTTTGAACTCTGCTACATTACTTCCGCAGAGTCCAAAAAGAGGGGGGCGTACTGATACGTCTCCGTGAAACACACAAATTTGTTTTGCATTTGTTTGAATCAATAAACTTAGAGCTAGGAGGTCTACAAAATGTGTATGAGAGTGACCCAGATTTTTGAGTTTTTCTATGTAGATGGTTTCAGATACTTTTAGAACGGCAAATATGGCACCGGGTATGCTGTGCTGTAGTCACTACATATTGTGTCACTCCCCTCCAGAAAATCTGCACAGGAGGCTGAGGTGACGTCACTCACACATGAGTCTTTACAGATTTAGATGGGGAGGTGAAAATTGCCTGATTATTGTTCGTTTTATGCCAGATTTTAGTAAAAAAAAATTTTTTTATTGTGGTATTAATTTGTGGGTTTAACCCCTTAAGGACGCAGCCTAGTTTTGGCCTTAAGGCTCAGAGCTAATTTTTCAAATCTGACATATTTCACTTTATGTGGTAATAACGTCAGAATGCTTAAACCTACCCAAGCGATTCTGAGATTGTTTTCTCGTGACACATTGGGCTTCATGTTCGTGGTAAAATTTGGTCGATATATTCAGTGTTTATTGGTGAAAAATTGCAAAATTTAGAGAAAATTTTGAAAAAATTGCATTTTTCAGAATTTAAATGCATCTGCTTGTAAAACAGACGGTTATACCACCCAAAATAGTTACTAGTTCACATTTCCCATATGTCTACTTTAGATTGGCATCGTTTTTTGAACATTCTTTTATTTTTCTTGGACGTTACAAGGCTTAGAACATAAACAGCAATTTCTCATATTTTTAAGAAAATTTCAAAAGCCTTTTTTTAAAGGTACCTCTTGAGTTCTGAAGTGGCTTTGTGGGGCCTATGTATTAGAAACCCTGATAAAACACCCCATTTTAAAAACTAGACCCCTCAAAGTATTCAAAACAGCAGTTAGAAAGTTTTTTAACCCTTCAGGCATTTCACAGGAATTAAAGCAAAGTGGAGGTGAAATTTGCAAATTTCATTTTTCTTGCTGAATTTCAATTTTATTAATTTTTTTTCTGTAACACAGAAGGTTTTACCAGAGAAACACTACTAAATATGTATTGTCCAGATTCTGCAGTTTTTAGAAATGTCCCACATGTGGCCCTACTGCGCTCATGGACGAAAACACAAGCCCTAGAAGCAAAGAAGCACCTAGTGCATTTTGAGTCCTCTTTTTTATTAGAATATATTTTAGGCAGCATGCCAGGTTTGAAGAGGTGTTGAGGTGTCAAAACAGTAGGAATCCCCCAATAGTGACCCCATTTTGGAAACTACACCCCTCAAGGAATTAATTTAGGGTTGTTGTTACCATTTTGACCGCACACTTTTTTCACAGCACGTATTTGAATTGGGCTCTGAAATGAAAAAAAATTCATTTTTTCCAATAAAATGTCATTTGTGATCAAAATTTCTTATTTTCACAGGGAACAAAATACCCCATTTTGTTGCCCAATTTGTCCTTAGTGTGGCAATACCCCATTTGTGGTGATAAACTGCCGTTTGGGCCCATGGGAGGGCTCAGAAGGAAAGGAGCGCTATATGTTTGTTGGAGTCCAGATTTTTTAGGATTGGTTTTCGGGTGCCATGTCGCATTTGCAGAGCCTCAGAGGTATCAAAGCAATGGAAACACACCAAAAGTGACCCCATTTTGGAAACTACACCCCTAAAGGAATTCATTTATGGTTGTTGTTAGCATTTTGACCACACAGTTTTTTCACAGCACCTATTTCAATTGTGCTGTGACATTAAAAAAATGAAATTTTTTCCAATAAGATGTAATTTTTTACCAAAATTTCTTATTTTCACAGGGAACAAAATACTCAATTTTGTTGCCCAATTTCTCCTGAGCGCATCAATACCCCATTTGTGGCAATAAACTGCCGTTTGGGCCCATGGGAGGCCTCAGAAGGGAAGGAGCGCTGTGTGTTCTTTGGAGTACAGATTTTGCTGGTTTGGTTTTCGGGTGCCATGTCGCATTTGCAGAGCCCCAGAGGTATCAAAGCAATGGAAACCCACCAGAAGTGACCCCATTTTGGAAACTACACCCCTCAAGGAATTCATTTATGGGTAATGTGACCATTTAGACTCCATAGTTTCTTCACAGAACTTATTTGAATTGGGCTGGGAATTAAAAAAAAATATATTTTTTCCAATAATATGTCATTTTAGCTCAAAAATTCTTATTTTCACAAGAAATAAAATACTCCATTTTGTTGCCCAATTTGTCCTGAGTGCGGCAATACCCCATTTGTGGTGATAAACTGCCGTTTGGGCCCATGGGAGGGCTCAGAAGGAAATGAGCGCTGTGTGTTCTTTGGAGTACAGATTTTGCTGGATTGGTTTTCGGGTGCCATGTCGCATTTGCAGAGCCCCAGAGGTATCAAAGCAATAGAAACCCACCACAAATGACCCCATTTTGGAAACTACACCCCTCAAGGAATTCATTTCTGGGTGTTGTGACCATTTTGACCCCATAGTTTTTTCACAGAACTTATTTGAATTGGGCTGGGAATGAAAACAAAATTATTTTTTTCAAATAATATGTAGTTTTGGCTTAAAAAATTTCTTATTTTCACAAGAAACAAAATACCCCATTCTGTTGCGCAATTTGTTCTGAGTGCCGCAATACCCCATTTGTTGTGATAAACTGCCGTTTGGGCCCATGGGAGGGCTCAGAAGGAAAGGACCACTAGTGCGAAGTCATGTATGCAGAAGCCCCTGAGGTACCAGTACAGTTGAAACCCGCAAGAAGTGACCCCGTTTTAAAAACTACACCCTTAAGGCATTCATCTAGAGGTGTAGTGAGCATTTTGACTGGAGACCTACACCCCATAAACTGTAATGTGGGTTCTCCCGGGTATGGCAATACCCTACATGTGGCTGTTATCAGCTGCCTGGACACACAGCAGGGCCCAGAGGGGAAAGACGAGGGGGGATAAGCTGTGTGGAGTGCATCAGGGTAAGTAAAATTGGGGTAAATTATAAACCAAGGGATGTATGATAAATTTTAAAACACTTTCATTCAGAGCTCTGGTTATTCGGGACACGTGTCACATTGATATATTGTGTCATCCATTATCGCCCTCTTATAGCAGACTTTGCACCTCTTTTGACTTTTTCCCTTCTTGCCAGTTTGGGGAACTTCTCCTGGAAAGTGTTGCCCTGGTACGATGCGTGTGGGCTCGCTTCCAGAAGTACTGGGTGCCCCCCCTTCTTGGTCCCTAAAGATTAGGTTCTTGATAATCACCTCTTGAAATTCCAGGAAAGTTCCCGTCTGGCCTGCACATCGACATAGCATGTACGCATTGTACAATGGCATCTGTATGATGTGCCCGGCCAGCTTCTTATACCACACCACATGGCGCTGTAGGGCTTCAGGGCTTGATCTTACAAGTCCATCCCTCCCATGTACCTATTGTAGTCCAGGATGCAGTCTGGTTTGGGGGTGGCCTTTCCTTCATATATCCTAAACCTGTAGGTATACCCTGATGCACTCTCACAGCTTATACATCTTCACGCCATACCTTGCCCTCTTACCCGGCAGGTACTCGCGGAATTGAACCCTCCCTTTAAAATGTACCAGGGACTCATCAATAGAAATACACTTCTCGGGGGTGTATGCTTGGGAAAACCGGGCACTGGAACGGTCTAATAGGGGTCTCCGTTTATACAAACGGTCAAAACTGGGGTCATCTCGGGGTGGGCACGGCTCATTATCAGTATAATGTAAGAAGCGAAGTATTGCCTCATTTATTTATTTTTTTAGTTTCCAGTTCAGTTCTGAAGTTGCTTTGAGGGGCCCATATATTAGAAACCCCTATCAAATACCCCATTTTAGAAACTAGACCCCTCGAAGTATTCACAACAGCATGTAGAAAGTTTATGAACCCTTTAGGTGTTTCACAAAAATTTAGAGCAAAGTAGAGGTGAAATGTACATTTTTTTTTTGTCAGAAAATCCTCTTTATACCATTTTTTTTATAACACAAAAGGATTTATCAGTGAAACGCTAATTAATACGTATTGCCCAGATTCTGCAGAGAAATATCCCACATGTGGCCCTCGGGCGGTAATGGACTGAAGCACCAGCCTCCGAATCAAAGGAGCACCTAGTGGATTTTGAAGCCTCTTTTTTATTAGGCACCATGTCCGGTTTGAAGAGGTCTTGTGGTGCCAAAACATTGGGAACCCCCCAAAAGTGACCCCAATTTGGAAACTAGACCCCTTGAGGAATCCATTGTAGTTTTCTTGGGGTGCATGCGGCTTTTTGATCAGTTTTTATTCTATTTTTAGGTGGCGTGGTGACTAAAAAACAGCAATTGTACTATTGTTTTTTTTTTTTGTTTTTTTTTACAGCGTTCACCGTGCGCTATAAATGACATATTCACTTTATTCTGCGGGGCGATACGATTACGGCGATACCAGATGTTTATAGTTTTTTTATGTCTTATGGCGTTTGCAGAATAAAATACGTTTTGTAAACAATCATTCACTTTTTGTGTTACCTTATTCTAAGAGCCAGAACTTTTCTATTTTTCAATCAATAAAGCCGTGCGAGGACTTTTTTTTTGCATAACGAAATGTAGTTTCGATCAGTACCATTTTTAGGTACATGCGACTTTTTGATCTCTTTTTATTCCATTTTTTGGGAGGTGAAGTGACCAAAGAATTGTGATTGTGGTTCGGTTTATTATTATTTTATTTTACGGCGTTCACCGTGCGGAATAAATAACGAAATAATTTTGTAGTTCAGGCCGTTACGGACGCGGCAATACCAATTATGTATAGTTTATTTGTTTGTTTATATATTTTTATTAATAATAAAGGACTGATAAGGGAAAAAGGGGGATTTTTACTTTTATTACTTTTAAATCTTTTATTTTCTTATTTTTACACATCTTTTTTTTAACTTTTTTTTTACTTTATTACTTTGTCCCACTAGGGGACATGAGGGCAGGAGGCCCTGATCGCTATTCTAATACACAGTGCAGTGTATTAGAACTGTCAGCTACTCACTGACAGCAAGCATAGTGGGTCCTGACGTTGTCAGGACCCACTAGGCTTCCGTCTATGGCATAGCCGGACGCCATTGTTTGGTGTCCGGTTGCCATAGTCACCATCGCCGGCCGCTATCGCGTAGCAGG
This sequence comes from Rhinoderma darwinii, assembly GCF_050947455.1. Taxonomy (NCBI): domain Eukaryota; kingdom Metazoa; phylum Chordata; class Amphibia; order Anura; family Rhinodermatidae; genus Rhinoderma; species Rhinoderma darwinii. The sequence goes on from NC_134689.1 coordinate 118,882,006, forward strand.
CCGGCGATGGCAGCTTAACCCCTAAAAAGCTGCGATCTCTATAGAACGCGGCTTTTAAGGGGTTAATCAGCGGGGACACAGCGATCGGTCCCCGCTGTAGGAGCTGTGACAGCTGCTGAACAAGACAGTAGCGTCACAGCTCCTGTATGTGTCGGGAGGACGGCCGAAACGGCCGTTACTCCCGAGACGTACTATTACGGCATGGAGCGCGAACGATACAGCTACCATGACGTAATAGTACGTCAAGGAGCGGGAAGGGGTTAATCAGGCATCTATAGGACCTGATGGGGTCGAGATTCTCAAGTGTTCTGGATTATCGTATGAGTGTGGAGAAGTGTATAGCATTTGTTTTTTTTATTTTTTTTATTTTTGAGAATAAATGAGAGTCCACCCTTTTGAAACATGGGTTTCCAACGTAAATTTGTCATGAAGAAATACTTCATTATATACAGTATGTAGAAGACAGGATATGATACATGAGGTAAATCATCCAGAGACCACTTCCACCTTCTTGTTCATCTCAAGAAGGGGAAATGGAGGTGCTCGCTGAGGCTTGTAATCTGAAAAAGGTAAGACGGCCAACATTTACACTGACTCTAAGTACGCTTTTGGCATCGCCCACGATTATGGGCCCATTGGTAGTAGAACTCTGTTGGATTGTCAGGTAAGCCAATTGAGGCTAACAGCAAATTGGCTTGTCCCTGGATTCAATAATGCCACCACTAGTTTGTAGTAGCCTGCATGATATGCGCACAGCATGACATAGCTAAAACAGCACAGGTACCTATGAAAAGTGCACCCTGGCCAGATTCCCTGTTCCAGCGACTGCAGTACATACAACTACCCGAGGTTGCTGTGTATGAAAATGTGCTCGTATGTGTAGACCAGTTCTCAGGGTGGCCTGAAATCTGGCCAGTATTTTGCCCACTGCAGAAGTTGTGTGTAGTGACAGGGGAACAGTTTTTATCCCAAGTATTGAACTGGTGTTTGTACAATGACTTAGACATCAGCAGCTCTGTAGACGCTATCCCAAAGTTAGTTTGTTTGATAACTGTATTCAAGAAGTGTTGTGGGAATATTAAATACTGAGATTAACTTTTATGTAAAGTTCATGTGTCAGTGTTACGATTGTGTAAATGATGTTATCACCAGATGAGCATTTATTTTAACAATTGATAAGGGTTGGGACCCCAGCAAGTGCCAGTAAACATGATCTAAAAGATTTTAATATGATGAACTTCATTATTGAAATGCGCCAGGAGCAGTCTAAGCCAATACTACGCGCTTGTCATGACCTGATGGCAGTGTTACAATTCTAAGCAGCCGTGCAGACAAGCAACTAGCCGATGAAAGATGATTTTGATGCGGAGGGTTTTGTGGCAGTCATAATAAAACTCAACTAATCCGTCTACGAGGGAACTCACCCCAGACTCACAGTATAAGGTGTTGTCTACAGCACGGCGACGTATACTACACATGTATTGGTCACAATTGGTCAGAATATAGGCACATGTATTGGTCATAATTGTGTTGCACTGTCACTCACTGTCCTAATGGGACTATTACCACTGCAGATATAACAGGTCATGGGCAGCATCTTTCTCAAACCCAAAGACACCCAGGCAACATAACCTCAGGGCTCTCATTCCTGCCATGTGCTTCTTACTTATGAGTGACAACAACCAGTGACCTTCACCTCATAACTCCACATAAAACACCTCAAGTTGTTATTCACAATACGTGGAATATTTACATACATTATAATTATAAACCTCAGACAATAGGGCCTGAACTAATAAAAAAAATGCTATCACCAATCTCATGCTATCAACCCTCAGGTTTGAGTCCCATTAGTTCATTGTCAATTCCTGTACATCATCATCCTCTTCTTCTTTTGTCTTCTGTTTTTCACTGACTGTGACCCTTAGGGTAACCCACACAATTATGGAGTCAGACTGTACGGTGGCATCCAGTGGGGAATTTATTATTACCCACCTCCTGGTCACTTATCTCCCACTGTGAAACACTTGGATGTTGCTGACAGGTTCACTCAGGTCTTTGGCCTTTGCTTTACTTTGATAATTGCTGATGTCAGCAGGACTTGATTTGGTCCTTCTCATCTGTCAGTCACTGTCTCCTGTTAGTATACGTCAGTTTGGACAAGTTATAGGACAAGTTTGGATTATTGCCAATATTAGTAGTTTAGCAGTACAGAATGCTCATAATATAGTGAAAGTGGCTGACAGATTTGACAATATCACAGATTATGTCTTTGGCGTTTTGAATGCTGCCCAAGGGGACATGTGCATGTGCCAAGTAGTTGGCCCAGCCTGTTGCCATCATATAGACCTTTTTGACATTATGCAGGTCAAGTATGACATAAATAAAGCTAAGAAAATAAAGAAACACTTCAGGAAAAACTTTTGCAATGCTTCACAGCAAAGGCTATAAAACGTACCCCACCATCCTAGATCTTTTGATTAAGTGTGTACCTTATGAGTGAAATGAGTATGGGAAGGAATTTTGTTGACATGGCTAAGGTGAAAAGGCTAGGGAAGTCTGCAAGGGGGAATAAGCCCTCCTTTAAGTACCTGGCTTGGATACAAAATGTCCTCAAATAAACAAAAGGTGGGAAATGTGAAAATGATTAGAAATGTTTAAAAGAGGACATTTTGTGTGGACTCCATCTTGTATAGTTGGAGTCCATTTTGGATCGTTGGAACCCATCTTGTGGCCTGAAGGAGCCATTTTGAGATTAATAAGTTGTTGCTTTAAGGCTAATATATCTATGTCAGCGTTGTCTGAAACAATTCTTTGTTATTTGTTCTTGAGATGAAAGTTTTTTTATTTAGTCTCTCTAGTATGGAAAATACAGATGAATATTTACCTATTTTTGTGTGATAAGGAGCCACTCAACCTTGAAGCCTATGGAGAAAGATCATGTATACTATAAGGAAGGGGGTCAGTCTGATTCTTAGCCTTGGAGAAGAGTTCCGTATGCTATAAGGGAGGGGGTAATCTGACTCCTAGCATCTATGACGTGGTATATTTTGGGAACTTATTGTTTACATTTGAAACGCCTCCTGAGCCTATGATTGGTTCCGGACAAAATATATTATCATGATATGTTATTGGTTAAATCAAATCAAAATTAACGTCAAATTGTAAACATTGTAAATGATTGGCTGGAATCAAGCTATTCCTACTTCGAAAGATATTATTGTAATGGTGTGATGAATAAACACCAGAGAAGGATTTTGAGCATACAAATCATGGTCTCTTGTGTCATCTTTTCTCTAATATATATATATGTATATATATATATATATATATATATATATATATATCCCAGAAATAAATACAGCAGCACTCCAGTAATCAAGGTGAAAAAAAATGTGGTTTATTGTGCCAACATGGCAAGTACAATGTTTCCGTCCCACCTTGGGACCTTTTTCAAGCATAGTGATACATGCATATTCAGTGGTTTATATAGTGTGCATCTAGTATACATAATCAATCTCATTAAAATAATGAGACTGACATATACATCTCAAAATAGCGTGATAAAAACATCAGAAGAGTATCAAGGCAATATAAATTGATACACAATGTGAATTAGTATTAAAAACAACATATAACAAACATAATTTAAGCAAGAAAATGGCATAATTACATAGATTACAATATTCAACTGCTGGGTAGAGACTCAAGACTGCACGACCACTAGCCAATCAGAGAGCAAACACTCAATTGTTGTATGATGTATGATCCCTGTCATCCACATTTAGCGTCTGTCCAGCTCCAATGCGCATGCGTCGGATCAGTCCAGAATGGAAATAACATATCGCTCTGGTTGCTTAGATACCGATCGCTGGTAAACAAAACCTCCTGGACAGATCTTTGCAGGAAGTAAATAAGAAGACGGCATAGCATGTAATGTCCGTGATCAGCACAAAAGGAAGGTAAATATACCAAAATTTACGGACACATAAAGTGGGCGATATACAAGTACAGAGATAAAGCTTAAATATCTTCATAGGATTTATTTTTTGTGTTACATATTACCACTTAGGTATATAGTATAGAGTCCACACGAGGGACGAGGGTCCCTGATCACATTACGTGTTCAACGGTAACCACCATGCAGGTTAGTGGAAAAAACCGCATACCACTTTCATGCACACGGTCCAACACACATAACCATTTACTTGTGTATCGGACCCATAAGAACTTTCATGTTAAAACAAGAGAAAAAATGGTACTTTTAATATAACCCTACTATATGTAAAAAAATAATAACAATATAATATCAAATATACTGATCACTGGACATAATGATCCAAATGTCTGTTTATCCTTATAATTGGTCTGTATTTTATTCACATATACAAAATCACATTGATACATTAGATGTTATATCAATATGTATGATCTGGAGTGGTCCTGCAGTCCCATAATAATCTACAATAGAAAAAGTATGTTAAAAATAGACATGTATCACAAAATCTGTTTACTGAAGGTGAACATAGCTATGGGTCAGTTTGTGGCTGAAGGCGGGCATCATCAAAAAATTGCTCTGGCTACATTAAACTCAACATTTAGACCGTTAGGTCACAAAGAATTCAATAAAAAAAATCCACTATGCTTGAAAAAGGTCCCAAGGTGGGACGGAAACGTTGCACTTGCCATGTTGGCACAATAAACCACATTTTTTTTCACCTTGATTACCGGAGTGCTGCTGGATTTATTTCTGGGATATCTACATTGTCTTTGAAACGAGACTACTAGCTGGCACCCTTTATTATTGGACTATTCTGTTTGAAAACCGAGTGCTGCTGTCTCTCTTTGCTGTTATATATATATATTTATATACATAAATTATTTATGATTTGAAACTGGATAAATGACTGAAGGGTGGGTATCGGTTGACATACCCAATACAAGTTTCAGTCTAATATATTTTGGCCCATAATTGTGTCAACACATCGCAAACGTAACGACCCACTGAATAAAGTTATTATATTATTTATACCACACGATAAAAGGCGTAAATTAAGGAAGCAAAAAAAATGCTGATATTGCTGTTTTTTTTGCTATTACCCAGAATAAAAAGTTAATAAAAGTAAATCAATAAATGATATGCAGTTCACTGTTCAATGGTAGTTAAATCTTAGTGGTTTTCCCTTGGATGATGTATTACATATGTTTCACTGGGTGGATACCAATGGGAATTTATTTTTGTTACAACGTAACCTTCAATGTAAGCTTCGGTTCACTCTTTAGCAATTTATAATAATGATACGATTGTATCTATATAGATAATTCACTAGTGCTTGCGCACTTTACATTGACATATGTAAAAGAAAATAATACACCGTGTTCCAAATTATTATGCACATTGGATTTAAGTGTCATAAACTTTTAATTATTAGTTTTTCAATTAAACACATGGATGGTATTGTGTCTTAGGGCACTTTGGATCATTGTAATCAATCTCAGACACCTGTGATAATTAGTTTGCCAGGTGTGCCAAATCAAAGGAAAACTACTTAAGAAGGACGTTCCACATTATTAAGCAGGCCACAGGTTTCAAGCAATATGGGAAAGAAAAAGGATCTCTCTGCTGCCGAAAAGCGTGAAATAGTGCAATACCTTGGACAAGGTATGAAAACATTGGATATTTCAAGCAAACTTAAGCGTGATCATCGTACTGTGAAAAGATTTGTGGCTGATTCAGGGCACAGACGGGTTCGTTCAGATAAAGGCATAATGAGGAAGGTTTCTGCCAGACAAATTAATAGGATTAGGAGAGCAGCTGCTAAAATGCCATTGCAAAGCAGCAAACAGGTATTTGAAGCCGCTGGTGCCTCTGGAGTCCCGCGAACCTCAAGGTGTAGGATCCTCCAGAAGTTTGCAAGTGTGCATAAAGCTATTATTCGGCCACCCCTAAACAATGCTCACAAGCAGAAACGGTTGCAGTGGGCTCAGAAATACATAAAGACTAATTTTCAAACCGTGTTGTTTACTGATGAGTGCCGTGCAACCCTGGATGGTCCAGATGGATGGAGTAGTGGATGATTGGTGAATGGCCACCATGTCCCAACAAGGCTGCGACGTCAGCAAGGAGGTGGCAGAGTCATATTTTGGACTGGAATCATGGGGAGAGAGCTGGTAGGCCCCTTTAGGGTCCCTGATGATGTGAAAATGACCTCTGCAAAGTATGTAGAGTTTATGACTGAACACTTTATTCAGTGGTACAAAAAGATGAACCGTGTCTTCCGTAGCAAAATTATCTTCATGCATGACAATGCACCATCTCATGCTGCAAAGAATACCTCTGTGTCATTGGCTGCTATGGGCATAAAAGGAGAGAAACTCGTGGTGTGGCCCCCATGTTCCCCTGACCTCAACCCTATTGAGAACCTTTGGAGCATCCTCAATAAAAATATCTATGAGGGTGGGAGGCAGTTCACATCAAAACAGAAGCTCTGGGAGGTTATTATGACATCCTGCAAAGATATTCAAGCAGAAACTGTCCCAAATACTCACAAATTCAATGGATGCAAAAATTGTGAAGGTGATATCAAAGAAGGGGTCCTATGTTAACATGTAACTTGGCCTGTTAAGTTTTTTTTTATTGAAAGAGCTTTTGATTTCTGTAAATATGACCTCCTGATGCTGCAAATTCAACAAATAACCATTTCAGTTCTCTTTACAACCTTTAAAATGTTTTGATCTCTGTTGTGCATAATAATTTGAAACAGTGCATTTTGAGTTTTTTACTTCTAAAAAAAAATCTGTTATCATTAGGAGATTTGTTCAATAAAATTTGCATTATACTCCAAGGGTTGATGGCTTGAAGATTATACTGACTGTCATTTGCATCGACTATTTAGGAAAATCAGCGAAAAATAACATTTGCTTAATAATTTGGAATGCGGTGTAGGTTCGGATAGGGCAAGGATGTGTTATAAAGTTTTAATGGTTAATACCATCACACTCTAAGGCCTCATGCACACGACCGTAAAAACACCCGTTATAACGGGTCGTAATTACGAACCGAAATAACGGGCCTATAGACTTCTGTTGGCCACGGGTACCTTCCCGTTTTCTCACGGGAAGGTGCCCGTGCCGTTAAAAAGATAGAACATGTTCTATTTTTTTATTTTACGGGCCGTGCTACTATACTTTATAATGGGAACACGGCTCGGAAAAACGGCCGGCTGCCCGTGGCCGGCCGTGCCCAGCCGTGCTCGTAATTACGGTCGTGTGCATGAGGCCTAACATTTTTATTTTAGTGTTATTTTGCTCAAAACATTTTTATTTTTATTTTGAGTGTTATGTATTTTTTCTCTCTTATTTTAATTATTTTGATACTTTTATTATATTTTACTTTTGTTATTTCCAAGTTGGGACCGGTAACCCCTCTGCACAAGCACTATTGAATTATCTGTATAGATACAGATAATAATATAATAATAATAATAATAATAATAATAATAATAATAATAATAATTATAATAATAATAATAATAATATAGTATCATTATTATAAATTGCTAAAAAGTGAAACAAAACATATATTGAAGGTTACGTTGCAACAAAAGTAAATTCCCATTGGTATCCACCCAATAAATGATATGTACTCCAAAATGGTGCTGTTAAAAGTACAAGTTGTAGCTCTTGGAATGCGATGATGAAAAAACGTAAAAAATAGCTTGGTCTTTAAGGTTTAAAATAGGCTTGTCATTAAGGGTTTAATTTTATCATGAATTTCCAGGTTGATTGTTCCTTTAAGAACATTTTATTATAGAAACATTGAACTAAAACTTGAAATTACTTTTTTACTCTTCACTTTAATTAATAAACTCTATTAAATTTAGGTCTGTTTAATCTGAGAAAATTGTTGTGTAGGAATAAGATAAAATGTTGCGCTTTTTTAGGTTGCTCAATCCCTTGTTATGAAGAAGTACTAGCTATGCAACTAGCTAGATAATACTACAAATAACATGTAAAGCAGGAGTCAGACATTATATGATGAATACTAGATTTATTAATACCACAATCACTCATTTATAATGCTTCAGAAATAATAGAATTTGACTTTTTGATTCGGTTTTCCTTGTTGAGTAAATCTGGCATCTATATAAAAAAATAATAATTTGAGAGTTAAACATTTTTTCAATATACCGTAGACTAATAATCAAAGTTACATTCACATTACTGTCACACTCAGCACTGATTGTCATGTAGTGCTTCCTGTCTCACAATAGCTACAGTGTGTATTATACAGTTCTGCATCTTAGGTGCTACATATCAACATAACACACACCTCAGCTGCTGCAGACCTTCTTTTTGAAAAAAGATGATGGTGTTTAATATCAATCCATCAATGGTTGACAGGAATCTCCCCCTAACACTTTAAAAAGATGTTCAGCAGTAGTTGAGGTGTGTGTGATAAGGAATAACATATCCACAACTATGAATTATAAAGAATATTAGAAGTCACCTCTGAGTTCTGTCTGTGGCTTCTTACTTTTATCTGGTCATAGAACTCGGGAGTGACTGGTAAAATCCTTACAATTTGCAGTATGGGGGACATTATCCTACATATAAACATTTAATTCCAATTCGCATTTGTTTCACAACAAATCTGCACAGTAATGTTGGATTATAACACTTTTCTTATAACTCACATAAAGATTTTTGTTTCCTCATCCTAATACTGGTATTTTTTTCAAAACACCAGTTGCCACATCAAGATTCAAATCCAAGCCAGCCTAAAAAACATAATAATATATAATGAATGAGAGATAAGAGAAAAAGAATACATAATCTGATCTGCGCTGTAATACAGATAACAACAGTGGTTTTTATTTTGAAAAACGATTATTGTTGACCAAGTTATGAACAATTTTAGATTTATGCTAATTTGTTTCTTATTAGACAACTGGGCGTCTTAAAGAGAAGTGTATGTCGCTGACGAATCAGAGTCATACACTTCTCTTCATTCATGTCCAGCTTCTCGCGAGATCACGCTGTGCTGTGAGTACAGCTAAACATGAATGGAGAGAAGTGTATGACGCTGATTGGTCACTGATTGGTCAGCATCATACACTTCTTTTTACTACGCCCAGTTGGTAAAAAGTTAAAAAGAAACGCCCAGTTGTCTATTAAGAAAGTAATTAGCATAAATTTAAAATTGTTAATAACTTGGCCAAAAATGATAATTTTTCAAAATAAAAACCACCGTTATCTACATTACAGCGCGGATCAGATTATGTAGGAGATAGGGCATTTATAATCTGGTTACAGAGCCTCTTTAAGTCCCATCAACAATTTCAGCTGTTGCATGAATTCAATGCTAATTTAGAAATAAACATCTTACCAGAGATTCGCTCAAAGTTTTAAGTGTTTCCCCCTATAAAACATACACATATATGTATAATTAAAACTCACATTAATTAACCAATTTGCAAAGACTATTAAAATAAATCAGTTTATAAGGTCATTTATTTTTACACTGCAAAACTATTCATATAATTGATAACAACTTACCAACAATCCGCATAGACAATTGAGTACAATATCGCTTACTCCAAGCTTCTCCTGTAAGCCAATGGAAACATTTTTAGAGTCATAGCATGTGATTAAGACATGTATGTTTTACAATAATATACAAAATTAATCTTTTTTCTAAATTATAGAATTAAACTTGAATTGCAACAGATGTATCCTAAACCGTTACATTGTGCAGCATAAATAATATCTGCTTCTAAAATCTGCTATTATTTATTATACAAGAAATGTACGGTATATAATATTAGACTTGTATAAGACTTCTATTATATATTCTGTTATACACTTATAAGCGCTCATGTACACTACTGCAGTAAGTCTCTGTACAACTTCTAAATTTAGGGTGCCCTGGTACACAGAAATCTATGGGGCCGTTCTATACCTCTGCATCCCTTTTCATATAGAGGCAAACCAAAGTGTGACATTATTTATAGGTCGCTCTCAATTAAGGTGATTTTCTCCACTAGAAAGATTTCCTCAAGGATGCATATATCAGAGCCCTGTGCATTGAGCCTGCAAGGCAGTGCATGGAGGCTGTAAGGCTCCTTGTTACGGAACGTTTACCCTTTGTGTGCTGCCATACAAGCTCTTAAAGTGTCATATGTACATAGATTTTTTTTCCCTAAAACAAATGCTTTTAGAAGAAAAATAGGCTTATTTATTAGCATATATATGTATAAATATATCTTATCTGATGGAGCAAGCTGCAAAAGCTTTCTGTTGGATTTGACATAAAACTTAACCATATGAAATCAGAGGCATATGGAGCTATAGTAGAGGTCCCATGCCTCTTTGGCAGCCCTGTTATGGCTTCTTAGTGAATAGAGCCATAATACAGTGAAGTGCATGAGCGCTATCTCCATAACATGATGTAAACAGAGGCACCATTTGGCGGCACTCTTAAGTATGGGACTCAATACAGGAGATGTGCCCTCTGCTCTGCAATGTGCATGAGGTCTAAAGATGTTCTAGAGATTGAATAATGATTTATAAACTGCATGTATTAAGAGAAATCTGGCAAATTTTAATAACAATGATATATATTGAAATAATTTAGCATTTCATTTGAAAAATACATTATGCTTGATAGTGGGATTTTTTATGAATCCACCTTTCTTTGTGGCATAGCAGTAGCCAATCACATTTTGTATGTATTTATTACATTTGTAAATATAATCAGTAAATATGTTTTTAAAGGATACACTTACCACTGTTTGAAAAATTTCCAACCCAAGCTCCTCTGCTATTTTTCCAACGTCATCTCCAACCTTCTCCTAGAAGATGGAAACAGATTTTTTTAAAACAGCAGGTAAATAAATTTGGTAATAGAGATTGTGTAAGCAATTGTGAAAGATTAATATTTATATTTGGAGTATGCTCTCAAATATTTAGGAAAAAACATATGTTCTATGTTTGAACTGAAATAATTTCAAGATAAAATTAGGTCAATGATAAATAATAATATTGCTTGTAACCGAATTACCAGGAATTGTGGAGTGCTTAGGATTTCATCAACTGTGCAACCTGCATCTATCTGGAAAAGTATAAAACAAAAGATGTTATTTAATTTGATGTAATGCAGTTTATTATGAAAAATAATAAGTATTATGAGTTAAAAAAAAGTTCAAGTAATATATTTTAAAAATTACCAGAGCTGTGTGCACATCCCATAGGAACTGCTTATATAGTTCCGTATTTTGAGTTTTCTGCAAAAAAGGGAAACAATATATTTTCTTAACAATAATACTATAGATGTATATATTTTTAATAATAATCATAATATACAGTAGATTTTACAATACCATAACATATCAAACTACATAATAAATTACCTAAATATTTATTTAACTTAAACGTTTTGCTCTTTTATTGCCCCACAGAAAATAGTATTTGACTTGTAGGTGTTACTTTACTTACGGTATAATGAGCAGCACAATTCTAAATAATTTAACTTTATTAACGTAATATTTAATTTTAGATTTTTTTTTATTCAAGCTAAAGAGAGTAAAAGCTGACACTACTACATTATTGTGCTGTATAACCGCTATATGCCTCCATATGAAGCCAGCAGAAAATAATTTGTAACATGCTCCATTGGATGCCATATTACCTGGGCATTTTTCCGTTTAAGTATTTCTTATATGGAAAAATATATCTACATAGTACGATGCCTTACACATACAACATAGCCACAGGACCTCTGTGTGCCTTCATACAGGTAGCGTGCACATTTATTTAACCCTTATTTTCTGTTGCATATATAGTGCCAACATATTCCGCAGTGCTGTCCAGAGATTTCCAGCATTTACACCATCCCCTGTCTCCAAATGCGCTCACAAACTAAATTCAAACATTCTCACATACATACATGGGCCAATTTCATAAAAAGCCAGCTTTCAGTTTTTTTTTTGTTTTTTTTTTGTGGGGGGTGGACGGGCTAGAGTATACAGAGGAAATCAACACAAACATGGGGAGAATACAAACTCCTTGCAAATATTGCCCATGTCATGTGCATAAGTTGTTAACTGATATATCCACTCAGGGGCGGACACAGACAACTAAGAACCCCTGTTCAGGAATAGTATATGGGCCCCTTGCTCTCCCATATCTCATCATAACCCTCCCCCCCCTTATGTCTCTCTAACAATCCATCAGTAATTATAAGCCATACAATTCATTATCTCAGGTTTTTACATGCAATCTATTAGACAGACAAGGGCTGCTTCAAGATGACAGTGAGCCCCCTTACCTACTGAGCCCCTGTGCAGGTTGCACCAATGGTATTTCTGCCCCTGCTTCCACTAATAATACTTCATTGACTTTAATAAAAAGTAGTAATAAATAAAACATATGTAACAGAAAAAGATAATATGACATACCTTTCCCGTCATGTACATGCAAAGCAAATTTTGAAGACTTTTAAGAGCGTCTGGGACATCAACCTATTACAAATAGTAACAGTTAATATAATAGAATTATAATATAAATATCTTATTTTGTAATAACTAGAAAACGTTAAGGAGTTAAAGTCCTAAGTTTATATATTTTATAGTTGACTAATTGTTATCCAAAAAATTGTGTACCTTTATGCTTAGAAAAAAATATATCTAAAGATAACTGAGATGATAATGACAAGTGATAAACAAGAGCATAATAACATAATAAGTAAATTTGAAAAAAAGATACAAGTTAAGCTTATTATTATATAATGCGGTGTTGATCCGGGGGATGACAACCCTTATGAGGTAGCTGTTAATATTATGTCTTTCTAAGCAAGTTTGGAAAATTATGTAGCAACCTGGTTACTTGCAATGGCCAATTTTTCCACTTTAAAGTATATTAGAAAATGACATAACTTTTCATATCATGGTTAAAATACATAGGCTATATTTGCATATTACCAGAGAATACGTTTAAACTTATATTTTAGACCCCTAAACTTTTTTTCCTTTCTATAGTACAATTTCCCAGTATGAGGAACTTCAATTCTAGAAGCTTTAGTATATGTTTAAGATTAAAAGTGGTTCCCCACCATTGGAAGTGATGGGATATCTTTAAGTTATGTCATAATTTCCTGCTTGGTGGGGGTCCAACTATCGAGAACCCTTGTAGGAAAGAAGTGAGCAGCTTCATTAAAGTGATTGCTAGGAGTCCTAGCGGGTAAACACTTATAGATCATGAAGTGATGCCATATCCATAGAATGCCATTACTTCTTATGATGGAATACCACTATAAGCTGCTAAAATTTATAGCATTTTCAGTTTGATGGAAGAACGGTGATACCTAGCCGACATTTTACATCTGACATTGACATCTATTTCTATCTGAAATTAAGGTGGTTGTTTCGTAATGACAACTCCTACAATCTCACCCTGAAAAATTCTGAATTATTTTGTACTTTGCTTTCAATAATTTAACTAGGGTTATGTTCTGGAACCTAATGTTTTCTCTTAAAGAGGCTCTGTCACCACACTATAAGTGGCCGATCTTGTACATAATGTGATTGGCGCTGTAATGTAGATTACAGCAGTGTTTTTTATTTAGTAAAACGATAATTTTTGACCGAGTTGTGACCTATTTTAGCTTTATTCTAATGACTTTCTTAATGGACAACTGGGCGTGTTTTACTTTTTGACCAAGTGGGCGTTGTGGAGAGAAGTGTATGACGCTGACCAATCAGTGACCAATCAGCATCATACACTTCTCCCCATTCAATTACACAGCACATAGTAATCTTATTACATCACCATGTGCAGCCACATAAACACACCATAACGTTACTCAAGTGTCCTGACAGTGAATAGACATTACCTCCAGCCAGGACGTGATGTCTATTCACAATCCTGACACTTCTGTAGCGTTTGTTTGAGATTAACAGCAGAGCAGGCGTAGTCTCGCGAGATTACGATGTAACCTGTCATTTAAAACTAGATTATGTTTGCCTTGCTGTAAATCTCACACAGATGCTACAGAAGTGTCAGGATTCTGAATAGACATCATGTCCTGGCTGGTGGTAATGTCTATTCACTGTCAGGACACTTGAGTAACGTTATAGTGTGTTTATGTGGCTGCACATAGCAATCTAGTAAGAACGCTATCTTCTGTGTAAATGAATGGGGAGAAGTGTATGACACTGATTTTTCACTGATTGGTCATCGTCATACACTTCTCTCCACAACGCCCACTTGGTCAAAAAGTAAAACACGCCCAGTTGTCCATTAAGAAACTCATTAGCATAATTCTAAAATAGGTTATAACTCCATCAAAAATGATAGTTTTTCTAAATAAAAAACACTGCTGTAATCTACATTACAGCACCGATCACATTATGTAGAAGATAGGCCACTTATAATGTGGTGACAGAGCCTCTTTAAAGGAACAGTGTCACCAAAATATTTTTTTCATGTCAGTTTTATGTTAGTGTTTTATTAAAAACGTTTTTATTTATTTGTGTGTTTGTGTGTTACTTTTTTCTATTTTTACACTTTTTCTTCCCTATGGGGGCTGCCATTTTTTTTTCCATTTCTGTATGTGCCGATTAACGACACATACAGACATGGAATACGGCAGCCACAGTCCCATAGGGACTGCGAACGGGCCCCGTCCCATCCACTTCTGTGTACGCCGTCTGTGTGGGAACGGCGCATGCGCCGCTCCCACACAGTCCAATTTGAAATGCGCGCCGTCCGGCGCCATTTTCTTGTGGACCGGAAGTCGCGCCCGGACAGTAAGATTACTACTTCCGGTCGCGGCTTCCGGACTTGTGCACATGAAGCAGCGGCAGCAGACGGAGCGGACGGGCCGGAGGGAGCCGCGGCGGCAGGAGCAGATAAGAGATTTCTATGTATGTCCGTGTTTGTGTGTGTTTACTACTGTATGTAAACCTACTACACTGTGTGTTAGCTCAAAAAATGGCGACACACAGTGTAGGAGGTTAGACAGTTCAATACCCTCGTTTCTCCCGGCACTAGCCAGGAAAAAGGAGGGGGGTTTCTCAGAGCTCACTAGAGCGAGTGATTTTATCCCAATTTTGCAGCAAAAAGCAATGTGGTTGCTTTACCACATGCAATGCTGTAATTTTTGGAATAGCTCCATCTAGTGACCAGCGCTGGGAAATATTATAAATTAGAATCTAATTTATAATATTTCCTGACTCGTGAAAAAATAAAAACAATTAGAACAATGTTTAATCACCTACACACTAACTGTTTAACTAAAAAAAAAAAACATGTTTTGCTGGCAACACATTCCCTTTAAGTAGTGCCTGTGTAGTAAGTATGTGGGGAGATCATGTATTTAGGGTTCAACATATGATGAATAGTCTGTTTTATTTCCTGTGTTGTATAAATTAAAGTGTATGTTCACCATTAAACAGTATATTACAGTTTACACATACAATTAACCTACATGAAAGTTGAGTAACTTTAAACATACATTGCATTATTTATCTTCTACTGAGTTATAGCCTATAATATAGTAGTAGCTGCATTCACTATTATGCAGGCTTTAGAGCTAAAATCTCCCATCATTTTTTGAAAGTTATTGCTGCCTCAATTTCTACATAGAACTAGATCTAGTCATTTACATTAAGGGAAGTGTAGTATTACACCAGGCACTATATAGTTTTCTAATGTAGGAAAGAGCTCAGTGTAGCCGTTTGGGATCTGTCTGATAATAAGCTTCAGTGTTTAAATTCTTACCTTAACTAATTTTTCAAGACAATCCTTTGGAATAATGGGTCCTGTTGATGAAACTATAAAATACAATTAAATAAATTAAATGTATAATTAAAAATGCATTAGTGCATACAGTATATCCTAAGTAGTTTTATATTGTCTAAATTCATATTTTTATTGTCACAAAAAAAAATAAAGCACGAAACTAAAACAGGCCTATGTTTTACAAATAATGTTAGCTGGCCTAAATGTTAAATTTCAGAGATCGATATTGCTGAGGCCTCATATATCATGTACGATTAAAGACATAAGGGCATTAAGTTTGACCTATTACTCTGCAGTTTTGATTCAAAGAAAAGGAAATGCAAACCACTATGATTACTATGGACAATAAAACATTTTATTTCTTGATATAAAAAGACTAGTCAGTGTCTGAAGAAATAGTATTCTTAAAGGCTATGTAACCATTTGAACACCTTTTTTAAAAAAAATAAAACAATGTATCTAGGTACTTTAAACAACTTTTTTTATTGGTTTTCATGAAAGTATTTTTTTCTACTTTTTGAGATACAGCTTCTATGTATCCAGGATACATAGAAACTGTATATTGTGCTCATACCCGAATCCGTCAGGTCAGCAGGATTAACGGCTTTGGAGTCAGCGGGTCCTACGTGTCACATCCACCTGTTATTGATCACATCTAAGTTCATAAAAGTGTTCAAAGGTTTACATAGCCTTTAAAGTGAAGATTTAGTTTACACTGAAAATTTTTGGATAGGTTATAGAGTGCCTGGACCTATAATATTTTAGTTTCTTCTTTACAATATTGCTCTGACTTCTAACTTTTCAGCATACCTCCTCAGAAAAATTTAAATTAGAGTCGTGTGGGCTTCAAATATTCCCCTCTGTCCTGCTGTGTGATCACAGAAAACTACAATGTGTTACATGCTACACACTCGCTGCTGTGTGTGATTGTTCTCTCCTACACTGAGGCAGTTGACTTTTTCCCATCTCCTCTCACCACTCTTGGCAGTAATATATGCTGCTGCTAAGATGTTTCTTCTCAGTCACTGCAGTCTGTAATGTGACATCTGAGACAGGACGCAGCTACAAGATCAATCACTCAAAAGAACACTTTGTGTGCTGGATAGCCTTCGAGGAGCTTCTACTGTTAGAACCTGACTACAGAGGGGACTGTTTGTAGTCAGGCTGCACTAGTTAGCTAGAAGTCTATGCACCAGTAGCAAATAAACCCAGGAGTAAAACAGGGCTAAGGCGGCAAAACAGTTAAGTCAGAATTTGTTTACTTCTGGGTTGTGGCTTCTATTTATAACGACAGATCCAACGTCTGTAAATGGACCCCATCGATTTAGACTGGGTTCCTTTGGGATTATGTTGTGGTGTCTTTTGTAGGCAAGAAGAGAGCTGCATGCTCCACTATTTTTGCTGTCAAATGTGACGGCATTGCCTATAAAGGCACTGAATAAACCCTCTAATCCAAATTTGAACCAAGCCTAAGATTTTTAAAAAAGTAGTATATCTTTATCTTTTTTAGCTACTGACCCCAACTTGTCTAAAGGTAAACTTGTGTTATAAGTAAAATCTAAACAGAAAGGGACAGTCTATGCTTCACATTTTGATGCATTTTTTTCATTTGTCAGATTTGGGAATGGATCCAAAATAGAGTTTTCAATAATACTTCTCCCTTTAAGCTCCACTCCTGATTTAGGCTAAAAAAAAAAGTGCATATAAATGCAACAAAACCGCAACATGTAAACTGGTCCTGAATTAGCATATTTAATAGTAATGCGTACTCACCTTTTTTACCTCCGCCAGAAACAGTTTTGACTGTATTTCCAGAATCTATGCAACAGATGTTAAAAAGTTAAATTTTATTCAGTTCTTTTAAAATAACACCTGAACCTATAAATTATATAGTATGGCATTGTATATCATTTAATAAAAATGCACACTTCAGTTTTAAAGATTTATACAAAATGTCCACTAACACTGGTTCTCCAACATTACAATGTTTTACTAGAATCCATGCTATTTAGATTTTATGAAAATAACTTACCAAAGTAGCAGCTTAGAGCTACAAAGAGAAAGGCAATTGCAACCTTCATGATGAGAGATGAACAATTTGGGTTATTCAGAAGGAATATCCAAAGATTACTTGGAAATGTTTTGAACAACCTCTAAGACTTACTGTATTTATACCGTAAAATTAGGCATTTGTCCCCACCCACTGACATTAAACATGACCTTTTGTTCAAGGAAATATTCCAATTTGTCATGAATGGGCAACTTTAGTGCCTCTCAAATTTCCTGTTGTGAGAACATATAACGCATAATGGTACTCATTACTCATGTGTATGTTTTGATGGCAAAGGAGTAAAATTTCATATATTGCTTATAAATGTACTTATAGTCATTCATCCAAATTATCTGTCATGTATTATCATCTAAATTGTACTTCCAAGACTTCTGAACGGATTATTGCAGAGGGGCATGCGCATTACACTCATGGTTGACACAAGTTAGTAGAGCTCCGCACCTCTACTGTGCGAAAGCAGTTATGTTTAGCTACTAATATCTCCTGAGATAAGTTAGTGGAATCCCTTCAGACTGACCCATGGTGAAAGTTAAGGAGAGCAGAAAGAAGCGTTGTTGTTTTGCGATCCACAGCTCCTCTATTGCCGGGCCTATCGCATCCACAGGCTGCATTTATGGATTCCCCTATGGATGGGATGACTGACTCCCCTCACTCTCCCCACTCTCCAGGTACTCACCTCCGAGTAGTTACAAAAAAGAACACCTGTCCCACCTAACATAAATGTAAATACATGGCAGCACGGCATCTCGGGGTTATATTGGAACCATTGCGCATGCGCCAAGCAAGTCACTCAAAACATTCAGTGACGCTGCACCACATGATCAAAGTTCAGTCACGTGACCTAATAAAATTTTACGCACATGAGTGTCTGACAACTCAGACGCGAAAAGTGACATCTTTATGGGTACTGGGATGGTCAGTGGGCAGAACACCACCCATAGCCGAATATTGCCAATAGCACATGTGTGCCCCTAGAGGTTGTACACAGCAAGGCAGAATAAAGTATCACACTTACAATAGTCATATCATTTAAATAATTCAAAGCAACACAATGGGTTCTAGATGGGCCTGAAGGTAGAATCCAGCCACTGTTACCAGGGACAGGATACTATCTCAGAACACCCCACAGTCTTAGGCCGGATTCACACGAGCGTGTGCGGTTTGCGCACGCAAAAAACATGGTGTTTTGCATGTGCAAAAGGCACTTAACAGCTCCGTGTATCATGATCCTATGGTGCGCGGCTGCGTGCTTTTCGCGCAGCCGCCATCATTATGACACTCTGTTTGTATGTTTGTAAACAGAAAAGCACGTGGTGCTTTTATGTTTTCATTCATACTTTTCACTGCTGTTGCGCGAATCACGCGTGTCCCACAGAAGTGCTTCCGTGTGGTGCGCGTGATTTTCACGCACCCATTGACTTCAATGGGTGCGTGATGTGCGAAAAACGCAGAAATATAGGACATGTCGTGAGTTTTACACAGCGGACTCACGCTGCGTAAAAATCACAGACTGTCTGCACGGGTCCATAGACTAACATAGGTCCATGTGAGGCGCGTGAAAAATCACGCGCGTTGCACGGACGTATTTTACGTTCATCTGAATAAGCCCTTAGGGCTTATTCAGATGAACGGGATATACGTTCGTGCAACGCGTGTGATTTTCACGCGCCTCGCACGGACCTATGTGAGTCAATGGGTCCGTTCAGACAGTCCGTGATTTTCATGCAGCGTGTGTCCGCTGCGTAAAACTCACGACATGTCTGTTCTTTGTGCGTATTTCGCGCATCACGCACCCATTGAAGTCAATCGGTGTGTGAAAACCAGGCATGGCACACAGAAGCACTTCCGTGGGACATGCGTTTTTCACGCAAGACTTGTTAAGTGTATGTAAATGAGTTTGAAAACTTGTCCAAACAAGCACAAACCAGGAAGTTGCTTTGCGCTTGTTTGGCACATACTGAGCTGGACACGGACAACTGCAGCCATGCCTAGGAGTTGTGACGTAGAGAAACTGATCTGCCTTGTCCAGGAGAGGCCAGAGTTGTGGGACACGCGTGCAGAGGTATACCACGACCGCACGGGCCAAGAAGTGGCATGGGATCACATAGCGCAGACGCTCTTCAGCCAGGAGTGGGCTAAAGGCAGCACACACGACCAAAAGATAATTGGTAAGTACATTTATTTCTAGATGTCATGTAAAACCCACATGCTATAGTGTGTCCCTGTGTTAACATTTTCCAAATGCCCAACGTAGCGTGTGTGTCACAGCATCATTGAGCTTGTGTAATGTATGTTGGTGTGTAACGGAATGAAAAGTTTCCAACAAGTGTAGATTTGTGTGCTGTAACATCATGACTGACCATTTTTTTGTACCATCCTTTGTACAGTAGATGATGTGAAGACCCGGTGGAGGAGCACCCGGGATCACTTCCGCCGGGAATATGGGGCCAGAGGCCGAAGTGGTGATGGGGCGAGCAAAAAAAGGAAGTACATGTACACCCAGCAGCTCATGTTCCTCAAGGACATCATGGAGATGCGACCGTAAGTAATCATACTGTACCTTTAAGAAATGTCTGTGTTCACCTGTCATGTAATCAAAAGAGGGTGTTTGTCCCTTGTGGCAATGTTACGAATCACTCTACATTTGTATTATAGAAGCAGTGACAATCTCCAAGATACAGAAGAGCAGCCTGCCCATGAAGAGCCGCACGCGCCAGAAGACGCAAATCCCCTGCTGCCCTACACACTCGAGCCGACAGCTTCCGAACCCGCCCCACAAGCGTCCAGCCAACCACAGGTGCCACCGGATGAACGTTGTCAAACCACCGCAGCAGGCACACCCACATGGCTTCCGCAGGTGCACAAGTGGACATAAGGGTACTGGAGAACCTACGGCGCTGCGCAGACAAGGACGTCTGTGACGCCTTTGGCCGCACCATAGCCCCGTTACTGCAGAAGGTACCCGACCATAGGATGGCGCGCCTCCAGTCCTCCATTATCTCGCTCATTGACAGTGCCACACCTCCAAACAATCCACGCCAGTGCTTCAACGCAATTGAGCATTGGCGTGGATTGCCGGAGCCGTCGGTGGCCTTCAATACACCTGGCCCATCCCAGCCTGCCACCCCCTTGGCACGCCAACATTATTATCGGCCAATGGCGTCACGCATGTCTCCTAGTCCTGTGCCGGGGCGTGAGCGACATTTCCCTGGCTACAGCTGACCGGGGGAAAACTTTCCTCAGGCCACACCTCACAGCTATCAGACACAGCATCAGCACCACTATGCTGTTGAGAAGCATTCTCTGCGGGCGCATGGACAGCATAGTGGTGCTGAAATGGCCAGCTACACCTCACCGTCTCATCTATATCATGAGTTGTAGTGCTGTGACTTTATAATAGTTTATGTTATCATTTAGGCCTCTTTGGGTTAATTGGTTGCAAATTTGCATCATGTTGGTGCAATGTTTTATAATTCGTTTACATATGTTGTATGTATTGATTTTGTGCGGCATCAACATAAAGTCTGGATTATTTTTTTTTAAAAAGTGTGTGTGTTTTCCTAAATTTATTATGTTTCACTATCTTTGCCAATCAAGTCCTTGTGTAACGTTTCCACACGGTGGACAGGGCCCAATATTGTTGCACGCCATCATTGAGGTATTAGTTTATCTGTTGGGGTTTTGCTAGAATCAAAATCGAATTCTATGCGGCCGTGCAGTGCTATCATATTTGACGCACAAAGGACAGTTGTGATTGTATTAGAGAACATTGGTATTGGCAATGTGCTTCACATACAATTACCTGTTTGGCTGCTAAATACTAAGTCGAAACCCCAAAAGATATAAGCTCGCCATCCACGTTAAGGGTCCTCATGTATTGCGAGTCCCTAATACTACAATCCCCCACAAAACAAAATACATTGGGGTCAATAATGATCTATTTTGATAATAGTTAGAACTATGCCACCGTTTACATTGAATTGTCCTGCCATGGTAGTGCTCCAGCAGGGCTGTCTAAATATTCAGCAAATATTTCACATACTCGGATACCAGATGTTTGTGCCCTCCCTAGTGGAATTGCCCGCACAATATTTGATGTGGTTGAATTTCTTAAGATATATTCGGCATCAAAACTTGCATCATGTATGCGTGTAAAGTTATGAAGAACTACACACGCTTGTATGACACGTGTCACATTCTGCGGCGTCATTTGCATTGTTGTGATAAAGACCCTCCATTTGTTTGACATTATGCCAAACGCACATTCAACACATCTTCGAGCTCTGCTTAGCCGGTAATTGAAGATGCGCCTACGGTCATCCAAGCCCCTTCTTGCAAATGGACGCATTACTTGGCTTGTCAGGCCAAAACCCTCATCTGCAGCCAGGGAGGATGGTCGGTTCAGGCACAGAAAGTTGATTGCTCATAAGCCGATGGCCCATTCTGTATGACCGAAACATGCGTGCATCAGCAGAGCTTCCATACGACCCAATGTCTACTATTGTAAAACAATAATTACTGTCGGCCAAGGCCAACAAGACGATGGAAAAATACTGCTTGTAGTATTAGTATCTGGAGCCAGAGTGCCCCCCACTCTGGCTCCAGATACTAATACTACAAGCAGTATTTTTCCAGCTTCTTCACACGAATGTGCTTCCCGTCTAGGGCACCAATGCAATAAGGAAATTGTGTGCCGCTACTAAAATCTTCAGAAATACTAAGCCAGTGTTCTGCCTTGGGCTGAGGCATTACCGTTGTCTTTAATCTCTGCCACAGCACGACACAGGTGCCTGTCACAATGTGTGAAATTGTGCTCACCCCCAGAAGAAATTCAAAATGTAAGGAATGGTAACTATTTCCAATTGCAAGAAATCTACATGGGTGACAAAAAAACACAATCATCACCACACACCATCCTGTAAGCACTAATTGTATAAAACACACATACCTCAAGGTCACAAGGAGTCGCTCCTCTGGGGAAATGCAGCGTCGCATGTTTGTGTCCTGGTAGGTGATTCCTGTACGAATCTCCTCAAGCAGAATATCAAACGTGGCCACAGACATGCGACAAAACTACCTAAATTTCTCTGGGTGACGCCGGAGGTCATCATAGAGGGTATGAAAGTGCCATTTGGAGGTGCGTTGTGCCACAAGAGGATGAAGCCAAATCCTCCCTCTTCTCCGCGTTTGGTCCTGTAGCATAGGAGAGCACTCGCCAAATCGGCGAGAAACTATCCACGCTAGCAGTACACGGCCCAGCGGAGTATACGCCATTATTTTGATTAGAAGAAAACAAGCCTGTAAACACTGTAAAGTACCCAAAGTATTTGCCAAGCTGCAAAAACTATGAGAACATGTGCACACATCAAGCATGTGTTTGTGAAGGGTGCCTTTTTGTAGGCTGGCCTCTCCATAACGCCAGCCTCCGTTTTTTTAAGGCGCGTGAAAAACGCATGCCATACGCGCATACAAAACGCAGAAACGCAGCATAAACGGATGACACATGCACCTACAATGTGCGCAATACGCCGCGTTTTTTGCGCACGCAAAACGCACACACTCGTGTGAATCCGGCCTTAGGGAAGTGTAAATAACGCTCACCGCGATAGAAGTGGGATGAATAAAAAGGCTCTCATGACCAATATGTGTGCTATATAATTAATAACAGTATGTATGTAAGGAAGTCAAGTGGTGAAGAACAATGTCGAATTTCGGGATCCACAACGCTGCCAGTACTAATATACCACACAGATAATAGTAAAAACATGCAGATGATATTGGACGTCATCTCGGTCAGTGAGTGCACAGCTGTTATCCGGTTTAAATCTATGAAGAAGTAAAAATAGAATTAAAAATGTAGCAATATCCAGGCAAAAGAATAAAGATCGTATGTAGATTATGTTACACATTATACCTATAGGTAACCGAATTCGAATAATAGTCACCACAGGGGGTATAGAGGGCAAATGGAATTTCTCTAGAGAAAGGGATTGGAAAAGAAAACTAATTTCCTAAGTATATTCAGTGGCTCTTATATATATTTTCGAAAGTTTGTTTGAAGTCCGATTTTTCATTGGCTGCAGCTGTGGTCACATGGGATGACGCATCATCCAAGGAGGCCGGCCCTCTGACGTCATCCAGCCGGCCTCCTGGGATGATGTTTCATCCATGTGACTGCCGCTACAGCCTGTGTAATTGCGGGACCATAGACTTCTATAGGCCACGAGTACCTCCCTGTTTGCTTATGGGAAGGTGCCCGGGCCGTTGAAAAATATAGAATATGTCCTATTTCAGGCCGTAATTACGGCATGGGCAGGCCCATAGCAGTCTATGGGGCTCCCGTAATTACATTTCATCCCATGTGACCGCTGCAGCCAATCACAGGCTGCAGCGGTCACATGGACTGCCACAGCCAATCACAGGCTGCAGCAGTCACATGGACTGCCGCGTCATCCCGGGAGGTCGGGCTGGATGTCAAATGAGGGACACGTCACCAGGACAACGGCCGAGGTACGTATGAACTTCTTTTATTTACAATCACTTCGGCAACTCTGCACTAAATGGCTGCCCCTTCTCTCTACCCAGCACTGATGGAGAGAAGGGGCTGCCGATTAGTAGCGTGCAATTTTGCATTGAAAACGTGTCCGTAAATACGGGTTGAATAATGGTGACAACGGATCCGTATTTACGGACACGCGTCCGTAAATACTGGTGGAATACGGGTCGAATACGTGTGACAAAGGCCGGCCTCCTGGGATGACGTTTCATCCATGTGACTGCCACTACAGCCTGCGTAATTACGGGCCCATAGACTTCTATTGGCCTCGGGTACCTCCCCGTTTGCTTACGGGAAGGAGCCCGGGCCGTTGAAAAATATAGAACATGTGCTATTTCAGGCCGTAATTACGGCATGGGCAGGCCCATAGCAATCTGTGGGGCTCCCGTAATTACGGGAGCGTTGCTAGACGACGTCAGGGTATAGTCACTGTCCAGGGTGCTGAAAGAGTTAACTGAATGGCAGTAACTCTTTCAGCACCCGGGACAGTGACTACCGCTGGAGTTTTAATAGTATTAAAAGTTAACTTACCCTGAACTCCCTGCTTCTTCCTCCAGTCCGGCCTCCCGGGATGACGTTTCATCCCATGTGACCGCTGCAGCAAATCACAGGCTGCAGCAGTCACATGGACTGCCGCAGCCAATCACAGGCTGCAGCGGTCACATGGACTGCCGCGTCATCCCGGGAGGTCTTGCTGGATGTCAAATGAGGGACGCGTCACCAGGACAACGGCCGAGGTACGTATGAACTTCTTTTATTTGTAATCGCTGCGGAAACTCTGCCCGAAATGGTTGCACCTTCTCTCTATCCAGCACTGAGGGAGAGAAGGGGCTGCCAAATAGTGCAGTGCAATTTTGCATTGAAAATGTGTCCGTAAGTACGGGTTGAATACTGGTGACAACGGACCCGTATTTACGGGCGCGGGTCCGTAAATACTGGTGGAATACGGGTCGAATACGTGTGACAAAGTACCCGTATTTACGCCAGTATTTACGGGAGGAAAAAAATACGTTTGTGTGCATGAGGCATTAGAGGAAGCAGCAACCTGCCAATTACCAGCAAGCTTACGAAACCTATTTGCTGTCATACACACGACGTGTGGACCATCCAAGCCACTTGAATATATTGCTTCATTTCATTTCTTTTATGCTTCCAATAACATTATTTACACTCTCTAGCAATTAAATTCATATCGAGAGGTAGCAATTAAATTCATACTGAGAGGTATTTAAATTGTGAGCTTTTACTCTATCTATACCATAAGTCAACCTCCGGGTATAAAAGCTAGTAATCAATATTTAGACCGTGCGGACTCAGTGTATTTAACCACTTCCTGACCAGGAGCTGTACCCCATTTCTGACCAGACCCATTTTTACGTTTTAGCCATGTGCCAATTTAAAAGCAAATTGTTGTTCTATTATTTTTCCAACCTACATGTATTTGGTCTTGTTTTTTTCAGAACATATTGGGCTTTTATATTGTGTAAAAAAATAATAGACATATTTTACTTTTTTTTTTTTAAATATGGAAGGAAAAATGGGGAAAAAAAGTTGAAAAAAATGTGAATGTGTGATTTTAGGTGACTTTTTTTTTTACATCTGTGCATGCCACTGTGTAAACACACCTGAATACGTATTTGGCAACTTCTGCATTCAACAATACCAAATATGTGTGCATTTCTTACACGCTGGGCGCAAGGTGGCGCTTACCATGAATGGTGCACAAACTGGCTTTTAGAGAAAAAATTTCCAAAGCTGGTTCGCTGAAACCATACGACCATTACAGATGTTGTGACGTTTCCAGTCAACAAAAAGTGATGGCCTATCCTCAGAATAGGCCATCAATATCTGATCGGTCAGGGTCCGACACCTGGCACACCACGTCGATCGGCTGTTTTGAAGGAGCCACAGTGCTTGTACGAGCGCTGCTTCCCCTCCATTTCCTTTACTGCTCACCCTGTGAATCGCGGACACACTTGTAGTGGCGGTTCACAGTATTACAGCCTTCTCCCATTCAAGTGTATACTGTAATACTGTGAAATGTGCGTTACAAGTGTGTCCACGATTCACAGTTTGAGCAGTAAAGGAAATGAAGGGGAAGCGACGATCGTACGAGCATCGCGGCTCCTTCAAAACAGCTGATCGGCGGGGCTGCGGGGAGACGGACCACCACCGATCAGATATTGATGGCTTATCCTGAGGATAGGCCATCAATTTTTGTGGACCTTGAAAACCCCTTTGACACCCCAAAAATGATTATTTTATGGAAAGTAGACCCCAAGGTATTAAAGATTTGAAAATCTGCCATGTAAAATGTCTGCTGCATTCAGATGAGTTTTGTAAAATCTCATCTACTTGCCTTGTACTGTAATCCGCTGCAGACTTTGCCTGCTCAAATCCGCAGGTAAAGTTTGCAGGGAATCCGCCACATCTAACGTCACCCTAAGGCCCAATTCATACAGAGTTTTTGGGCGCTGATTTTGATGTGGAAACCGCGCCAACATACGGCCGAAATTGTTGGTTTTTCCCGGGCGGCAGAAAAAGCGTTTCACGCCCGCGGTCCTAAATGGCCACATGTGAAAAACATGGCAAAAAAGTGCAGGCTGGTCAAAATCTACCTCAAAATTCCTTCAGGGATTTTGAGGCAGATTTTTTTCTGCCTAAAAAATACTCAGTGTGACTTACATGATGACTTAGGCCAAGACACAGGTCGTCTGACCAAAGATCGCTATGTCCCATAGCCTACACCGCAAGTAATGAAAGTCAATGTGGTTGCGTTGCGACATGCAGGTAACTGCATCACGACAGTTTGGATACCTTGCAACTGTCATGTTGTGGCAACTTGCATGTTGCGATACAACCACATTGACTTTTATTACATGCAATGTAGGCTACAGGACATAGCGATCATTGGCCGGTCGACCTGTGTCGTACATGGCAAAATTCGCCGTGTAGCAGATAGACAAATTTATTTATAGAGAAAAATGTTATTGAAAAAAAAAGTGTGTATGTGTTTTATTATTTTTTTACATTACATTATTCTTCTCCCTCTCTGGCAGTCTGCCAGAGAGGGAGAAGATGCAGCTGGTGATTGCTGTGGCAAGCTGTCACAGCGATCACCTGACCAGAGACCACTTTGAAGCTCGGTGATACAGCTGTCTCTAGACAGTGTTTACATAGCTGAGCCCCTCACAGTTGGCGCGTAAGCGCTTCTGATAGGAGCAATGTGATCGTGGTGACAGGTTGTCACAACGATTACATGACCGGAGACCACGCTGGACGCTTATAGTCTATAATCCATATAATCTATAATCCATCTAGCCTCACATTGCTTGAGGGTCAGTTCTCTGTCCCACCTGCCCCATTTAAGTGGAGGTACACTGTCAATTATCATAAATCTAAGACTATTAACAGGATGACCGGCTTCCGAGATATTTTGCGGGACCGAGAGTTCAATTTTACCAGTTCTAATACTGGATTTATGATTATTTAGTCTCAAACGACACTCCGTTGAGGTCTCCCCTACTTAGAGTAAGTTGCATGGACACTGGAGCACATAAATCACAAATTCATGTCTACAGGTTAGTCTGAATCTGATGTCGAAATTTTTAAGTGTCCAGGATGTATAAATGCAGGGCCAGCCTTAGGATAGATGGCGCCCCGTGCAAAATTATCTTCCGGCGCCCCACCCCCATTATAAAATAATGCCCCATAAAAAAAGTATAATGCCCCCCACACAATAATGCTCTATATATTGCCCCCACACAGTAAAATGGCCCTTTAGTGCCCCATACAGTATTAGAATAATAATATTTAATAATATATTATAACCCCTTCAAGGACACAGTATTTTGTCCTCTAATTGTGCCCACACAGCATTATGCCCTCTAAGTGTCACACACAGTATATTGCCCCCTGTAGTACCCCTACACAGTAAAATGTCCACTCAGTGGCCCCCACACAGTATAATGCCCTCTCCCCTGGCTGCCACACACACCCCCTCCTTGTAGATAGTGCCCCCCTGTAGATTGTGCCATACAGCCTCCCTGTAGACAGTGCCAACATCCCGCACCACCACCTTGTAGATCGTGCTATACAGCCCCCCACCTCCCCCTTGTAGACAGTGCACCCAAACAAACAAAACATTTAACTCACCTATGCCCCGTTCCCACGCCGAACTGAGCTGCTGCACGACTGGATCTTTGCATAGGCTGGTGTGATCCTGTAGCCTAGTACAGAGTTTCCCAACCTTTTCGGACTCTAGGCACCACTGGAAAAATAACATTTCCTCAGGGCACCCCTACCAAACATTGTTAAGATAAAGACAGAAAATGGCTAAAAACAAGCATTACACTCTTAAGGTATGTTCACACAGCGTTTTTTGTAAGGCAAAAAAAATCTGCCTTAAAATTCCTTCTGGAATTTTGAAACAGATTTTGAATTGACAGCATTGTTTGACCTGTTTTTTTTAAGCCGTTGAAGCTAATGCAAAAGACGCTGGCAAAAAAGCACCAAACGACCGACAAACAGCCCCCTTGTAGATAGTGTCACACAGCCCCCTTATAGATAATGCCAAACAGCCCCCTTGTACATAGAGCCACACAGCCCCCTTGTAGATAGTGCCACACAGCCCCCTTGTATATAGTGCCACACAGCCCCCTTGTATATAGTGCCACACAGCCCTCTTGTAGATAGTGCCAGCAAACAACACCCTTGTAGATAGTGCCACACAGTCCCCTGTAGATAGTGCCACACAGCCCCCTGTAGATGGTGCCACACAGCCCCATGTTGATAGTGCCACACAGACACCTGTAGCTAGTGTCACACAGACCCCTGCAGATAGTGCCACACAGACCCCTGCAGATAGTGCCCCACAGCACCCTGTAGAAGTACCACACAGCACCCTGGTAGGTAGTACGACACAGCACCCTGGTAGGTAGTGCCACACAGCCCCCTTGTATGTAGTGCCACATAGCCCCCTTGTAGGTTGTACCACACAGCCGGCAGCCCCCTTGTAAATACCACCCCTCCTTCCTGTAGATAGCACCACTGTAGCTCGCTAATGGAGCTGAATCCCCCTGTTGCCGGTGATACCGTTCCTGGAGCGCTTATCTTGATGTCCCTGTCCATATATGGACAGTGACATCAGGGACAACTCCTGAAGCGGAATCCCCGTCCACAGCGTTGCCGACGCTGTGACAAGGGATTCCACTCCAGGAGAAACCCCTGTCGTCTGTGTCCATTTATGGACAGTGACGTCACTGGCTTATCCTGGAGTGGAATCCCCGGTCACAGAGTCGGCAATGCTGTGGACGGGGAATCCGATTCAGGAGTTGCCCCTGATGTCACTGTCCATATATGGACAGAGACATCAAGCGCTCAGTCCAGGAGCGCAATCCCCCTCCACACGGGGATTCCACTCCTACAGGGAGCTACAGTGGCGCTAGTAGATAGCAGAGCAGGGAGATACCTCCCTTCTCTGCTACAGTGGTGCTAGTAGATTGTAGAGCAGGGAGATACCTCCCTGCTCTGCTATAGTTTCATCGCTACCGCTATAGCAGCCACGGCGGCTGCTAGCGGCTGCTCTGCCCATGACTATGGCTGCTACAGCGGTAGCGATGCCACTCAGTGAATAAGCGCCCGGGCGGAAAGGCGACTGCTGATTTGCTGGGCCCGGTCGCTTCTGAAACAAGCAGGGTAAGGGAGCCAGCACAGCCCCCTTCCCACTGCTTGAGTGATGCGCCCTGTGCAATGGCACATTTCGCACACCCCAAAGGCTGCCTCTATATAAATGTACTGCCTTTAAGCATCAAGGGACATTTCTCACAAGACATACACGGGTAACTACCGTTCTTCTGGTTCCTAACTTGTCCACCTACCCCTATGGATTTTGGTTATCTGAATGTCAGTTTTTACGATCCTACCTGTAATATTAGTGGCTCTCCTATGGGAAAAAAGGGGATGGAAAGTACTTTCCAGTATCTGCTTATAGAAGTTACCCAGTATTATCCAATGCTGATGTATAATCTTTCTGAGATTTGCGCTATATTGGTTGTACATGCTCACCATTGGTATGCACTTGGTCATATCTGTCCTGTTTTTATACGATAATAACATCTTTCTATCAGTCGACTTAACATTATCCAGATGTCTCTTTACGATTTTCTTTGGGTATCCTCGTCTAATAAATTTCCTGGACATTTCAGAGAGGCGGGAGTCACGTTTTTCAGGGTCGTTGACAATTCTTTTCACCCGAAGTAGTTGGCTCAAAGGAAATAAGCCAACCATTCTCTTCGGATGAAAGCAGGTTATTGCAGTCTGATGGTTTGGTGTATAAATCTGTGCACAACCTGTCATTTATAACATATATGGTAGTGTCAAGAAATTGAATGGAAGAATTTGACTATACAATAGTCAATTTTATATTCTGGTCAATTAAGTTAAGGAAATTGAGAAAAAGTTCCACCACCTTAGAATGTTAGAAAAGTGGGGATACACATAGATGAATGTCTCCTCTAGATCCGTCATGACAATTTTGGCATATGTGGGGCCTCCATAGCAGTACCCTTTAGTTGAAAATAGAAATCTCCATTAAATAAGAAATGATTGCTGGTAAGGACAATTTCTAACAAGGTCAAGAAAGGTCCCTACATTCCTCAGAATAGAGAGTTGTATACGGAGACTTTTTGACACTGGCCAAACCTCTATCATGATTGATAGAGGTATATAGGCTAACAACGTCAAAAGAGACCAGGAGTGCATTTGGGGGAATAATTATGTCCTTAATTTTAATAAGGAAATCTCTACCGCACACTATTGGTCAACCAGGTGGTGACCTGAGATCCTTATGTATTTTTTGTAAAATATATAGTAGTGGAGTCACTGGTTTGTCTGGGATTAAGAACTTCTGGAAATCTTTGTCAATTAGGTCCACAGCATACACATGATCTATCACCATTTTCATGCGTTTTGGTCCACATGTTTATAAATGGAACTGTCAATCAGTTGTCGTTGGATCTCAACAACAAACATGGAGTGGTCCATAACTATGACCGCACCTGCTTTATCGGCTGGTTTAATCACTAGGTCATAGTTATAGACCAGTCCTTTAACTGGTTGCCGACACAGGACAAGAATGCTCGTCCTGACCGGCTGGTACGTCGCACATTAGGATGAGCATTCTCATCCTGTGTAACAGCTGTGTCCACGCGCGATCAGGAGCGGTTGATGTATATCTTCCAGACGGTCCCGTGTGTCTTGCCCAGGTTTTTTTTTCTTCAGTTAAACAAAGCACTAGCTAGGTTTGTTTGGCGGGACAGACCGCCGAGAATAGCGAAAACAACCCTTTTTAAGAGAAAGCGGAGAGGGGGGCTAGGATTGCCTGACTGTCATGCCTATTACTTTGCGGCGGTGAGTGCTCGGATCTTGGACTGGTTCCACCATGCAGACTCTAAGTTGTGGGTGAGACTGGAGAATCTTTTGGCGCCGGTTCCTCTCACTGTCCTTGCATGGCTCCGGGTGCGGTACTTTAAGAGGAGGGAGAGCGCTCTGCTCCCTTTGGTTGCGGGACAAGTGGTACTCATGTATAAACGTTACCAAACTCTGGCTATAGGGATCCCTCCCGATGGTCCATTGGTGGCGATATCTCATAATGCGGACTTTCCACCTGGGAAGCAGCCTACCTTCTTGACCTTTGCGTCCAGGCCTTCGCCACTGACTTTTCGTCATGTTCTGACGGGTCGGGGCTTGAAGTCCTTTGAGGCTATTGTCCCAGAGCCAGAGAGATCATCGGTTGGATGCTGGGACTTTTTAAGGCTGCAACATTTTTATAATGCTAACAAGGTGAGGCTGTCTTTGCACAGAGAGCTAACACCGATAGAACAGCTATGTGTTGCTTCCTCCCCTCCGGAGAGAACTATTTCCCTTATCTATAAGTGTTTGCAGGAGTTAAATAATGAGGTTCCACCTTCCTTTGTGAAAGGGTGGGAGAGAGAACTTACTTCGCCTCCGTCGGCGGCTGACTGGTCAAAAGCTTTTTCCCTGTGCCATAGCTTCTCCATCTCCTGCAAGGCCCAGGAAACTAACTATAAGATCTTGTCGCGCTGGTATAGGGTCCCCGCATTGCTTCATTCATTCTACCCGGCGGTACCAGATGAATGTTGGCGGTGTGGCAGAAGTGGTGGTACAATGTTGCATATTTGGTGGGGATGCCCGTTAATCAACGCATGTTGGGCTACAGTGATAGACCTGATACAGAAAATCACGGGCCAAGTGCTTCTCAATACCCCGGAGGTGTTGCTTCTTTCCATGCTCCCTGGAGCGATCAAACGATACACGAAAACCCTGATTAGTTTCCTGTTGATCGCAGCACGCACGGTTATTCCACGGCTATGGAAGACCAGTAGTGTGCCAACCATTACTGAATGGTTCCAGGAGATTTTACATCTGAAGAGAATGGAGGAGGCAACACAGGCCCAGCAAGAACATTCAAGGTAGGGGAGATTGGTCTGGCAGGAATGGCAGTAGTTCTGTGACTCGGATGAGTATTTAATTTACGTGTAGGCCTCATAGGACATCTCAGGGGGGGGTATTGGCTTGATCCACCCTGATAGCAGGAGTGCGGGTCCTCTGGTTCTGCCTTCTTTCTCTATCCTCTATCCGATACGAAGTATGGAATTAATGCCTTGTCGCATGTCGTGGTTCTGATGCCGTCTGTCATGGTGCCCACTGTCCTGGATGCATTGTCAATATCGATAGTGATGTATCGCTATGTATTCTCGATATCCATGTCTATTGTTCATCTTATTAATTTCTCCTCTGCTGGTACAGAGGTATATGTTGCATTGTATGGAAGTGTCATATGCATAATACGGACTGTTTATTTGTTGACTTGCTCTTTGATTTTTTTTTCTCTTTTCTGTATTTTTTTTTATGCCGGCTATGTAAGATGGATACATATATTTTCTGTATTGCTGTACATTTCTGGCTTGTTTTGATTTGTTTGTATTGAAAATACCCATAAATAAAGAATGTTTAAAAATAAAAATCTAAATGAACCAATCCACTTGTGGAGTTGGACAAAAAAACAGTCCTTTTTTTAATACGGACAGTTCAGTATGAGCGTATGAGTGGATATATTTACCACTAGTTGGTGGGATTTGATCTCCAATTCTTCCCACTTCTGGTTCTGACACTGTCTGTTAAATCTGCAACCTCCCCTCCTTGAGCTCTTCCTACGTCATTGGTCTCCTGTGGGTTCTCTAAAAAATCAGGAGTAGATTGAGACGTTGTAGTTTTCTTGTTCTTTGGTCTATTTTTTTTTTTGCACGTTCCTTTTTTTGGTCTTTGGCCAAACAGTTTGTCTTTTTGCCAGTTATAAATCCTGCCAGAAGCATAATCCTTTTGGTCTCTGAACCACTTATGTCTCTTTGTTGCCTCTTGTTCACCTTTGAATTTGAGCAAAAGCATACTAGTTTTCGCTAGGTAGTTGGTGAATTCCAACGGCTCCATCAGTCGTCTCAATTTGTTTTCCACATCTGATTTTTTATGTTGACACACCAAGATCTCTTTTTGAAGTAATTTGATGTTTCAAAGGATGACATCTAGTGCATATTTATTTGACAGACCCTCTAGTGTTGTGCAGAAATCCCCATGTCTCGGAAAGAGATTCGGTTTCAGATGGGAACGAAGACCCTTGGGTATTCTTTGGTGTTTGTGATATTCTCTCAATAACAAAAGATTATTTTTACTGTTCCATTCATGTTCAAAACAACGTTTTAAGTCCACTTTAGCAGGTATCTTGAGAAAGGCCACATCTCCCAAAGAACACTCCAGGATTCTGTTAACATCATCAGATGTATAGGAAAACACATTGGGTGTGCATGAAGTAGTACTTGGCTGTATATCCATGTTGCTTAGGTGCAAATGCCTCCTGGTCCGTAATCCAAAATCCAAACGAAGAGATAGGAGCTGCACAGTAATGGAAAGTATGTTGGGTGCTAAGCCTCATAAACCCCATAAATCAAGCCAATGTAACAAATCCAAATGATTAAATCCAAGGAAAGAGGCAGCACTCCGGAATGATGTACAAAAAAAGCGTTTATTCAACCAGTGTGTAGGCAACGTTTCACCTTCCCATTGAAGGCATTTTTCAAGCAATGAATCAATGTGTATACAGCTTATAAATAGTATTTTAGTGGTACAATCAAATAATTAGGATAAGATTAATAAAAAAACAAGTACAGAGCCATGTTATATTGTGGCATACAGATCAACACAAAATCCATACATAACGTATGGTAATAATATAGATACAAAATACAAAAGTGCTTAGAATTATACAGAAACAGGACTAAAAACATATTAATTTAATGATATAATAATATCATAAGTATCAACAGGTACTCATCTTCAAGTAGTTACAAACAAGTACACGTCGCCCACCGAAAATAAAATGTAAATACATGGCAGGACAGAATCTTCGGGTTGTATTGGAACCATTGCGCATGCACCAAGCAAGTAACTCAAAACATTCAGTGACGCTGCACCACATGATCAATGATCAGTCACATGACCTCAAAAGTTTTATACGCATGTGTGTCCGACATCTCGGGAGCTAAAAGCCCCATCTTTATGGAGAATAGGACGGTCAATGGGCAGAACACTACCTATAGCCAAATATGGCCACTAGCACATGCGTGCCAGTGGAGGCTGTATACTGCCGGGCAGAATAAAGGATCACACTTACAATAGTCATATAATATAAATAATTCAAAGAAACGCAATGGGTTCTAGATAGGTCTGAAGGTGGAATCTAGCCACTGTTACCAGGGCCCGGATACTATCTCAGAACATCCCACAATCTGAGAGAATTTTTTTACATTTTGTAATGTTGAGGCCTTGGGCTAAAATAAAAAAAATAAAAAAATAAAAAAAATTTCCCCATCGTTCTGCACTCAGTACCCCATAATGACAAAGTTATAACAGATTTTTTAGAATTTTTGCAAATTTAAAAACAATGAAAAAGCTCTGGGGCCTCCCATTTCTTTAGATCATCTTTCAAATGTTTCTACTCCTTGATTGGAGTCCACCTGTGGTAAATTCATTTGATTGGATATGATTTGGAAAGACATAAGGTCTCACTGCTGACAATGCATATCATGGCAAAACAAAGCCATGAGGAGGAAAGAACTGCCTGTAGAGTTCACTCACAGGATTGTGTGGAGGCACAGATCTGGAAAAGAGTGCAAAAAATTTTTCCCCCATCATTCTTCACGCAATATCCTTTAACCCGTTCACGACCGCCATACGGCTATATATGTTCCAACTGCCGATGCCCCGTGCAGTTGTCACGTGTGTAAACATTGACAGCCTTGAACTGGTTTTAATGAGTGCAGTGCTGCTTCAGTGTGAGCAGCTCTGCACTCTCATGTCTGCCGGGGCTTTAAGAGCCCCGGACTACAACCACCTGTAGATAGCGCCACCTAAGCTCCTTCTAGAAGCGGAATCCCCGGCCAGGGATTCACCTCCTAGAGGGAGCCCCTGATGTCTCTCCATACCTGCTGCAAATAGTGCCCCCCCTGTAGATAGAAACCTCCCCTGTAGATAGCATCAAGCCCCCCTCAGAATATGCACATATATATGATTGACTACAACGGCATTTCCCTTGGTAATACGCAGAATAATCAAGTTAGCTGAGTATGGTGCATCTCCATTCATTTTTTTGCTTTTGATAAATTTTTGTGCTGTGCTATTTGATGTATACTATTTTCAAACATGCACATTAGGTCTCTTTGAGCGATGAGTGCTGCTGCGGTATGGTGAGTTTGATCTCCTCCTTAGGATTTTTTAATGCCTCACATACAGTGAAGGAAATAAGTATTTGATCCCTTGCTGATTTTGTAAGTTTGCCCACTGTCAAAGACATGAACAGTCTAGAATTTTTAGGCTAGGTTGATTACCAGTGAGAGATAGATTATATTTAAAAAAAAAACAGAAAATCACATTGTCAAAATTATATATATTTAATTGCATTGTGCACAGGGAAATAAGTATTTGATCCCTTTGGCAAACAAGACTTAATACTTGGTGGAAAAACCCTTGTTGGCAAGCACAGCAGTCAGACTTCTTTGTAGTTGATGATGAGGTTTGCACACATGTTAGATGGAATTTTGGCCCACTCCTCTTTGCAGATCATCTGTAAATCATTAAGATTTCGAGGCTGTCGCTTGGCAACTCGGATCTTCAGCTCCCTCCATACGTTTTTGTTGGGATTAAGGTCTGGAGACTGGCTAGGCCACTCCATGACCTTAATGTGCTTCTTTTTGAGCCACTCCTTTGTTGCCTTGGCTGTATGTTTCGGGTCATTGTCGTGCTGGAAGACCCAGCCACGAGCCATTTTTAATGTCCTGGTGGAGGGAAGGAGGTTGTCACTCAGGATTTGACGGTACATGGCTCCATCCATTCTCCGATTGATGCGGTGAAGTAGTCCTGTGCCCTTAGCAGAGAAACACCCCCAAAACATAATGTTTCCACCTCCATGCTTGACAGTGGGGACGGTGTTCTTTGGGTCATAGGCAGCATTTCTCTTCCTCCAAACACGTTAATGCCAAAGAGCTCAATTTTAGTCTCATCTTCCCACAGCACCTTCTCCCAATCACTCTCAGAATCATCCAGATGTTCATTTGCAAACTTCAGACGGGCCTGTACATGTGCCTTCTTGAGCAGGGGGACCTTGCGGGCACTGCAGGATTTTAATCCATTACAGCGTAATGTGTTACCAATGGTTTTCTTGGTGACTGTAGTCCCAGCTGCCTTGAGATCATTAACAAGTTCCCCCTGTGTAGTTTTCGGCTGAGCTCTCACCTTCCTCAGGATCAAGGATAACCCACGAGGTGAGATTTTGCATAGAGCCCCAGATCGATGTCGATTGACAGTCACTTTGTATGTCTTCCATTTTCTTACTATTGCACCAACAGTTGTCTCCTTCTCACCCAGCGTCTTACTTATGGTTTTGTAGCCCATTCCAGCCTTGTGCAGGTCTATGATCTTGTCCCTGACATCCTTAGAAAGCTCTTTGGTCTTGCCCATGTTGTAGAGGTTAGAGTCAGACTGATTAATTGAGTCTGTGGACAGGAGTCTTTTATACAGGTGACCATGTAAGACAGCTGTCTTTAATACAGGCACCAAAGTTGATTTGGAGCGTGTAACTGGTCTGGAGGAGGCTGAACTCTTAATGGTTGGTAGGGGATCAAATACTTATTTCTCTGTGCACAGTGCAAAATAAATATATATAATTTTGACTATGTGATTTTCTTTTTTTTTTTTATATAATCTATCTCTCACTGGTAAAATTAACCTAGCCTAAAAATTCTAGACTGTTCATGTCTTTGACAGTGGGCAAACGTACAAAATCAGCAAGGGATCAAATACTTATTTCCTTCACTGTATATATGTTTGATACGATGTCTATTATTTTGGTGCTGTCATTTACAATGGACTACATATTTACACCTGTTGTATAATCGTTGTATAATCAATGTATATGAGAAACACTGTGATTGGTTTAACTACACCATGTGCTATTTTACACCTGTGTATTTAAGATGATGTTTTTAGACACTTTGTTATGCTTGAGAAAGACACTTCATATAACACGGGTCGAAACTTTGCTTTTCCTATGCTAATGCATTGACAATAAACTTCACCTTTTTGCTGCTACTTTTGGAGATCTGTGCTACTGTCCCCACCTTTTATTTTTTGGCATTTATAACATCGGATTGGGCTCGTCCGATTTGACAGCGTGTTACCATTCCTTAAACTCGGGACCTGTGCTGCTTTTTTCCTTCTAATCATAGGAAAAGCAGTCACACAGCCATAAGGTTAAATTATACAATTCTAAGGAAACTTAACATATTGATTTATACAGCTAGTATTGAGTTCAAAGGGAGCTGTAATCATAAGTCTGCTTCCCTGAATAGCAGCCACCATTATAGCTTCCTCTATTGGTGGTTGCAGGCAACCAGAAGTTTATAATTTAACTCTATGGCTGTGTAAAAGGTAGTGGCCTTTTAATAGAAAATTTAACTTCATCCATTATAAAGACATATTATGAAATTAAATTATATTTTGGACCTATTTAGATGAAATAAAATGAAATAATATATATACTTTTGCCCTAGTGCCCTAATACCATTAGCCCCTTCCTAAAGCTCCAGCAACATTAGGTGTTATTGTCTAACCCACCCTAGACCTTGACGGACCTCCAGGGATAATAGATATTAACCCCTCAACTACTTCAGACCACTAGGAGTATCACTGGGATTAAAGTTCCCTGCTGTTTAGCTCTCCTATGCGAGTTCTCCTTTATGCAGAAGATCGGATCTATGACACTTTATCCATAATTTGGTAGTTATGCTCCTTTTTGCATTACTACAGTTAACTTTACTGTCAACAAGGTGGGTGACGTAGAAGGAGTGATCATGCCTCATAATTATCCTGAGAAGGCAGCTATACCATGTGAATTTACTGCACATCATGCTTAAGAAGGCTGCACGCAGATATTTATATGTATATACTACTGTTGTGTCATCTATCTCCCTAATAAAAGAAACCACACGGTGATATTTAACACGTTTACTACATACGGTCAGTATCTTCCACAGTCAGTATCTACTACATATTTACTACATACATATCTACTACAGTCGGTGCCAGACATTGTCCAGATACATAATGCGTTCTATATTAGCCAAGTGCCATAGTTTACCATATTTTGCAAAGATAGTGTCATACAATTTCCACATAAAGAAAATTGTTCCATTGATTTCCAGCATAGAGCTAAACAATGCCCAGTGAGTTCCATATTTAGCCTATATAGCACACAGTGCCACCATCACAAATCCAGCCACCACTCTCGCACTGAGAACAAATTCTCTTGCAATATGAATGACAGTTTTGCAGTTGGTAAAACTAGTAATATCTTATTGACATTCCTAACTTTACAATAATGCAGGTTTAAGAGTTTCAAAGCATCTCCCATCAATGGGACAATGAATTTCGGAGCTATGGAGCCCATGATTGCTTGTTCCATCCCTAGCGTATGACATCATTGTCATCATTGTACCCACCAGTGCCAACTATATCTGTCTATTAAAGTAATAGACTACACAAATAAGTACAAAAAAAACAACTTCTGTTGTATGCAATAATAAATGTCATGCCACATTAGCTATAATCTCTAGTGCAAGTGACGTACAAGTGGTATGATATGACACCTGGTATATTAAGTGAGGTGACCGGGAATAAGATAATGCTCTTTTAATGTCATATGTAATGTTATATTCATTGTAAAAGAACATAAGTGATTTTTGTTTTTGCTCAGTTCATATTGGAAACGTTGCCATGAAGTGTCAGCGCAACAGCCAAACAGCACATTATAATATATATTACAAAGTCAAATAACCCAGAAAGATTAGGTAGAGATCTTGGCGTGTTATTTCTAGTGACTTATCATAGACCATCATTATACGCTCTGGATAAAGAGGTAAATAACATGAAATGATATATATCATATATAACAATAGATTAATACCTATTTAAGTTAACTTTAACTGTTAAACAAATCCCATATTCAGTTAAAGTTCAGTCAATGTAATTTCAAAATCATATAAAGGAAATCTTTGTTTTATCATTATCATCAGGGTCATGGTAGGGAGCCATGGGACATGATTGTTCTGAAAGGAGACCATTAAAGTGGCTGTCTGAGAGAACAAGAAAACAAACTAGCTGCAGGAAAAGTGAGTGACAAAACCACACATAACTCACCTACTAAATCCTCCACCGCTCCAACGCTGATGCTCTGATGGTCCCGGTTGGTCTTTGTTTACTTTTCTAGCAGTGATGATGTGCTGCTCCTTCACGTGACCGCTGCAGCCAATCACCGGCCTCAGCAGTGATGCTAGCGGGTTAATTTCAAATTTTTCGTAGAATGAGATGTCTGCTAACAACCTAAGAGATTCATGGATGTATTCGGACCTATCCTGTAAAACAATCCCCCCACCTTAGGTTGTTATCAGACACCTCGTTCTATGAAAAATTGGAATTTAACCCCCTTTCTTCATACACCATTGCATATAAATCCCTTATAGAAATGGCCTTTAGTGATAACATTATTACCAAAAAGAAAGGCATTTTTTGTCAGTTTCCTTTCCGATAATGCCCTTTATGTTTCATTTACCCAAAGTACACAATTCACTAACCTAACCCCCCGGGCGCCCCATAATTGCAGGCATAAAATCCCTCACTAGTAACCTCTCCCACTTTGTAGATCTACACCTCCAACCGTTTGTCTTAAAACTACCATCTTAGCTAAAGGATTCAACGAAATTAATTAGAGACTTGCGTATACTCAACTCCGTACACAATTTGTCATCCCTCAGTTTTCTCACAGCAGATGTGTCTGCCTTGTTCACCAACATCCCACATGACAAAGGCTTAGAGACCATTGCATTCTACTTACACTCCAATCGGAACATTCATGGCAAACAAGCATCCTTTTTAATTAATGGTATTATATTTATAATACATCATAGTATTTTTACTTTTGAAAAACAAATTTTACAAACAGATCAGGGGTTGCGCTATGGTGTTACGATTCGCTCCCTCTTATGCCAACATCTATATGGGTGCTTTTGAGGACCTTCATATTTATGGTAATCACCTTTTTAAAAATAATATTTTATTCTACAGACGCTACATTGATGATTTATTTTTTACTTGGAAAGGGGACGCGACTGAGGCCTACTGCTTCATGGAATTTTTAAACTGTAACTAATTTGGATTAAACTTTACACATAACTTTTCAGCCACATCAATTGACTTTTTAGATCTCATTACCAGCAAGGATACCAATGAAAATCTGGTCACCAACAAACATTTTAAGACAGTTGACTTGAATAGTTACCGCAATTTCAAACGCGCCCATTACCCTCCCTTGCTGAGAAACATCC
This sequence comes from Rhinoderma darwinii, assembly GCF_050947455.1. Taxonomy (NCBI): domain Eukaryota; kingdom Metazoa; phylum Chordata; class Amphibia; order Anura; family Rhinodermatidae; genus Rhinoderma; species Rhinoderma darwinii. Next base: position 118,923,443 of record NC_134689.1, read on the forward strand.
TGTCAGTCAATTTAGAAGAATTAGAAAAAAAATTTTAAAAAAATAATTCAAAGGAAAAACTTTCCATTTAGCTTGATTAAAGGGGCCCAAATGAAAGCTGCTAGCCTAACACAAGAGGATTGTATACTACCAGTGGTTAGGACTATTGACACTGAAAAAACCAACCACAATTTTATCACGACTTTTAATATGGGAAGTAAACGTATAACCTATGTTTTGTGTAAACACTGGTACATTTTAACCCCTTAATGACCGCCGATAAGCCTTTTCACGGTGGTCATTAGTGGGCTTTATTCTGATGCAATAGCCTTTCTACGGCACTGCATCAGAATAAAGTAAACAGAGCAGGGAGCTGTCATATCTCCCTGCTCTCAGCTGCCAGAGGTAGCCTAGGGCTGGGGGCGTCCCTGCTCGAACGTGTGAGATCGATATAAGTATCGATCTCACCCGTTTAACCCTTCAGATGCGGTGCTCAATAGCGTGCACCGCACCTGAGTGGTTTTAGAGAGAGGGAGGGAGCTCCCTCTCTCTCCCACCGACACCCGCAATAAGATCGCCGAGTGTCTGTGTCTCCGATGGCAGCCGGGGGCCTAATAAAGGCTCCCAGGTCTAACTGTAGTGTATTCTTGCTAGGCTATGCCAGAGGCATGACCTAGCAGATGCCTGTCCGTTTTAAACGGACATGCAGTAATACACTGCAATACAAAAGTATTGCAGTGTATTATAATAGCGATCGGATGATTGCATATTAAAGTCCCCTAGTAGGACTAGTATAAAAGTTAAAAAAATTGAATACAGTTAATAAAAAAAATTGTGAAAAAAAAATTAATTAAAAACCCAGTTTTTCCCCTTACAAAATGCTTTACTATTAAAAAAAACACAATAAAGCAAAAAACGTTACACATATTTGGTATCGCCGCGTCCGTACCGACCCCGACTATAAAGCTGTTAAATTATTTAACCTGCACGGTGAACGTCGTAAAAAATACAATAAAAAACAATGGACAAATTCCTATTTTCCGTTAATCCTGACTTAAAAAAAATGTGATAAAAAATGATAAAAAATTTGCATCTGCTCTCAAATGGTACCAATAAAAACTACAAGTTGTCCCGCAAAAAAAAAGCCCCCATACAACTGCATCGGCGGAACAATAAAATTGTTATGGCTTTTCAAATATGGAGACGCAAGAACAAATCATTTTGAAAAAAAAGTGTTTTTACTGTGTAAGTAGTAAAACCTACAAAATCTATACAAATTTGGTATCTTTGCAATCGTAACAACCCGTTGAATAAAGTTATTGTGTTATTTATACCACACGGTAAACGACGTAGATTTAGGGCGCAAAAAAAAGTGGTGACATTTCAGGTTTTCTTCTATCCCCCCCCAAAAAAAGTTAATAAAAGTTAATGACTAAATTATATGTACCCCAAAATGGTGCTATTAAATAGTACAACTTGTCCTGCAAAAAACAAGACCTTATACATTTATGTCGACGCAAAAATATAAAAGTTATAGCTCTTCGAATGTGACGATGGAAAAATGTAAAAAATGGCTTGGTCATTAGGGCCCAGAATGCAAGCAGGGGTAAGGGGTTTTTATCCATGCCTGAAAGGCATTTTAACAGACCTGCCATAGATCACCTATAGAAGATCTCAAACCCTAAGAAATATTCTTGCCCCAAGTAAACTGCGTGATCCTAAGCCCAGTCACCCTAGTATGTTCCCCTCACTATGTGGTTCTTTTCGTTGTGGTCACTCAAGGTGCTTTTGTTGTAATAACATATCACATAGAACCATATCATACACTTCTGCTGTCACCATTGAATCCTTCCACATCAAAACAGTTCTTAATTGTGGCAGCAACTATGTGATCTTCTTATTGACATGCCCCTGCAATCACCAACATATTGGTAGAACAAAACAACCCTCATGCTGCAGGATTAATAAGCACCGTTCTAATGTGAATAATGGATACCTCAAGCAGAGTGTGTCGAGGCATTGTGGACTAAAACAATACTGTAAATTCGACAATATATCCATTATACCCATCAAACAAATTCCTCCAGGTACTGCAGACAGATTCCCTCGCTTAAAACAGTGAGAAAACTATTGGATCTATAAATTAGCATGCTTGCACCTTGAAGGCCGTAACAATATTAAAGAAACTTCACTTAATTGATGTCGGATGGCTATTGTTGCTCAATCTTTATATATATATATATATATATATATATATATATATATATATATATATATATATGTATGTATGTGCACTAAGAACCTCCCTATTTGTAAGTAGATTTAGCTTTAGTGCATATTTATTTATATTTAGTGGTTTAGGTGGCATTAGTGTCGCAGGGTGCTGTCGCCATTTTATGTCTGCTGTATATCTGCAGTCATAGGTGTTCTTGCACCTGCATACATTTTGTATCATTTAGTTGGAATGTGCTGTTCAAATTTTTGTTGTGTTTATGGGATCCATATATGTGGGGTTAGTGACTGCCTCCACTTGTTGTTCTTGCACTCCTCCCATTCTGCCCTGTGTGATTTTAATCAGTTCAATGCTGGATCCTACCATCCCCAGGTATATATGTAGGCTTAGTCCCAGTTCTGGGTGTATGTGCAGCGTAGGTTCCCACCTTACAGAGGTCGCCTTGTCGTGGCAGGTGGGCTAACACTTTTTGATCAAAATGTGCACTGAGAACCTCCCTATTTGTAAGTAGATTTAGCTTTAGTGCATATTTATTTATATTTAGTGGTTTAGGTGGCATTAGTGTCGCAGGGTGCTGTCGCCATTTTATGTCTGATATATATATATATATATATATATATATATATATATATATATATATATATAGCAAAAAAGAAAGCAGCAGAAATTGTTGATCAGGTGCCCAGCAAAACGTCCCGATCCTCGGACGTAATGTAATGTATAGAAAAAGAAACTTTGCAGCACTCCAATATGAAAAAAGTGGTGGTTTATTCACTCCAGATACAACAGCAACGTTTCAATCCTACAATAGGATCTTTATCAATCTGTCACACACCTTAAGAGTCAAATAGTAGAATAGTACCAAAACAAAATAATTGCTATAATAAGAGATTAAAGACAATATAAAATCGTAGCAAGCATGTAACATATAAACATAAAAACGGAGTATCTTTTAAATAGCGAACTAGTACTCTGCATCAATCTGGTCAGTCACAGGGGTGAATAATACAGGGTTTCAGTTAGAGACAATGTATGTATTAATATGAAATACCATTTATATGTGATTCGCAATAGTGATGACAATGTGTGCATTATTTTGCAGAGAAGATACCCAGAACGGGGCAATGGCAGCAAAAAAGCAACAGTTGTGTACAGGACCCAACTCACAGGGCAGAGAAAGCACCTATGGAAAAAAAAGCTACAAAGGTAATGTTTACCCTAAGGTAGAAGACAATTCAGATATAGAGGATGTCAAATGTGTGTAGCTTGTAATAAATAAAAAGATTTACATGAGAGCATGCATATACACAGAATTGGTGACATATGGGGGTTAATAATGGAACATCAGTTCCTTTCTCAGATTTAACCCTGAGGGAAATCTTGTATTGAGGTGATAAATCCAAAATACTTCACGCGTTAATAATCTGTGTTTAAGATCTCCTCCTCTATTGGTTCTGTTGATTTTTGATAATCCGACCTCTAGTTTCCAGCAGCTCCTTGTGAAACTGCTTGACAGAGGTCTGAACATTGGCACAATTACAAAGAAACAATATGAGTATCTGTCAGTCAAGAACCCTATTATTCCCATTCTCTATGCCCTACCCAAGACACATAAGGGCATCATCCCTCCACCCATGCGCCCCATCGTCTCTGGCATTGGATCACTCACTGAAAGATTATCCGAGTGGCTGGATTTTCTCTTACAGCACCCTTGTACAGAGAACACCTGGCCATCTTAGAGATACTAAGGATGACTTGCACATTTTTGATAACAAAGTTTGGGGTCACAACCACATTTGGCTGAGCTGTGATGTGGTGGCGTTATACACATCTATACCCCATCTCATAGCCGCTCAAGCTTTAGAACACCATCTACTAAAGTATAGCTCATATGACGACACACTGCAGCTTTACATGTTAGACGTACTTCAATTCCTCATGACCCATAACTATTTTCAGTATGAAGATGGCTTCTTTCTCCAAAATAGAGGGGTCTCTATGGGCGCCAAATTTTCCCCCTCCATAGCCAATTTGGTTATGGCGTGGTGGGAGGAATGTACCATATTCTCTGCTCTTAATCCATTTTTCCACCAGGTGCACTGGTATGGCAGATACATAAACGACCTCCTGTTTATTTGGGAGGGCGATGTCTCTGCCATACCTGAATTCCTAAAGTAAACATTATTAGATCATAACAATAGAACACAGCTTTAAAATAAAGACAAACAATATTAAAGCATCATCACGATACACCACAGATTTCAGGATTTAAACCCCAAAACTCCTGTGTCCCAGGCAGTAGCTCTTCGCATTTAGCTACTGGTGTAGTTTGACAACTCCAGTGCTGAATCTCTTGTCTAGGTTCTCTTGATTTTTGCCTCTTGAGATTATTTGCCTTGATTGGTTAATTAGTTTCACTCTTTTGGCTTCCTATACAAGCTTGGCCCTTGCACCTCCTCTTTGACAGGCTGTTGGGCTTTCTACCTCTAGTCTTATTCATTGCTTCTTTAAGCTGCAAATTATTGCTGCTAATCTGTGTACCGCACTTGCATTGTTTCCTGACCCCACTTCTGACTTATGCGGCAAAATGTTGCTCTGTACTGACCTTAGGCCCCATGCACATGACATAATCATGGTCTGTGATTACGGGCATGAACAGCTGCTGCCGGCCGCGGAGAGCAGTCCGCATTTGCGGGCCGTGCTCCCTTATAAAGTATGGGAGCATGGTCCGTAAAAAGCAAAAAATAGGACATGTCCTATCTTTTGCAGAGCCTTTCTACGGCACGGACACCTTCCCGTAAATATATGGGAAGGTGTCCGGGGGCAATAGAAGTAAATGGGTCCGTAATTATGGACCATAATTATGGTCTGTAAATACGGACGAATTCTACGGGCGTGTGCATGGGGCTTTAGACTGTTACTTGGCTACTCTTACTATTATCTCACACCTTGTAGAGTGTTTCAGTCACTGCTTTCTGAGTTTCCAGCTGCAAAATTCAAGTTCACGCATACCACCAAGTTTAGTGGTGATTGTCACTGAGGTTTCCTTAACCAGTTGCGGACCACCCATAGATTATAAACGTCTGGTCGGTCCGCACTTAACTCTGCAAGGACGTTCCAAAGCGTCCTGTAGAGTTAGAAGGTTTGCCGCTCCCCGGTGGAATTTAGCTCCGTGATACAGCTGTCTCTAGGCCGCTGTATCACGTAGCTTCAACAGGAGACCACTCAACATGGTCACTGGTCATGTGACAGCCGGTCACAACAATCGCATTGCTCCTCCCAGCTGTATCACGGAGCTTCATCCAAAGACCACTCAGTGTGGTCTCTGGTCATGTGATCACTGTGACAGCCTGTCACAGCGAAAACAGAAACGTTTGTTATCAAATGACAGTTCCAGTTGTATCACCTCCTTCTCTCGAAGGCTGCCAGAGAGGGAGAAGTGTAAAGGTATGTTCACATGCTAAACTTAAAACGACTGTAAAATATAGGGCTGTTTCCAAGGGAAAACAGCCTCTGAATTTCATCCATTTTGAAATCATCAAGCGTCTTTTGATGAGTTTTTTACCTACTTTTTGGTTACTGTTTTCTTATTGAGACAATGAAAAACTGCTCCAAAAATGTCTCAAGAAGTGTCATGCACTTCTATTTGCGGGGCATTGTTTTTTTACGAGCCATTTTTTCAAACGCCCGCGTAAAAAAACACCCCGTCGGAAATAAATGCTGTTTTTCCTCATTGAAATCAATGGCCAGATGTTTGGAGGTGTTCAGCCTCCATATTTTCAGCCGTTTTGGGGAGATTTACGGCACAAAAAATGGCAGAAAATAAGCTGTGTGAACATACCCTGAGTAATGTAAAAACATACACTTTTTTTTTTTCAATAAAGAGATTTTTTAAATAAATATATTTATCTGTTTGCCTGTCCACCTATCCGTCTGCTACACTGCGACTTTGGCCGCGACAAAGATCGCTGCGTCCCGTAGCCTTTATTGAAAGTAATAAAAGCCAATGTGGTTGTGTCGCAATGTGCAAGTTGTTTTGACATGACAGTTGCAAGAAATTCAAACTGTCATGTCGAAGTATTACAGCCTTCTCCCAGTCACAAGAGCTGTGGCCACTTCAAAACAGCTTATTTTAGGAAGTGGTGGGAGTCGGACCAGACCGATCAGATATTGATGGCCTGAGGATGGGCTGACAATTTTGTATGACTGGAAAACCACTTTGATAAATAAATTATATGCACTCCAAAAGGTGCCATTAAAAACTACATATCTCGCAAAAAAAAACCTCAAAATGCCTGTTTACGGAAAAATAAAAAGTTCTGGCAATCAGAAAACTGAAAAAATGTCATTAAAGCGACCCTCCGGTCCCGAGACAACATTTTAAAAATGATGATGTATAGTATATTGAGTAATTTTACTTGGTGCACTCCTCTTGTGTCCCTCTGGATCTGCCATTTTAGTGTCCCCTCTGTGCTGTCCCAAAATGACTGCAGCTCTTCATAGACTATGAATCTGAGACACACCCACTGTTCTCAGATTGGTCAGAGCTGCTCACGTGAGCAGTTCTGTTAATCTGTGAACAGAGGGAGGGTCTTCGGCTCAGTTTAAGAAGCACTGTGGCCCATTTTGAGACAACACAGAGGGGACCCTAAACCAGCGGATCCACAGCATTGGGGCACAACTGGGGGGCACCACGTAATATTACACAATATATCCCATCACATTTATAATTTTATCCTGAGACTGGAGGGTCGCTTTAAGGCCCAATATAGGCTGGTCACTAAAGGGTTAAAACAGTCTAGGCCAACAGGAACTCATAGCTCTCCTAATGTCACTTTTACAGTACCCTAATGTCACTCCTGTGGGGTATGTGGACCCACTAGGCCGCTCTGCCGTAGCGGAGTAGCAGCTGGCCAAACGACAGTCAATAACAGTCTCTGGGGTAAGAGTACCTGGGAAGACGATCTGGCAGATACTCGGAGTAGCAGAAACTTGGCACAGATGATGCTTGGAGTGGCATTAGACACTGGACGTGCCAGATGACACTGGACGTGGCAGATGATACTGGACGTGGCAGATGACACTTGGCGAGGCAGATGGAACAACGCGACTCTAGATTTCAGCTCAGGAACAAACACAGTTACGGGATATAGGAAGCAGGATACGGGAACACTAGGAGAAGGATACAACTAAGGTACCAGTTCTTCTGTAAAGGGGCCCACTAAGTCTGTGTCGCCCAAGGGCCCACATAAACCTGAAGCCGGCCCTGCCAGAAGTTATAACATTTTTACACAACGTTATTATTTATTTTACATGTTTTTAGACTTAAAAATAAGGGCTTAAATTTCCAACATTAATTTTTTTAAACATACAATATCCTTGCATACTTCTATACCAGCATATTATACCTGTGCATAGTAATATTGAAGAAGGTGTGCCATGCTTTCCATATATATGAATAAAATAAATGTTGTGCAGGGATATGGCTGCTAGATCCTCTAGGCGGTAAAGTTGGTCAACTTTATTTAGCCAATAAGCTATTGAAGGTCTTAAATAGGTATTCCAGTTTCATTTAAAAAAAAACATGTTATTTTTTAGTATAGTGAAAAGTTCCATAATTTCCTAATACACTTTATGTATCAATTCCTCTCAATTTTCAAGATCTCTGCTTGCTGTCATTCCATAGGAATCATCATTGTACACTTTCATGGGATAAAAATCTGTCCATGGTCATGTGATGGACACACAGGTGCTGGCATCGCTAGAAGACACAACTCTGATAAACATACTATAACTGTACTGAACTGTGCACCTGTGTGTCCATCACATGACCATGAACAGATTTTTATCCCCCTGGAAGTGTACAATGAAGATTCCTATTGAATGTCAGCAAGCAGAGATTTTGTAAACGATGAGGAATTAAAATAGAAAGTATATTGAGAATTTTTATAACGTTTCATTATACAGAGAATCACAATTATTTTCTGAAAGTGAAATACCCTTTTAACGTAGATCTCCAAAAAGTTGAGATGAGGAGAATTGCCCCCTGCGAGGAAGAGGTGTAGCATTAGTGTATTGATTAACTTGTTCTGATTGCCCAGCGGTAAGTTAAAGGGGTTTTCCGGAAGCAAACAATCGCATTTAGTTAACCCCTTTAGGACGCAGCCTGTTTTGGCCTTGTGGACACAGATGATTTTTGCAAATCTGACATTTGTCACTTTATGTGGTAATAACTCCGTAATGCTTTTGCCTATCCAAGCGATTCTGAGTTTCTTTTCTCGTGACATATTGTACTTTATGTTATTGAAAAAATTTGGTTGATAAATTCAATATTTATTTGTGAAAAACTTCACATTTTAGCAAAAATTTTTAAAAATTAGCATTTTTCTAAATTTAAATGTATTTGCTTGTAAAACAGATAGTAATACCACACAAAATAGTTACTAGTTAACATCCCCCATATGTCTACTTTATGTTTGCATCATTTTTTTTCACATACTTTTATTTTTCTAGGACGCTACAAGGCTTAGAACTTTAGCAGCAATTTCTCATATTTTCAAGAAAATTTCAATAGGCCATTCTTTCAGGGACCAGTTCAGTTCTGAAGTGGCTTTGAGGGCCTTCTATATTAGAAAGTCCCCATAAATCACCCCATTTTGAAAACTGCACCCCTCAAGATATTCAAAACCACATTCAGAAAGTATTTGAACCCTTTAGGCTTTTTACAGGAATTAAGGCAAAGTAGAGGTGAAATTTACAAGCTTCATTTTTTTTGCCGAAATTCATTTGTAATAAAAAACAAATCTGTAACCCAGAAGGTTTTACCAGAGAAACGCAACTCAATATTTATTGCCCAGATTCTGCAGATTTTAGAAATATCCCACATGTGGCCCTAGTGTCCTAATGGACTGAAACACCGGCCTCAGAAGCAAAGGAGCACCTAGTGCATTTTGGGGCCTCCTTTTTTAAGGAATATATTTTAGGCACCATGTCAGGTTTTAAGAGGTCTTGTGGTACCTAAACAATTGAAACCCCAGAAAAGTTACCCCATTTTGGAAACTACACCCCTCAAGGCATTTTTCTATGGTTATAGTTAGCATTTTGACCTTACAGTTTTTTTGCAGAATTTAGTAGAATTAGTCTGTGAAGATGAAAATCATCTTTTTTTCTTTGGAAACAAAGATTTTTTTCATTTTTACAAGAAATAAAGGAGAAAAAGCACCCCAACATTTGTAAAGTAATTTCTCCCGATTACGGCAATACCCCATATGTGATCATAAACTGATGTTTGGACCCACAGCAGGGCTCAGGAGGGTAGGAGCGCCTTTTGTATTTTTGAGCGCAGATTTTGCTGGATTGGTTTTCAGTGCCATGTCGGGTTTGCAATGCCCCGGAGGGACCAAAACAGTAGAAACACCCCAAAAGTGACCCTATTTTGGAAACTACACCCCTCAAGGAATTTTTCTAGGGGTATAGTTAGCATTTTGACCCCACAAGATCTTTTTTAGAGCTAAGGTGACCCAAAAACATCGATTTTTGGCGCTTTAAATCCTTTATTTCTTACAGTGTTCACCGTGCGCAATAAATTACGTTTTACTTTATTCTGCTGGTCGGTACGATTACGGCGATACCATATGTGTATAGTTTTTTTTTAAAGTTTTGCAGCGTTTGCACAATAAAATTACGTTTCTATAAAATAATTTATTTTCTGAGACACCATATTCTAAGCCGTAACTTTTTTATTTTTTCGTCAAAAAAGCTGTGGGAGGTCTTGTTTTTTGCGGGACGGGTTGTAGTTTTTATTGGTACTATTTTGGGGTAAATGCAACTTTTTGATCACTTTTTATTCTATATCTTGAGAGGGGTGGTGGCCAAAAAATAGCGATGATGACATAGTTTTCCGTTTATTTTGTTTGCGGCGTTCACCGTGCGTAAAAAATAACATTATAGTTTCATAGTTTGGGTCGTTATGAACACGGTGATACCACATATGTTTACTTTTTTTAACGTTTTCACTTCTTCCCTATAATAAATGACTTATAATAGGAAAACAAAAACTTTTATTTTTACACTTTTATAAAACATTTTTATTAACTTTGTTTTTACTTTTTGTACTCTATTTTTTTGTTTATTAACTTTTTTCTTTACTTTTTACACTTTCTTTTTTTTACCTGCAGCTCTGATCGCTGCTAGAATACATTACACTACCTAGGTAGTGTAACGTATTCCAACTGTCAGTGTGACGTCAGAGTCACTCTGACAGTAAGTCTACGAGGGCCAGCCAGAGGCTGGTCCTCATAGGCTTCCATACATGGCAGACCCGGAAGTCGTTGCATGGCCTCCAGATGCCATCACAGGCATCAGCAGCCCCCACAATTGCATGGGGGCTGCTGATGTGCTACAAACCTCCTAAATGTGGTGATCGCAATCGAGGAATAGATCTCCCAGTTCCCAATGCACACCTGATCGTCAACAGTGTGCATCGGGAACGACACAGTGACTTCCTGTCACTCTGACAGGAAGCCTATTCGGACCAGCCAAAGGTTGTTCCTGATGGGCTTCCGTCCATGTCAGACATGGAAGCCATTGTTTTGCTTCCGTTTGCCATACTAACTATCGGCATACCCCGCGATTTCTGATCAGGGTCTGCCGATATGCTAGAAACCCCTAAAATTCTGCGATTACAACCGATCAGTGGCAAAGGACCGCTGGCTGGCAAGAGTGGAGTGTCAGATGTCGGCGACAGCTGACCTCCCGGTTCCCGGTGCACACTGTCGCCGACAGTGTGCACCGGAAAAAACTCAGTGACTGTACGTCCTCGTGCTGGAAGTAACCTCCCGCAACGACGTACAGTTACTTACTCGTGCGGGTAGGGGTTAAACTAAACAATGCAAAACAAGTAACTTTGCAATATACTTACGTTGGATCTGATGAATGTAGCGTCGTATCCCATCTTCAGTCACGTGACCACTTGCTAATCCAAAATTGGCACTTCCTCTGCAGACCCGTCCGTTAGCTCAGATAGCTAACTTCCTGTTTCCGGTTATCAGAGTGTACGGTTACGTCACAAATGATGTAACTGTACCACGTGTTTCCTCATCTGTTTAGCCACGTCCGGGCGGTCCGCAATTTACTCTGCAGGGCCGTTCCAGAACGTCCTGCAGAGTTAGCATGTTTGCCGCTCCCCGGCGGCATTTAACTCCGTGATACAGCTGTCTCTAGACTGCTGTATCATGGAACTTTAACCGGAGACCACGCATGTGATCGTTGTGACAAACTGTCACAACGATCATATTGCTCCTAATAGCAGCGCTTATGTGCCGACTGTGAGGAGCTCTGTGATACAGCAGTCTAGAGACAGCTGATATCACGGAGCTTTCACCCGGAAACCACTCAGCGAGGTCTCCGGTCATGTGATCGTTGTGACAACCTCTCACAACGATCACATTGCTCCTAACAGCAGCGCTTATGTGCCGACTGTGAGGAGTTCTGTGATACAGCTGTCTAGAGACAGCTGATATCACGGACCTTTCACCCGGAGACCACTCAGTGTGGTCTCCGGTCATGTGATCGCTGTGACAGCATGTCACAGCAATTACATTGCTCCTCCCAGCAGCGCTTGTGCGCTGACGGTAATGCGCTCAGCTATGTGAACGATGGGACAGCCTTTCACAGAGATCACATGCGTGCCGACGGTAAGGAGCTCCATGATACAGCTGTCTCTAGAGTAACTTTTTCAGAAGAGTAGGAGCATTGAGGTTCTCCTCTGGCTACCAGGACCTCTCTTCAGGACCAAACCCCCTCCAATCCACCAAATAAAAGTCTTTCCTCTCACTTTTTTGGTGTCCAAGATCTCCTTAACCTCAAAGGTGTCTGAAGGGCCGCTGGGAGCAACCGCAGGGCTAGGAGTTTTGGTATTGCGGTTCAGAACCACCGGCTTCAGGAGGGAGACATAGAAGGCGTTGGGGATCTTGAGGGTAGGAGGGAGCCGAAGCTTGTAGGCGACAGGGTTGATCTGCTGTAGAATCTCGAAGGGTCCGAGGAACCTGGGAGCAAATTTGCATGGCGGCACCCTTAGTCGGATATTCCTAGAAGACAGCCAGACCTTCGTGTCAGGGAGAAATTGAGGAGGTTCTTTTCTCCTTGTGTCAGCATTCCGTGTCATACGGTCGACTGCCAATAGGATGGAGGATCGAGTCTGCTGCCAGATCTGCAGGAAGTCTCTAAAAGCGGAGTCAGCCAATGGTACCTCGGAAGTATCGGGCACCGGGAGAGGAATTCGTGGGTGTTGGCCGTAGACAATGAAGAACGGTGTATCCCTTGTGGACTCGCTGGTGTGTGTAAAGGATCTGCCAGGCACAGCTTCGGGGTTAACTCCCTTAATTAATCAGTCAGCACCTGAATCTACGTCCCTGAGACTGACTCCAGCTTCCACCACTCAGGCTGGCAGGCTTGGGAGTGGGAGAGCCTATCGCAACCTGGCCAGACTCAGCTAGCTCCCGCCCTCGGTCTATTTAGGCCTGCCTTTCCTGTTCCTCCAGTGCTTGTGATTCTTTTTCGTGTGGTTTCCTGGCCCAGCTACAGCTCCTTCTATTTTGTTCCTGCTCCATACAGACCCTGGCTTACTTTCTACTCTCCTGCTCTTCGTTTGGTACCTCGCACACTCCTGGCTTGACTCGGCTCGTTCACCACTCTGGTTGCTCACGGTGTTGCCGTGGGCAACTGCCCCTTTCCCTTGCTTGTATTCCCTTGTATTTTCGTCGTGTTTGTCGTGCACTTACTGAGTGCAGGGACCGCCGCCCAGTTGTACCCCGTCGCCTAGGGCGGGTCGTTGCAAGTAGGCAGGGACAGAGTGGCGGGTAGATTAGGGCTCACTTGTCCGTTTCCCTACCCCCCGGTCATTACATAATCACAAGCCCTTACCTAGTCTACCCTGGTCCCTGACACCACTATGGACCCCCGTGAGACCCTGGCTCAGCAAATGCAGGGTCTCTCCCTACAGGTCCAGGCCCTGGCTCAGAGGGTCAACCAGCCTGATGCTACCTTGGTAGTTCCCCCCACCGCACCTCTTGAACCCCACCTCAAGTTGACCGACCGGTTCTCAGGGGACCGGAGGGCTTTTCTCTCCTTTCGGGAGAGCTGTAGGCTTTACTTTCGTTTAAAGCCTCATTCCTCAGGTACTGAGAGCCAGCGGGTGGGTATAATTATGTCCCGGCTCCAGGAAGGGCCCCAAGAGTGGGCCTTCTCCTTGGCTCCTGACGCCCCTGAACTTTCCTCCGTTGATTGTTTCTTTTCTGCTCTCGGACTTATTTATGACGAGACTGACAGGACTGCCTTTGCCGAGAGTCAGCTGGTGACCTTACGTCAGGGTAAGAGACCTGTTGAGGAGTATTGCTCTGACTTTAGGAAGTGGTGCGTAGCTTCTCGGTGGAATGACCCTGCCTTAAGGTGCCAGTTTAGGTTGGGTCTGTCGAATGCCCTGAAAGACCTGCTAGTTAGCTATCCCTCTTCTGACTCCCTAGACCAGGCTATGGCTTTAGCGGTACGACTTGACCGACGTCTCAGGGAACGACAACATGAACGTTTATGTGTTTTCTCCTCCGACTCCCCCATGATGCCTCCCGAAGTTCCGTTGCTTCGTTCCTCCCCGAAAGACTCAGAGATACCTATGCAACTCCGTGTCCCCCCAACAACGTAGAGAATTCCGCAGGAAGAATGGTCTCTGCTTCTACTGTGGGGATGACAAGCATCAAGTGAACAACTGTCCTAAGCTTAAGAATGCAGCCAGAGAACTTCCGCGCCTAAATGATCATCGGGGAGGTCACTTGGGCGCACAGGTATTTCCAGTAAATAGGAAACGTACTAAGATCTTGCTTCCCTTTCAGGTCTCTTTTGGTGGTAGGTCTGCTACCGGCAGTGCCTTCGTGGATTCAGGGTCCTCTACTAATATTATGTCTGTGGAATTTGCTATGTCTCTTGCTATGCCTCTGATTGATTTGCCTAAACCTGTCCTGGTAGTGGGTATCGACTCCACTCCTCTTGCTAATGGTTATTTTACACAGCATACCCCTGTTTTTGAACTCCTTGTTGGCTCCATGCATTTGGAGCAATGCTCTGTACTGTTGATGCAGGGATTATCGTACGATTTGGTTCTAGGCCTTCCCTGGTTGCAGTTGCATAATCCCACGTTTGACTGGAATACTGGGGAGCTAACCAAATGGGGTAATGAATGTTGTACGTCATGTTTTTCTGTTAATTCTATTTCTCCCCCTGAGGAGGCGAATACGCTACCCGAGTTTGTTCAGGACTTCGCTGATGTTTTCTCTAGGGAGGCCTTCGAAGTGTTACCTCCTCATAGAGAATACGATTGCGCTATCGAATTGGTACCAGGAGCTAAGCTTCCTAAGGGTAGGATATTTAATCTTTCTTGTCCCGAACGTGAAGCCATGAGAGAGTATATCCAGGAATCCCTGGCCAAGGGTTACATTCGTCCCTCTTCTTCTCCGGTAGGTGCTGGCTTCTTCTTCGTGGGGAAGAAGGATGGTAGTCTTAGGCCATGCATTGACTACTGTAGCCTGAATAGGGTCACGGTAAGGAACCAGTATCCCCTTCCTTTGATTCCTGATCTCTTTAATCAGGTTCAGGGGGCCCAATGGTTCTCTAAATTGGATCTACGGGGGGCGTATAACCTTATTCGCATCAAAGAGGGGGATGAGTGGAAGACTGCGTTTAACACGCCCGAAGGCCATTTCGAATACCTCGTCATGCCCTTTGGTTGTGTAATGCCCCTGCGGTCTTCCAGAATTTCATAAATGAGATTTTGAGAAATTACCTGGGGATATTTCTTGTAGTGTACCTTGATGACATACTGGTGTTTTCCAAGGACTGGTCCTCCCACATTGAGCATGTCAGGAAGGTGCTCCAGGTCCTTCGGGAAAACAAACTGTTTGCCAAAACCGAAAAATGTGTGTTTGGGGTACAGGAGATACCATTTTTGGGTGAAATCCTCACTCCTCATGAATTCCGCATGGACCCCGCCAAGGTTCAGGCTGTGGCGGAATGGGTCCAACCTGCCTCCCTGAAGGCGTTACAGTGTTTTTTGGGGTTCGCTAATTATTACAGGAGATTTATTGCTAACTTCTCGGTCATCGCTAAGCCTCTTACGGACCTCACTCGCAAAGGTGCTGATCTCCTCCACTGGCCTCCTGAGGCTGTCCAGGCTTTTGAGGTCCTTAAGAAGTGCTTTATCTCGGCCCCGGTGCTGGTTCAGCCCAACCAAATGGAGCCATTTATCGTGGAAGTTGACGCATCGGAGGTGGGAGTGGGGGCTGTCTTGTCCCAGGGTACCAGGTCCCTCACCCATCTCCGCCCCTGTGCCTACTTCTCCAGGAAGTTTTCGCCAACTGAGAGTAACTATGATATTGGCAACCGAGAACTCTTAGCCATTAAATGGGCATTTGAAGAGTGGCGCCACTTCCTGGAGGGGGCTAGACACCAGGTAACGGTCCTTACCGACCACAATAATCTGGTTTTTCTAGAATCTGCCCGGAGGCTAAACCCGAGACAAGCTCGATGGGCGTTATTTTTTACCAGATTCAATTTTTTGGTTACCTATAGGGCTGGGTCTAAAAATATTAAGGCTGATGCACTGTCGCGTAGCTTCATGGCCAGCCCTCCTTCGGAGGAAGATCCTGCTTGTATTTTGCCTCCAGGTATAATCATTTCCTCGATCGATTCTGATTTAGTCTCTGAAATTGCTGCTGATCAAGGTTCAGCTCCCGGGAACCTTCCTGAGAACAAGCTGTTTGTTCCCCTGCAATTCCGGCTAAGGGTACTTAGGGAAAATCATGACTCCGCACTATCTGGTCATCCAGGCATCCTGGGTACCAAACACCTCATTACCAGAAATTATTGGTGGCCTGGGTTGCCTAAAGACGTTAAGGCCTACGTCGCCGCTTATGAGGTTTATGCTAGGTCCAAGACTCCCAGGTCTCGACCAGCGGGCTTACTGCGTTCGTTGCAAATTCCCCAGAGACCTTGGACACATATCTCCATGGATTTTATCACCGATTTGCCTCCATCCCAAGTAGGGATGCACGGTGCATCGAAACTTCGATACTGTTTCGATACTGTGCATCCCTAAACGGTTCGATACCGCTATTTCCTGTATTTCGATACTGAGCTGCGCAGCCGCACAGCTCAGTATAGTAATACAGGAATGTATGGGAGCGCGGCTGTGGCTGCGTAATTCAGCCACAGCCCCGCTCCTGAGTCATGATAAGTTCGCGGGGTCAGGATGATGCGATGCGGCCAGCACTGCACTAATGAGCGGCGGCACTGAAGACCGAACATGGCGGGCGCACTACAAAACACCCCATGTTCTGTCTCCAGTGCCTGAACTGCCGCTCATTAGTGCAGCGCCGGCCGCACCTCCTCATTCTGACCGCGCGCGCACTTCCTGTCAGGAGCGGGGCAATGGCTGTATTACACAGCCGCAGCCCCGCTCTATAACAGCGGAGATCAGAGAAACCTCTCATCTCCGCCGTTATTCCCTTGAATGCTGCGATCACAGCTGACTGCAGCATTCAGGAGAAAATGAGAAGGGGGGATGCCCCTGGATCGCGTCACAGGGAATTCCTGTGACGCGATCGAGGGCCATACCATATATGGGCAGACAGCTCAGGGTCTATTGACGGACCCCAGGGCTGTATTACCATATTTCATGTTGTTAGGACATACCCAAGTATGTCCTAACAACTGCCTGTGTGCGATCTGTCCACAGGCTAATGTACTGGCACGTATCTGATATATGTCAGTACATTAAAGTTTAAAAATAAAGTAAAAACAAAGTATTGTTAAATTTTTAAAAAAAATACACATACACCTTTTTTACAATAAACATTAAAATAAGTCTCAATACATAAAATATACACATTCAGTAATGGCGCGCACAACAATTTTTTTGCATCATTTATGATGTGCACGCTGTAAAAAAATGAAATAAACACTGCTTTCTATCACTTATTAATGTGGGGCACGAGGTACGATTAATTTACCCTCCATGTTCCTCACATTAATAGTAATTAACCCCATTATGTACCTCACACATTAACCCATTATGACTAAGAAACATGATGGGATTACTATTAATGTGAGGCGCGATCAAAATTCATCACACGTCGCGCCTCACATCAGAAAACGGAAGAATTTTTTTTTATTACTGTTGCCAAAAGTATCGAAATTGGTATCGAAATCGCAATACTAAACGAAGTATCGGTATCGAAGTCCAAATTCTGGTATCGTGACATCCCTAATCCCAAGGCAAGTCGGTGGTGTGGGTGGTGGTAGACCGCTTCAGTAAGATGTGCCACTTTGTGCCCCTCAAGAAACTACCCAATGCCAAGACGTTGTCTACCTTGTTTGTCAAACACATCCTGCGTCTCCATGGGGTCCCTGTCAATATTGTTTCGGACAGAGGGGTACAATTTGTTTCATTGTTTTGGAGAGCCTTCTGTATGAAGTTGGGGATTGATCTGTCCTTCTCCTCTGCCTTCCATCCTGAAACCAATGGCCAAACTGAGAGGACTAATCAATCTCTAGAACAATACTTAAGGTGTTTTGTCTCTGACTGTCAATATGATTGGGTCTCATTCATTCCCCTCGCCGAATTTTCCCTTAATAACCGGGTCAGTAACTCGTCAGGGGTCTCTCCCTTTTTCTGTAATTTTGGGTTTAATCCACGGTTCTCCTCCGTTTCACCTGGTAGTTCCAACAATCCCGAGGTAGAGGTCGTTTATCGGGAACTGTGCGCAGTCTGGGCCCAGGTTCAGAAGAACCTAGAGGCGTCCCAGAGCGTACAAAAAACTCAGGCTGATAGAAAACGTTCTGCTAACCCCCTGTTTATGGTCGGGGATCTGGTGTGGTTGTCGTCTAGCAACTTGCGTCTCAAGGTTCCGTCCAAGAAGTTTGCTCCCCGGTTTATTGGGCCGTATAAGGTCATTGAGGTCCTCAATCCTGTCTCCTTCCGGCTGGAGTTACCCCCGTCTTTTCGTATACACGACGTGTTTCATGCCTCCCTCCTTAAACGCTGCTCCCCGTCCTTGGCTCCCTCGAGGAGACATCCTGTTCCCGTCCTCACCCCTGAGGGTGTGGAATTCGAGGTGGCCAGGATTGTGGACAGCAAGATGGTCCAAGGCTCCCTCCAGTACCTGGTCCATTGGAGAGGTTACGGGCCCGAGGAGAGGACTTGGGTACCCGCCCGGGATGTTCACGCTGGGGTATTGGTCAGGAGGTTCCACCTGCGTTTCCCCAGTAAGCCAGGTCCACTTAGAAAGGGTCCGGTGGCCCCTCATAAAAGGGGGGGTACTGTAAAGGATCTGCCAGGCACAGCTTCGGGGTTAACTCCCTTAATTAATCAGTCAGCACCTGAATCTACGTCCCTGAGACTGACTCCAGCTTCCACCACTCAGGCTGGCAGGCTTGGGAGTGGGAGAGCCTATTGCAACCTGGCCAGACTCAGTTAGCTCCCGCCCTCGGTCTATTTAGGCCTCCTTTCCTGTTCCTCCAGTGCTTGTGATTCTTTTTCGTGTGGTTTCCTGGCCCAGCTACAGCTCCTTCTATTTTGTTCCTGCTCCATACAGACCCTGGCTTACTGACTACTCTTCTGCTCTTCGTTTGGTACCTCGCACACTCCTGGCTTGACTCGGCTCGTTCACCACTCTGGTTGCTCACGGTGTTGCCGTGGGCAACTGCCCCTTTCCCTTGCTTGTATTCCCTTGTATGTTCGTCGTGTTTGTCGTGCACTTACTGAGTGCAGGGACCGCCGCCCAGTTGTACCCCGTCGCCTAGGGCGGGTCGTTGCAAGTAGGCAGGGACAGAGTGGCGGGTAGATTAGGGCTCACTTGTCCGTTTCCCTACCCCCCGGTCATTACAGTGTGATTATTAGAAGAGAACTCAGCCCACAGAAGCAGCTTCACCCAGTAATCATGCTGCTTGGAGATGAAGCGGCCTAGGTAGTTCTCCAAGATCTGATTGATCCTCTCGACCTGGCCATTGGACTGAGGATGGTAGGCTGAGGAAAAGTGCAACTTCACACCGAGGAGTCCGCAGAGGGCTCTCAAGAACTTTGAGGTAAACTGAACCCCCCGGATCAAGCACAATATTCTGCGGCAAGCCGTGCTAGATGAATAGTTTGGCCAGCTGAGGAGCAGAAGGCAGACCGGTCAGAGGAACGAAGTGGGCCATCTTCGAAAACCGATCCACCACCACCCAGACAGTACTGCATCTGGCAGAGAGAGAGGCAGGTCCGTAATAAAGTCCATAGCTATATGCTGCCAGGGAGCATTGGGCACAGGCAATGGCTGGAGCAGACCAGCAGGTCTGGAGTGAGCGACCTTGTTGGCTGCACATACAGAACAGGAAGAAACAAAGTCCATAATGTCCTTGGGCAGCGTGGGCCACCAGAAATGACGAGCAATCAGATCCCGGGTCTTACGGACCCCCGCGTGACCTGCTAGTCTAGATAAGTGTCCCCAGCGGAGGATTCTTCCACGATCAGCCAGGCGCACAAAATTCCTCCCTGGAGGAATGTCCCCAACTTGCAGGGGTTTGGCAGAGACAATGCAAGACGGATCAATAATGCTCTGTGGAATCTCCATGGTGTCCTCTATCTCGAAAGACCTGGACAAGGCATGGGCCCTCAGATTCTTGTCGGCTGGGCGATAATGGAGCTCAAACTGGAACCTGGTAAAGAACAGAGACCACCTGACCTGACAAGGGTTCAGCCGTTGGGCCGTCTGGAGGTAGGTCAATTTAATGCGGTCTGTAAAAATTAGGATCGGATGAGCTGCGCCCTCTAGTAGATGTCTCCACTCTTCCAGAGCCAATTTGATGGCCAGTAACTCCCGATCCCCAATCGAGTAGTTGCGTTCTGCGGAAGAGAAGAGCTTAGAGAAATATCCACATACCATTGACTTGCCCTTGGGACCTCTCTGGAACAGGAGTGCACCAGCACCGACAGAGGATGCGTCCACCTCCAATGAGAACTGCAGAGAGACATCCGGATGATGGAGGATAGGGGCTGACGTGAAGGCACTCTTCAGGCTATTGAATGCGGACTCAACCTCGGGAGTCCACACCTTGGCTTTCATGCCCTTCTTAGTGAGGTTAGAGATATGAGTAGTCAGTGAGGATAAGTTTGGAATAAACTGTCTGTAAAAATTGGCGAATCCCAAAAAGCGCTGTATGGCCCTCAAGCCTTGAGGGAGTGGCCATTCCAGGACGGACTTTATCTTCTCAGGATCCATCTCGAGACCTCGATTCGAGACGATGTAGCCCAGGAAGGGTAGAGCATCTCTGTCAAACACGCTCTTCTCCAACTTGGGGTACAGACGTTTCTCTCGTAGCAGAACTTGACGGACATGTCTCCAATGCGTCACAGGATCTGGAGAAAAAAATCAAGAAGTCATCAAGATAGACCACAACACAAATATAGAGGAGGTCACGAAAAATGTCATTAACAAACTCCTGGAAGACTGCGGGAGCATTACACAGGCCGAAGGGCATTACTAGATAATCATAATGTCCATCACGTGTGTTAAATGCAGCCTTCCATTCATCACCCTGGCGAATCTGGATTAGGTTGTAAGCCCCACGCATGTCTAGTTTAGAAAAAATCTTGTCACCACGTATACGATCAAATAGTTCAGAGATCAGTGGCAACGGATATATATTCTTCACCGTGATCTGGTTGAGACCTCGGTAGTCGATACAAGGACGAAGAGAGCCATCTTTCTTTTTGACAAAAAAGAACACGGCTCCTGCCGGGAAAGAAGATTTTCGTATGAAGCCCCTCTCCAAGTTCTCTTTAACATAGGCGGACATGGACAGAGTCTCTGGCAAGGAGAGAGGATATACCCTACCACGGGGAAGGGATGCACCAGGAATCAGTTTGATAGGGCAGTCATACGCCCGATGTGGAGGCAATGTCTCCGCCTCCCTCTTGCTGAAGACGTCAGAAAATGCACCATAGTGACACGGCAATCCTGCCAATGACCGAGACAGAGACGGCTGAACCGTACGAATCTGAACTAGGCAATGGCTTTGACACTCAAGGCCCCACTGAAGAACCTCTCCAGAATTACAGTCCAGGACTGGGGCATGCAGTCGGAGCCAAGGCAGGCCCAGCAACACAGGGTTAACATCTTTGGACAGGACATAGAACGACAGAAGTGAGAGTGAAGAGCCCCTACTTGGAGCCTCAGCGGCTTGGTCACAGCTATAACTGGGTCTGGCAGAGGTAGTCCATTTACTGAAGCAACTGTCAACGGGCTCTCCAGAGGGGTGGTGGGTAATTGAAGAAGGTCCACCAGGTCTCTACGAATGAAATTAGCAGCGGATTCAGAGTCCAGATACGCAGAGAACTGATGCGTTCTCTCACCAGACACTATGTTCACAGGTATGGACAATTTAGACGGAAGTCCTTTCTTACCCAAGGTTGTCACTCCTAGCAACCCTAGGCTTTGGGATTTTTGGGGACACCGGCGCACAAGATGGCCACCGAGGCCGCAATAAAGACAGAGTCCAGAAGTGCGTCTGCGTTGTCTCTCCTGGGTGGATAGCTTATACTGGTACATTATCACAGACTTCTTAGGAGGATCGACATCTGAGGACAGCAGGGGTTGCTGCAAAGTAGGAGCCAGACTGGGGGGGACTCCCTCCTGACAAACCTCTTGGAGGCGTTCTCAGATCTAGGGATGCACGATGCATTGAAACTTCGATACTGTTTCGATACTTTGCATCCCCAAACGGTTCGATACCGTTATTTCATGTATTTCGATACTGAGCTGTGCAGCTGCACAGCTCAGTATAGTAACAAATGACTTATGAGAGCGGGGCTGCAGCTGTGTAATTCAGCCACTGCCCCGCTCCTGAGTCCTGACAAGTGCGCGGGGTCAGGATGATGAGATGCGGCCAGCGCTCCACTAATGAGTGGTGGCAATGAAAACAGAACATGGCGGGCGAACTGCAAAACACCCCCATGTTCTTTCTTCAGTGCCTGAACCGCAGCGCATTAGTGCAGCGCCGGCCGCATCCCCTCAGGCTGACCACGCGCACACCTAATGTCAGGAACGGGGCAACGGCTGTATTACACAGCCGCAGCCCCACTCTATAATGGCGGAGATCAGAGAAACCTCTCATCTCTGCCGTTATTCCCCTGAATGCTGCGATCAAAGCTGAATGCAGCATTCAAGAGGAAGTGAGAAGGGGGGTGCCCCTTGGATCGCATCACAAGAATCCCTGTGACGCGATTGAGGGAAGGGACGTACCATATGTGGGCAGACTGCCCAGGGTCCACTGAAGGACCCCAGGGCTGTCCTACCATATTTCCTGTTGTTAGGGCATACTTAGGTATGACCTAACAACTGCCTGTGTACGATCCGTACACAGGCTAATGTACTGGCATATAGATATATGCCAGTACATCAAAGTTTAAAAAAAAAAGTAAAAACATAAAGTAATGTTATAATTAAAAAAAATACACATACACCTTTTTTGCAATAAACATTAAAATAAGTCTCAATACATAAAATATACATATTCGGTATTGGCGCGGCCGTAATAACCTTCACAACATAATTTTTGCATCATTTATGATGTGTACGCTGTAAAAAAATAAAATAAAAACTGCTTTCTTTCACTTATTAATGTGAGGCATGAGGTGTGATGAATTTAACCTCCATGTGCCTCACATTATTAGTAATTAACCCAATCATGTACTTCACACATTAACCCATTATGACTGAGAAACATGATGGAGTTAATTACTATTAATGTGAGGCACATTCAAAATTCATCACTCCTCGCGCCTCACATCAGAAAACAAGAGAATTTTTCTTTTTATTACTGTTGGCAAAGTATTGTTTTGGTATCGAAATCGCAATACTAAACGAAGTATCGGTATCGAAGTCCAAATTCTGGTATCGTGACATCCCTACTCAGATCCGTATATCAATCCGTGTGGACAGAAGGATGAGGTCATCCAAGATAGGTGGCAGATCTCGCACGGAAAGTCCGTCCTTAATTTTAGGATCCAGTCCATGCCAGAATGCTGCCACCAGGGCCTCATTGTTCCATAACAGCTCTCCCGTCAGGGTGCGGAAGTGGATGGCCTACTCACTCACGGGGGTGTCTCCTTGGCGTAGGTTAATCAAAGAGGCCGCTTTTTGGCGTACTGTCAATAAGGGTCTGTGGACCCACTGGGCCATACCGCCTTGGCAGTATAGAGCAGCTGGCCAACAGGGCACATGTCAATGTCTATAGTTCGTATAGGTACCTGTGGCAGCTCGGACAGTAGCAAGGCAGGCTCGGCTGGGACTAAGCAGTAGGTAAACGTCAGGTGAGGTGAAGCAGGTCAGGTGTGGTATACAGCATGGCATGACTATAGCTCAGCACAGTACTCGACCAGGATAGTATGGAATGCAGGGAACAGGAACAGAAACAGGAACACACTAGGAGACCATTGCATAGACAAACTAGGGAAACAACAACAACACTCAGGCATCAAAGCAGGGGGCTGGAGCCCTCTTATAGTCCAGGGTACTCACGGGCTGATGTTCATCAAAGTCCGCTGCCCCATTGAGAGCGGGCACGAGCGTGCGCGCGCACGCTACGGAATCCGGCTGAGGTGAGTGGAAGCGAGCGCTGGCTCCTCCTGAGGAGGAGGCTGGGGCCAGCACTTGCCGACTCCTGGCTGCAGTTGTCAGGGGGAGATTGGAGCTGGCGGCCCGCAGCCACAGACATGACATATACATAAGTCAATCTAAATTAAAAACACTTTCATGATCGGACACTAAATAAAGTAAAAACAAATGATCACACAATTAGAACAGGCAGTGGTGTAGCAAGGCATAGGCAGCAATGTTGATGTACAAAAGAAGGAAAAGAATAGTATATGACCTGTGTACTAAATCTGCTGAAGTGCGGCATATAGAAGATGTGCGGAGGGCTTCAGGATGTGTGATCATTTCTTTTTACTTTATTCTTTGTCCGATCATGAAAGTGTTTTTAATTTAGATTGACTTACATATATACTGTTAATTTAAAACATATTTTAATATGTATCAGTTTTTATTTAGTCATCTCATAAACAGTAACCTTTTATTTCACTCATTTGATTAGTTATATTATATGCTCGTCATTCCCTTCTGCCTGCCTGTAATGACGTCACTGGCAGTTTGTTTCTGCTTACATAGGCGTTTTTTTTTTTATTAATTACTTAACCCGACTCAGTGGGTATTAAACCAAAAAAGAAATGTCTCAGAAAATACACCATTTTTTCTTCAAAAAATATATATAATTTTATTAGTTCACATCTAAACAAACATAACCCCCCCCCCCTACAAATATATACTACAAACAATGTTAAAAAACATATATATAAAATCAACCAGGTATATCACCATCAAAGTTGTATTTCACAGTTGATCCTCATATAACAATAGTTACAGGCTCGAGCAGTATATCTAAAATAGTAACCCCGCCTGTAAAACACACGAAATAAGGTAAGTGTGGCTCTCAAAAGTTAAAGTTAATGCAAGTCAATTTACCTGTGGAGGACATGATGGCAGATGCACCATACACCTGGAAAGAACACACCTCGACGCGTATTTCGCAACCTTCGTCAGGAGAACAATGAGCTACTCTTAATCCTGGTTTAAATACTAAGTGGAGAGAGCGATAACCAATGGCACATGGCGCATCAAGTCCACAACATACGTCACTCCATCTGTGTCAATGCCGCCCACCGCTACATGCAAAAATGGCCATAAGCGATGTCCGCCAATAGTATGACAACTTCCGGTCTGAGGCAGAAGGGTACAGCAACGCGCATGCGCACTATCGCTGTTAGTATAATCAATACATAGAACTTTCAATGGGTATTTTGGGAAATAATAAAGAAGTATATTATATACAATAATAATAAAGAGTCCATCTACCATCATCCCTCCGCAGACATTGCCCAAATGTATCAGAATTCAATTAATTTATTGGGTTAGACCACACCAAAAGGTACTCGGTCAGTATATCCATTAGGGAAGAAAAGACAGGATGCTACATTTTTACACAAATTACCCAATATTCAAAGAAAAATGGAGAGGGAAAAAGTTATTAGTACCAACAAATAAATAAATAAATAAATGAGGGAGTAGGGAAGTGAAAAAAGCGAAGAGCAGCGCCATTAATCAACACTGGTGTTGCCATTCACTATATCAATCATATCACTCTGTGTGTATTTATAAGATTTGTTTGTTGTAATTTCTCAATACTTTTTGGCATGATGAAGACACAGGTGCTGTGTTGAAACGCGTAGCCATATTTAAATAAATAACTTTATTCTACTACATCGGATTTTCCCCAATATGTTAGTAGCGCTTTCTGTATAGCCATAAGTTTTTCTTGCTTCTTCTTTAAAATGGTTATAGGCATGGGCAAGACCTCTAAATACGCATGTAGGTTTCTCTATTCTTAGAACATCTCCAACAATTATTAAAGATTGAGGGGTACTATCAGTGGCGGATTAAGTAGACCATGGGCCCTGGGCTGTTACCCAAACTTTGGCCCCCCTTCCGCACCGCTGCCCTGCCGCGCCGTAACTATTTTTAACACTACCTTTTTGGGCAAGCATTAAAAAATGGGTGTTACGATTCCCCTTGTCACAGGGCTGTGTCCCTACATGCTGACAGTATCACACTGTACTGGGACACATCCTCCTGACAAGGGGAATTGTCTATCAGTCCTGGACTGCAGAAAGACTTTGTGAAATACAAGGATTTTCTATAATAAACATGTCAGGAGAGGTGACGATTTCCTATAAATCTAATGACTCAAGGTTGACGTCTCAGATTCTAGTAGTTTTTTTCCTCTTTTCTTCTCCATCCGGTCCAGAGCTGATGACAACTTCTCCCGGCCATGACTCATTTCTGCAGAATTTGCCACTCAGATGTCTTCAGCTCCTCACTTTTCCAACATTTCCACACCTATAAACAAAAATAAAGTTATCATGGTGCCACATACTGTGCACCTAAATATAATAGCTCTAAACACTGCGTGCGTGAATATAATAATACCACACACTGTAAAGCACCACATACACACAGCCCCCTGTACATAGTGCCACACACAGCCCCCTGTACATAGTGCCACACACAGCCCCTGTAGATATTACACACCCCCATAGATAGTGCCACACACAGCCCCCTGTAGATATCACATATCCCCCCGTAGAGAGCGTAACACACAGCCCCCTATAGATAGTGCCATACTGCCCCCATGTAGAGAGCACCACACAGCCCTCCCTCTCTTGTAAATAGTGCCAAAAAGCCCCCCTATAAAGAGCGCCACACACATACCGCTGTGGATAGCGCTACACAGCCCCCCCTTGTTTATAGTTCTACACAGCCCTCCCCTTTGTATATAGTGTCACACAGTGCTCCCCTTTTGTACATAGCATTACTCAGCGCTCCCCCTTGTATATAGGGCCACCCAGCACTCCCCCTTGTATATAGCGTAACAGAGCAACCCCCCGCCTCCTTGAATATATACACAGCGATAGTGCCCAGCTAAAAAAATATATACAGTGTACTTACCTTACCCCGTGGCGGCCGCTCCAGCTGGACGCGTGTGAATCCTCCGGACTAGACGCATGCACAGACCATGCAGTACCTCATCACGCCGGCCTGCGCAGGAAGTCTTCCTAGCGCCTTATAGGCTTCAAGCCGAACGAGACCGGCTGCAGCCTATAGTATTCATTTGTATCTAAGTCCTGAGGACTCAGATACAAATGAATGTGGCTGCCGCTAGCACCGGGGTCCCCTCCGGTGCTAGCGACGCCAACAGGCATGAGGGGGCCCGTGCGATGATGTGCGGTTCGGCCGGCCATGGGCCCCCCCGGAACCTTGGGCCCCGGGCGTCCGCCCGAACCGCCCTAATGATAATCCACCACTGGGTACTATTTGTAGGTCTTTATTGGGGTATTATACTATCAGGAAATGATTTTGTAGGAATTATCTTGGACTCTCACACAATGGGATGGGATGTGAGAGTCTTTGTACATTGTATTCGTTTTTCCAGGAAGAACACTATGTTTAGAACTCTTTCCCAATGAGAAATAAAGGCGTAAGAAAGCTTTTGTATAAAGAAGAGAGCACTTTTTTAGGCCTTCAGCCACATTCTGACCAATAGCTATGTTCACATTCAGTAAACAGATTTTGTGATACATGTCTTTTTGATACTATTTTTAACATATTTTTTCTATTGTAGATTATTATGGGACTGCAGGACCACTCCAGATCAAACATATTGATATAACATCTAATGTATCAATGTGATTTTGTATATGTGAATAAAATATAGACCAATTATAAGGATAAACAGACATTTGGCTCATTATGTCTAGTGATCAGTATATTTGATATTATATTGTTATTATTTTTTGACATATAGTAGGGTTATATTAAAAGTACAATTTTTTTCTCTTGTTTTAACATGAAAGTTCTTATGGGTCCGATACACGAGTAAATGGTTATGTGTGTTGGACCGTGTATATGAAAGTGGTATGCGTTTTTTTCCACTAACCTGCATGGTGGTTACCGTTGAACACGTAATGTGATCAGGGACCCTCGTCCCTCGTGTGGACTCTATATTATATACCTAAGTGGTAATATGTAACACAAAAAATAAATCCTATGAAGATATTTAAGCTTCATCTCTGTATTTTTATATCGCCCACTTCATGTGTCCGTAAATTTTGGTATATTTACCTTCCTTTTGTGCTGATCACGGACATTACATGCTATGCCGTCTTCTTATTTACTTCCTGCAAAGATCTGTCCAGGAGGTTTTGTTTACCAGCGATAGGTATCTAAGCGACCAGAGCGATATGTCATTTCCGGTCTGGACTGATCCGACGCATGCGCATTGGAGCTGGACAGACGCTGAATGTGGATGACAGGGATCATACGTCATACAACAATTGAGTGTTTGCTCTCTGATTGGCTAGTGGTCGTGCAGTCTTGAGTCTCTACCCAGCAGTTGAATATTGTAAGCTATGTAATTATGCAGTTTGCTTGCTTAAATTATGTTTGTTATATGTTGTTTTTAATACTAATTCACGAATTCACATTGTGTATCAATTTATATTGTCTTGATACTCTTTTGATGTTTTTATCACGCTATTTTGAGATGTATATGTCAGTCTCATTATTTTAATGAGATTGATTATGTATATTAGATACACACTCTATAAACCACTGAATATGCATGTATCACTATGCTTGAAAAAGGTCCCAAGGTGGGACGGAAACATTGCACTTGCCATGTTGGCACAATAAACCACATTTTTTTTCACCTTGATTACCGGAGTGCTGCTGGGTTTATTTCCGGGATATCTACATTGTCTTTGAAACGAGACTACTAGCTGGCACCCTTTATTATTGGACTATTCTGTTTGAAAACCGAGTGCTGCTGTCTCTCTTTGCTGGTAGGTATATATATATATATATATATATATATATATATATATATATATATATATACATACATAAATTATTTATGATTTGAAACTGGATAAATGACTGAAGGGTGGGTATCGGTTGACATACCCAATACAAGTTTCAGTCTAATATATTTTGGCCCATAATTGTGTCAACACATCGCAAACGTAACGACCCACTGAATAAAGTTATTATATTATAAAAGGCGTAAATTAAGGAAGCAAAAAAAATGCTGATATTGCTGGGTTTTTTTCTATTACCCAGAATAAAAAGTTAATAAAAGTAAATCAATAAATGATATGTATTTCACTGTTCAATGGTAGTTAAATCTTAGTGGTTTTCCCTTGGGTGATGTATTACATATGTTTCACTGGGTGGATACCAATGGGAATTTATTTCTGTTACAACGTAATCTTCAATGTAAGCTTCGGTTCACTCTTTAGAAATTTATAATAATGATACGATTGTATCTATATAGATAATTCACTAGTGCTTGCGCACTTTACATTGACATATGTAAAAGAAAATAATACACCGTGTTCCAAATTATTATGCACATTGGATTTAAGTGTCATAAACTTTTAATTATTAGTTTTTCAATTAAACTCATGGATGGTATTGTGTCTTAGGGCACTTTGGATCATTGTAATCAATCTCAGACACCTGTGATAATTAGTTTGCCAGGTGTGCCCAATCAAAGGAAAACTACTTAAGAAGGACGTTACACATTATTAAGCAGGCCACAGGTTTCAAGCAATATGGGAAAGAAAAAGGATCTCTCTGCTGCCGAAAAGCGTGAAATAGTGCAATACCTTGGACAAGGTATGGAAACATTGGATATTTCAAGAAAACTTAAGCATCATCGTACTGTGAAAAGATTTGTGGCTGATTCAAGGCACAGATGGGTTCGTTCAGACAAAGGCATAATGAGGAAGGTTTCTGCCAGACAAATTAATAGGATTAGGAGAGCAGCTGCTAAAATGCCATTGCAAAGCAGCAAACAGGTATTTGAAGCCGCTGGTGCCTCTGGAGTCCCGTGAACCTCAAGGTGTAGGATCCTCCAGAAGTTTGCAAGTGTGCATAAAGCTATTATTCGGCCACCCCTAAACAATGCTCACAAGCAGAAACGGTTGCAGTGGGCTCAGAAATACATAAAGACTAATTTTCAAACCGTGTTGTTTACTGATGAGTGCCGTGCAAACCCTGGATGGTCCAGATGGATGGAGTAGTGGATGGTTGGTGAATGGCCACCATGTCCCAACAAGGCTGCGACGTCAGCAAGGAGGTGGCAGAGTCATATTTTGGGCTGGAATCATGTGGAGAGAGCTGGTAGGCCCCTTTAGGGTCCCTGACGGTGTGAAAATGACCTCTGCAAAGTATGTAGAGTTTATGACTGACCACTTTCTTCCGTGGTACAAAAAGAAAAACCGTGTCTTCCGTAGCAAAATTATCTTCATGCATGACAATGCACCATCTCATGCTGCAAAGAATACCTCTGTGTCATTGGCTGCTATGGGCATAAAAGGAGAGAAACTCATGGTGTGGCCCCCATGTTCTCCTGACCTCAACCCTATTGAGAACCTTTGGAGCATCCTCAAGAAAAATATCCATGAGGGTGGGAGGCAGTTCACATCAAAACAGAAGCTCTGGGAGGTTATTCTGACATCCTGCAAAGATATTCAAGCAGAAACTGTCCAAATACTCACAAATTCAATGGATGCAAGAATTGTGAAGGTGATATCAAAGAAGGAGTCCTATGTTAACATGTAACTTGGCCTGTTAAGTTTTTCTTTATTGAAAGAGCTTTTGATTTCTGTAAACATGACCTCCTGATGCTGCAAATTCAACAAATGACCATTTTAGTTCTCTTTACAACCTTTAAAATGTTTTGATCTCTGTTGTGCATAATAATTTGAAACAGTGCATTTTGAGTTTTTTACTTCTAAAAAAAAATCTGTTATCATTAGATTTGTTCAATAAAATTTGCATTATACTCCAAGGGTTGATGGCTTGAAGATTATACTGACTGTCATTTGCATCGCCTATTTAGGAAAATCAGTGAAAAATAACATTTGCATAATAATTTGGAATGTGGTGTAGGTCCGGATAGGGCAAGGATGTGTTATAAAGTTTTAATGGTTAATACCATCACACTCTAACATTTTTATTTTAGTTTTATTTTGCTCAAAACATTTTTATTTTTATTTTGAGTGTAATGTATTTTTTCTCTCGTATTTTAATTATTTTGATACTTTTATTATATTTTACTTTTGTTATTTCCAAGTTGGGACCGGTAACCCCTCTTGTCAAACAACTAGCACTCGGGTTTCTAATCCAGTATGAAACACTGAAGCTGCTGCTACTTCAGAGCACCATGATTGCTAGGTACTGAATATGGTGTCAGCAGCTGCTGCAGCTACAGTGAAGGAAATAAATATTTGATCCCTTGCTGATTTTGTAAGTTTGCCCACTGTCAAAGACATGAACAGTCTAGAATTTTTAGGCTAGGTTAATTTTACCAGTGAGAGATAGATTATATAAAAAAAAAAAAAACAGAAAATCACATAGTCAAAATTATATATATTTATTTGCATTGTGCACAGAGAGATAAGTATTTGATCCCTTTGGCAAACAAGACTTAATACTTGGTGGCAAAACCCTTGTTGGCAAGCACAGCAGTCAGACGTTTTTCGTAGTTGATGATGAGGTTTGCACACATGTTAGATGGAATTTTGGCCCACTACTCTTTGCAGATCATCTGTAAATCATTAAGATTTCGAGGCTGTCGCTTGGCAACTCGGATCTTCAGCTCCTTCCATAATTTTTCGATGGGATTAAGGTCTGGAGACTGGCTAGGTCACTCCATGACCTTAATGTGCTTCTTTTTGAGCCACTCCTTTGTTGCCTTGGCTGTATGTTTCGGGTCATTGTCGTGCTGGAAGACCCAGCCATGAGCCAGTTTTAATGGCCTGGTGGAGGGAAGGAGGTTGTCACTCAGGATTTGACGGTACATGGCTCCATCCATTCTCCCATTGATGCAGTGAAGTAGTCCTGTGCCTTTAGCAGAGAAACACCCCCAAAACATAATGTTTCCACCTCCATGCTTGACAGTGGGGACGGTGTTCTTTGGGTCATAGGCAGCATTTCTCTTCCTCCAAACACGGCGAGTTGAGTTAATGCCAAAGAGCTAAATTTTAGTCTCATCTGACCACAGCACCTTCTCCCAATCACGCTCAGAATCATCCAGATGTTCATATGTAAACTTCAGACGGGCCTGTACATGTGCCTTCTTGAGCAGGGGGACCTTGCGGGCACTGCAGGATTTTAATCCATTACAGCGTAATGTGTTACCAATGGTTTTCTTGGTGACTGTAGTCCCAGCTGCCTTGAGATCATTAACAAGTTCCCCCCGTGTAGTTTTCGGCTGAGCTCTCACCTTCCTCAGGATCAAGGATACCCCATGAGGTGAGATTTTGCATGGAGCCCCAGATCGATGTCGATTGACAGTCATTTTGTATGTCTTCCATTTTCTTACTATTGCACCACCAGTTGTCTCCTTCTCACCCAGCGTCTTACTTATGGTTTTGTAGCCCATTCCAGCCTTGTGCAGGTCTATGATCTTGTCCCTGACATCCTTAGAAAGCTCTTTGGTCTTGCCCATGTTGTAGAGGTTAGAGTCAGACTGATTAATTGAGTCTGTGGACAGGAGTCTTTTATACAGGTGACCATTTAAGACAGCTGTCTTTAATGCAGGCACCAAGTTGATTTGGAGCGTGTAACTGGTCTGGAGGAGGCTGAACTCTTAATGGTTGGTAGGGGATCAAATACTTATTTCTCTGTGCACAATGCAAATAAATATATATAATTTTGACTATGTGATTTTCTTATTTTTTTTTTATATAATCTATCTCTCACTGGTAAAATTAACCTAGCCTAAAAATTCTAGACTGTTCATGTCTTTGACAGTGGGCAAACTTACAAAATCAGCAAGGGATCAAATACTTATTTCCTTCACTGTATATCTGAGTAACCCTCGTGCTAACAAAACACTCTCCCTGCCTATCTACAAACAACTAGCCCTACACGGTTCTTTCCCTATCCAGACCTATTATTTTCTTTTACATGTGTAAATGTAAAGTGCACAAGCACTATTGAATCATCTGTATAGATACAGATAATATAATAATAATAATAATAATAATAATAATAATAATAATATAGTATCATTATTATAAATTGCTAAAGAGTGAAACAAATCATATATTGAAGGTTACGTTGCAACAAAAGTAAATTCCCATTGGTATCCACCCAATAAATGATATGTACTCCAAAATGGTGCTATTAAAAGTACAACTTGTCCCGCAAAATAAAATAAAAAACAAGTCCTTATACAACTCTGTCCACGCAAAAAGAAAAAAGTTATAGCTCTTGGAATGCGATGATGAAAAAACGTAAAAAATAGCTTGGTCTTTAAGGTTTAAAATAGGCTGTTCATTAAGGGCTTAATTTTATCATGAATTTCCAGGTTGATTGTTCCTTTAAGAACATTTTATTATAGAAACATTGAACTAAAACTTGAAATTACTTTTTTACTCTTCACTTTAATTAATAAACTCTATTAAATTTAGGTCTGTTTAATCTGAGAAAATTGTTGTGTAGGAATAAGATAAAATGTTGCGCTTTTTTAGGTTGCTCAATCCCTTGTTATGAAGAAGTACTAGCTATGCAACTAGCTAGATAATACTACAAATAACATGTAAAGCAGGAGTCAGACATTATATGATGAATACTAGATTTATTAATACCACAATCCCTCATTTATAATGCTTCAGAAATAATAGAATTTGACTTTTTGATTCGGTTTTCCTTGTTGAGTAAATCTGGCATCTATATAAAAAAAAAAAAATTTGAGAGTTAAACATTTTTTCAATATACCGTAGACTAATAATCAAAGTTACAATCACATTACTGTCACACTCAGCACTGATTGTCATGTAGTGCTTCCTGTCTCACAATAGCTACAGTGTGTATTATACAGTTCTGCATCTTAGGTGCTACATATCAACATAACACACACCTCAGCTGCTGCAGACCTTCTTTTTGAAAAAAGATGATGGTGTTTAATATCAATCCATCAATGGTTAACAGGAATCTCCCCCTTACACTTTAAAAAGATGTTCAGCAGTAGTTGAGGTGTGTATGATAAGGAATAACATATCCACAACTATGAATTATAAAGAATATTAGAAGTCACCTCTGAGTTCTGTCTGTGGCTTCTTACTTTTATCTGGTCATAGAACTCGGGAGTGACTGGTAAAATCCTTACAATTTGCAGTATGGGGGACATTATCCTACATATAAACATTTAATTCCAATTTGCATTTGTTTCACAACAAATCTGCACAGTAATGTTGGATTATAACACTTTTCTTATAACTCACATAAAGATTTTTGTTTCCTCATCCTAATAATGGTATTTTTTTCAAAACACCAGTTGCCACATCAAGATTCAAATCCAAGCCAGCCTAAAAAACATAATAATATATAATGAACGAGAGATAAGAGAAAAAGAATAATAAATGTGATTAACCACTTAATGACCGGGCATGAAAAAGCTTAATGACCAGCTACATTTTTTTCATTTTTGCCTCTCTGCTTTTTAGCAGCCATAACATTTTTTTTTTCCATTAACATGGCTGTATTAGGCCATGTTTTATGCAGGACAAGTTGTACTTTTTCCTACACAGGTTGATGGTCTAAATAAATTACTGTGTAATTTATATAATTTATTTTTACAGTGTAAATATAGAAAAAAAAAGCGCTTTTATGCATTCTTTTGTTTATTTTTAAGACTGTTCACGTTTCACTCTAAATTACCTGTTAAATTCATTCTTTAGGTTATTATGGCCACATAAATACCTATTATTTGTACGTTTGTATGTAATGTATTGGCAATAAAATATATTTTATCCTAAATAATGACTTTTTTTGTGGAGTGGATATTTCTTTATTATTAATTTTTTTTTGTTACTTTTTTTTTAATCCCATGAAGGGCTAACTCTTTAATAACTTTATTTTATATTTATAATGTATTAGTACACTCCTGGAGAGAAAAGTTTTAGCTAGATAAAAAAAGATTTTAAAATGGCTATAAATTATATATTTGTCGGTTTTACAATTGTATTTTTTTATTATTTTATTATACAAACAGTGAACTAAAACTTGGAAATTACTCTTTAACTCTTTAAGTCATAAACTCATTTCAATTTAGGTCTCTTAAATTTGAGAAAATTCTTAGGTAGGAATAAGATAAAATGTTATGACATATGACATCACTATGACGTAGGCTGCTGTTTGGGAAACACATAGTGTGCCCTAACAGCAAGCTTACAGAACAGACAGGCCTGGAGTCCTTTCTAGGTTTCAAGGGCTGACTAAAGAGGGTTGTCTAGTCTCAGATTGCGCCACCAGGTTTGCAATAACGTGATCAAAAACTGAAGTTCCTTTTGATCATGCAGTGGTCACGGACCGCGGCGATGAAAGGATTAAACATCTGGTATTGGAGGTCCTTCTGATCCCAGCCATATTCTGGAGGCTGCTCTAAGTACAGGAGTTGTTAGTAACAGCTCCTACATAGATCATGAGTGCTCACTATAGCACTCATACGCCTTTTCTACAGCGACGTCATGAGAGGACCATCCGCCGTCAAAACACAGCGGGCGGTCAGGAAGGGGGTAAGTAATGGTATGTCCTAATGACAGTAGTATTATAAAATAACTTAAGCAAAATATTAACCAAATGCCCTATCTTTTTGGGCACTATTTGCTAAAATCTATACCATCCTTCCCTTTATTTAAGTAAGATTTTCAATTCAATCAGGTTTGTATGAATTACTTAATATTCACATATATGCAAGTCTATAAACTTATAGAACACCTGTCGCCAATTTATAGAGTGTAATCAGTGTTCGTTTATGATATTTTACCTTGTGGGCATTCAGTTGAATTATATATTTTACTATTTTAATATCCATTCGTGCCATTTTTCAGTTACTTTAACTTTAAGGGCATGACCACACGTGGCGGATTTCCTCCGCAACTGTCCGCATCAATGCCGCACAGAATCTGCGTTGCAGATTCTGCTGCGGATCTGCACAAAATGTGCAGTACATTGATGCGGACTAGCTGCTGCGGACTGCGGGAAAAGTGCTTCCCTTCTCCCTATCAGTGCAGGATAGAGAGAAGGGACAGCACTTTCCCTAGTGAAAGTAAACGATTTTCATACTTACCGGCCGTTGTCTTGGTGACGCGTCCCTCTTTCGGCATCCAGCCCGACCTCCCTGGATGACGCGCCAGTCCATGTGACCGCTGCAGCCTGTGCTTGGCCTGTGATTGGCTGCAGCCGTCACTTACACTGAAACGTCATCCTGGGAGGCCGGACTGGAGACAGACGCAGGGAGTTCTCGGTAAGTATGAACTTATATGTTTTTTTACAGATACATGTATATTGGGATCGGTAGTCACTGTCCCGGGTGCAGAAACAGTTACTGCCGATCGCTTAACTCTTTCAGCACCCTGGACAGTGACTATTTACAGACGTCTCCTAGCAACGCTCCCGTCATTACGGGAGCCCCATTGACTTCCTCAGTCTGGCTGTAGACCTAGAAATACATAGGTCCAGCCAGAATGAAGAAATGTCATGGCAAAAAAGCAAGACGTATCCGCAGCACACATAACATGTGCATGACAGCTGCGGACTTCATTGCGGAATTTAGAATCTCCATTGAAGTCAATGGAGAAATTCCGCCATGAGTCCGCCACTGCTCCGCAACAGACAGAGCATGCTGCGGACACCAAATTCCGCTCCGCAGCCTATGCTCCGCAGCGGAATTTTACGCCTCGTCTAAACGAACACTGCTAAATTAAAGTGTAAGTCAATGGACAAACGGCACCGCTGCGGATTAACGCTGCGGAGTGTCCGCAGCGGAATTTAAGTGAAATTCCGCCACGTGTGAACCCAGCCTAAAGTGAATGAGTCTAGGGGGTAGACTTGTGTCTGAATGAGTCTAGTTGTTGGAACTACAATGAGGGCTCTAACCAATAATACTTCGGTTTTTCAGCAGCGTACAGCATTCGAGTTCAGATGATTTACCAATAGCCTGCTAAATCATATATTTTAAAAGCTCTGGTTAAGAGCATAGCACCTAATATATATACATCAGCGGTAATTTTTTTAAGCTACATAGATATTTCAGGACAGCCGGAGTGTGAGTAACTAGAAGATCATATTATAGATTCTGTAATGATTGCTCCAAAGTAAAAAAAAAACAAAACAGTGTTTTGCTGATAGACTCTTTAAAGAGGCTCGGTCACCAGTTTATCAGTGCCCTATCTCCTACATAATCTGATCTGCGCTGTAATACAGATAACAACAGTGGTTTTTATTTTGAAAAACGATCATTGTTGACCAAGTTATGAACAATTTTAGATTTATGCTAATTTGTTTCTTATTAGACAACTGGGCGTCTTAAAGAGAAGTGTATGTCGCTGACGAATCAGAGTCATACACTTCTCTTCATTCATGTCCAGCTTCTCGCGAGATCACGCTGTGCTGTGAGTACAGCTAAACAAGAATGGAGAGAAGTGTATGACGCTGATTGGTCACTGATTGGTCAGCATCATACACTTCTCTTTACTACGCCCAGTTGGTAAAAAGTTAAAAAGAAACGCCCAGTTGTCTATTAAGAAAGTAATTAGCATAAATGTAAAATTGTTCATAACTTGGCCAAAAATGATAATTTTTCAAAATAAAAACCACCGTTATCTACATTACAGCGCCAATCAGATTATGTAGGAGATAGGCATTTATAATCTGGTTACAGAGCCTCTTTAAGTCCCATCAACAATTTCAGCTGTTGCATGAATTCAATGCTAATTTAGAAATAAACATCTTACCAGAGATTCGCTCAAAGTTTTAAGTGTTTCCCCCTATAAAACATACACATATATGTATAATTAAAACTCACATTAATTAACCAATTTGCAAAGACTATTAAAATAAATCAGTTTATAAGGTCATTTATTTTTACACTGCAAAACTATTTATATAATTGATAACAACTTACCAACAATCCGCATAGACAATTGAGTACAATATCGCTTACTCCAAGCTTCTCCTGTAAGCCAATGGAAACATTTTTAGTCATAGCATGTGATTAAGACATGTATGTTTTACAATAATATACAAAATTAATCTTTTTTCTAAATGATAGAATTAAACTTGAATTGCAACAGATGTATCCTAAACCGTTACATTGTGCAGCATAAATAATATCTGCTTCTAAAATCTGCTATTATTTATTATACAAGAAATGTACGGTATATAATATTAGACTTGTATAAGACTTCTATTATACAGGGTGGGCCATTTATATGGATACACCTAAATAAAATGGGAATGATTGGTGATATTAACTTCCTGTTTGTGGCACATTAGTATATGGGAGGGGGGAAACTTTTCAAGCTGGGTGTTGACCATGGCGGCCATTTTGAAGTTGGCTATTTTGTATCCAACTTTAGTTTTTTCAATGGGAAGAGGGTCATGTGACACATCAAACTTATCGAGAATTTCACAAGAAAAACAATGGTGTGCTTGGTTTTAACGTTACTTTATTCTTTCATGAGTTATTTATGTCATTATGGGTGTCAGGTCCAAGCATTCCTAGATGAACAGTTTCCTGGAAAGTGGATTGGCCATCGTGGGCCAGTTGAATGGCCCCCTAGGTCTCCCGATCTGACCCCCTTAGACTTTTATCTTTGGGGTCATCTGAAGGCAATTGTCTATGCTGTGCAGATACGAGATGTGCAGCAACTGAAACTACGGTTACTGGAAGCCTGTGCTAGCATTTCTTCTGCGGTGTTGCTATCAGTGTGTGAAGAGTGGGAGAAGAGGGTTGCATTGACAATCCAACACAATGGGCAGCACTTTGAACACATTTTATAAGTGGTCAGAAACTTGTAAATAACTCATGAAAGAATAAAGTAACGTTAAAACCAAGCACACCATTGTTTTTCTTGTGAAATTCTCGATAAGTTTGATGTGTCACATGACCCTCTTCCCATTGAAAAAACTAAAGTTGGATACAAAATGGCCGACTTCAAAATGGCCGCCATGGTCAACACCCAGCTTGAAAAGTTTCACCCCTCCCATATACTAATGTGCCACAAACAGGAAGTTAATATCACCAACCATTCCCATTTTATTTAGGTGTATCCATATAAATGGCCCACCCTGTATATTCTGTTATACACTTATAAGCGCTCATGTACACTACTGCAGTAAGTCTCTGTACAACTTCTAAATTTAGGGTGCCCTGGTACACAGAAATCTATGGGGCCGTACTTTACCTCTGCATCCCTTTTCATATAGAGGCAAACCAAAGTGTGACATGATTCATAGGTCACTCTCAATTAAGGCGATTTTCTCCACTAGAAAGATTTCCTCAAGGATGCATATATCAGAGCCCTGTGCATTGAGCCTGCAAGGCAGTGCATGGAGGCTGTAAGGCTCCTTGTCACGGAACGTTTACCCTTTGTGTGCTGCCATACAAGCTCTTAAAGTGTCATATGTACATAGATTTTATTTTCCCTAAAACAAATGCTTTTAGAAGAAAAATAGGCTTATTTATTAGCATATATATGTATAAATATATGTTATCTGATGGAGCAAGCTGCAAAAGCTTTCTGTTGGATTTGACATAAAACGTAACCATATGAAATCAGAGGCATATGGAGCTATAGTAGAGGTCCCATGCCTCTTTGGCAGCCCTGTTATGGCTTCTTAGTGAATAGAGCCATAATACAGTGAAGTGCATGAGCGCTATCTCCATAACATGATGTAAACAGAGGCACCATTTGGCGGCACTCAAAGTATGGGACTCAATACAGGAGATGTGCCCTCTGCTCTGCCATGTGCATGAGGTCTAAAGATGTTCTAGAGATTGAATAATGATTTATAAACTGCATGTATTAAGAGAAATCTGGCAAATTTTAATATCAATGATATATATTGAAATAATTTAGCATTTCATTTGAAAAATACATTATGCTTGATAGTGGGGTTTTTTATGAATCCACCTTTCTTTGTGGCATAGCAGTAGCCAATCACATTTTGTATGTATTTATTACATTTTTAAATATAATCAGTAAATATGTTTTTAAAGGATAAACTTACCACTGTTTGAAAAATTTCCAACCCAAGCTCCTCTGCTACTTTTCCAACGTCATCTCCTACCTTCTCCTAGAAGATGGAAACAGATTTTTTTTAAAAAGCAGGTAAATAAATTTGGTAATAGAGATTGTGTAAACAATTGTGAAAGATTAATAATTATATTTGAAGAATGCTCTCAAATATTTAGGAAAAAACATTTGTTCTACGTTTGAACTGAAATAATTTAAAGATAAAATTAGGTTAATAATAAATAATATTGCTTGTAACCGAATTACCAGGAATTGTGGAGTGCTTAGGATTTCATCAACTGTACAACCTGCATCTATCTGGAAAAGTATAAAACAAAAGATGTTATTTAATTTGATGTTATGCAGTTTATTATGAAAAATAATAAGTATTATGATGAGTTAAAAAAAAGTTCAAATAATATATTTTAAAAATTACCAGAGCTGTGTGCACATCCCATAGGAACTGCTTATATAGTTCCGTATTTTGAGTTTTCTGAAAAAAAGGGAAACAATATATTTTCTTAACAATAATACTATAGATGTATATATTTTTAATAATAATCATAATATAGATTTTACAATACCATAACATATCAAACTACATAATAAATTACCTAAATATTCATTTAACGTAAACATTTTGCTCTTTTATTGCCCCACAGAAAATAGTGTTTGACTTGTAGGTGTGACTTTTCTTATGGTATAATGAGCAGCACAATTCTAAATAATGTAACTTTATTAACATATTTAATATTTAATTTTAGATTTTTTTTTATTCAAGCTGATGGCAGTAAAAGCTCACACTACTACATTATTGTGCTGTACAACCTCGATAGGCCTCCATATGAAGCCAACAGAATATAATTTGTAACATGCTCCATTGGATGCCATATTACCTGGGCATTTTTCCGTTTAAGTATTTCTTATATGGAAAAATATATCTACATAGTACGATGCCTTACACATACTACATAGCCACAGGAACTCTGTGTGCCATCATACAGGTAGCGTGCACATTTATTTAACCCTTATTTTCTGTTGCATATTCGGCAGTATTGTCCAGAGATTTCCAGCATTTACACCATTCCCTGTCTCCAATGGCGCTCACAAACTAAATTCAAACATTCTCACATACATACTTGGGCCAATTTCATAAAAAGCCAGCTTTCAGTTTAATTGTTATTTTTTTGGGGGAGGTGGAGGGGCTAGAGTATACAGAGCAAATCAACACAAACATGGGGAGAATACAAACTCCTTGCAAATATTGTCCATGTCATGTGTACAGGTTTTTACATGCAATCTATTAGACAGACTGCTTCAAGGTGACAGTGAGCCCCCTAACCTACTGAGCCCCTGTGCAGGTTGCACCAATGGTATTTCTGCCCCTGCTTCCACTAATAATACTTCATTGACTTTAAGAAAAAGTAGTAATAAATAAAACATATGTAACAGAAAAAGTTTATATGACATACCTTTCCTGTCATGTACATGCAAAGCAAATTTTGAAGACTTTTAAGAGCATCTGGGACATCAACCTATTACAAATAATAACAGTTAATATAATAGAATTATAATATAAATATCTTATTTGGTAATAAGTAAAAACGTTAAGGAGTTGAAGTCCTAAGTATATACATTTTATAGTTGACTAATTGTTATGCAAAAAATTGTGTACCTTTATGCTTAGAAAAAATATATCTAAAGATAACTGAGATGATAATGACAAGTGATAAACAAGAGCATAATAACATAATAAGTAAATTTGAAAAAAGATACAAGTTAAGCTTATTATTATATAATGAAGTGTTGATCCGGAGGATGGCAACCCTTATGAGGTAGGTGTTAGGGTATGTGCACACACACTAATTACGTCCGTAATTGACGGACGTATTTCGGCCGCAAGTCCCGGACCGAACACAGTGTAGGAAGCCAGGCTCCTAGCATCATAGTTATGTACGATGCTAGAAGTCCCTGCCTCTCCGTGGAACTACTGTCCCGTACTGTAATCATGTTTTCAGTACGGGACATTTCTTATGATGGAATACCCCTTTAAGCTGATAAAATTGATGACATTTTCAGTTTGATGGGAGAACGGTGAAACCTAGCCGATATTTTACATCTGACATTGACATCTATTTCTATCTGAAATTAAGGTGGTTGTCTCATAATGACAACTTCTTCAATCTCACCCTGAAAAATTCTGAATTGTTTTGTACTTTGCTCTCAATAATTTAACTAGGGTTATGTTCTGGAACCTAATGTTTTCTCTTAAAGAGGCTCTGTCACCACACTATAAGTGGCCTATCTTGTACATAATGTGATTGGCGCTGTAATGTAGATTACAGCAGTATTTTTTTCTTTAGAAAAACGATCATTTTTGACTGAGTTATGACCTATTTTAGCTTTAAGCTAAAGACTTTCTTAATGGACAACTGGGCGTGTTTTACTTTTTGACCAAGTGGGCGTTGTGGAGAGAAGTGTATGACGCTAACCAATCAGTGACCAATCAGCGTCATACACTTCTCCCCATTCATTTACACAGAACATAGTAATCTTATTACATCACTATGTGCAGCCACATAAGCACACTATAACGTTACTCAAGTGTTCTTACAGTGAATATACATTACCTCCAGCCAGGACATAATGTCTATTCACAATCCTGACACTTCTGTAGCGTTTGTTTGAGATTTACAGCAGAGCAGGCGTAGTCTCGCAAGATTACGATGTAACCTGTCATTTAAAACGAGATTACGTTTGCCTTGATGTAAATGTCACACAGACGCTACAGATGTGTCAGGATTCTGAATAGACATCACGTCCTGGCTGGAGGTAATGTCTATTCACTGTCGGGACACTTGAGTAACGTTATAGTGTGCTTATGTGGCTGCACATAGTAATCTAGTAAGAACACTATCTTCTGTGTAAATGAATGGGGAGAAGTGTATGACGCTGATTTGTCACTGATTGGTCAGTGTCATACACTTCTCTCCACAACGCCCACTTGGTCAAAAAGAAAAACACGCCCAGTTGTCCATTAAGAAACTCATTAGCATAAAGCTAAAATAGGTCATAATTCCGTCAAAAATGATTGTTTTTCTAAATAAAAAACACTGCTGTAATCTACATTACAGCACCAATCACATTATGTAGAAGATAGGCCACTTATGTGGTGACAGAGCCTCTTTAAGTAGTGCCTGTGTAGTAAGTATATGGGGAGATCATGTATTTAGGGTTCACCATATGATGAATAGTCTGTCTTATTTCCTGTGTTGTATAAATTAAAGTGTATATTCACCATTAAACAGTATATTACAGTTTACACATAAAATTATTTTACATGAAAGTTGAGTAACTTTGAACATACATTGCATTATTTTTCTTATACTGAGTTACAGCCTATAATATAGTAGTAGCTGTATTCTCTATTATGCAGGCTTCAGAGCTAAAATCTCCCATCATTTTTTGAAAGTTATTGCTGCCTCAATTTCTACACAGAACTTGATCTAGTGATTTACATTCTGGGAAGTGTAGTATTATACCAGGCATTATATAGTTTTCTAATGTAGGAAAAACATGAGAGCTCAGTGTAGCTGTTTGGGATCTGTCTGATAGTACGCTTCAGTGTTTAAATTCTTACCTTAACTAATTTTTCAAGACAATCCTTTGGAATAATGGATCCTGCTCCTGTTGATGAAACTATAAAATACAATTAAATAAATAAAATATATAATTAAAAATGCATTAGTGCATACAGTATATCCTAAGTAGTTTTATATTGTTTAAATTCATATTTTTATTGTCTCTGAAAAAATAATGCACAAAACGAAAACAGGCCTATGTTTTACAAATAATGTTAGCTGGCCCAAATGTTCAATTTCAGAGTTCGATATTGCTGAGGCCTCATGTATCATGTACGATTGAAGACATAAGGGCATTAAGTTTGACCTATTACTCTGCA
The DNA here is from genome assembly GCF_050947455.1 of Rhinoderma darwinii. Taxonomy (NCBI): domain Eukaryota; kingdom Metazoa; phylum Chordata; class Amphibia; order Anura; family Rhinodermatidae; genus Rhinoderma; species Rhinoderma darwinii. The sequence goes on from NC_134689.1 coordinate 118,967,405, forward strand.
GTTTTGATTCAAAGAAAAGGAAATGCAAACCACTATGATTACTATGGACAATAAAACATTTTCTTTCTTAATATATGAAGACTAGTCAGTATCTGAAGAAATAGTAGCATTAAACCATTTGAACACTTTTTAAAAAAAAATAAAACAAAGAATCTAGGTATTTTAAGCAACTTTTTTATTGCTTTTTATTAAAGTATTTTTTTACTTTTTGAGATACAGCTTCTATGTATCCAGGATACATAGAAGCTGTATCTTATGCTCAAACCCGAATCCGTCAGGTCAGCTGGACTAACGGCTTTGGTGACAGCGGATCCTGCATGTCACATCCACCTGTTATTGATCACATCTAAGTTCATAAAAGTGTTCAAAAGGTTTACATAGCCTTTATAGTGAAGATTTTGTTTACACTGAAAATTTTTGGATAGGTTATAGAGTACCTGGACCTATAATATATTAGTTTCTTCTTTACAATGTTGCTCTGACTTCTACCTTTTCAACACACCTCCTCAGAAAAATGTAAATTAGAGTCGAGTGGGCTTCAAATATTCCCCTCTGTCCTGCTGTGTGATCACAGAAAACTGAAATGCGTTACATACTGCACACTCGCTGCTGTGTGTGATTGTTCTCTCCTACACTGAGGCAGTCGACTTTTTCCCATCTCCTCTCACCACTCTTGGCTGTAATATATGCTGCTGCCGAGATGTTTCTTCTCAGTCACAGCAGTCTGTAATGTGACATCTGAGACAGGACGCAGCTACAAGATCAATCACTAAAAAGAACACTTTGTGTGCTGGATAGCCTTCGAGGAGCTTCTGCTGTTAGAACCTGACTACAGATGAGACTGTTTGTAGTCAGGCTGCACTAGTTAACTAGAAGTCTGTGCACCCGTAGCAAATAAACCCAGGAGTAATACAGGGCTAATTAGGCAAAACAGTTAAGTCAGAATTTGTTTACTTCTGTGTTGTGGCTTCTATTTATAACGACAGATCCAACGGCTGTAAATGGGCCCCATCGATTTAGACTGGGTTCCTTTGGGATTATGTTGTGGTGTCTGTCGTTTTGAAGGCAAGAAGAGAGCTGCATGCTGCACTATTTTTGCTGTCAAATGTGACGGCATTGCCTATAAAGGCACTGAATAAACCCTCTAATCCAAATTTGAACCGAACCGAAAGATTTTTAAAAAGTAGTATATCTTTATCTTTTTTAGCTACTGACCCCAACTTGTCTAAAGGTAAACTTGTGTTATAAGTAAAATCTAAACAGATAGGGACAGTCTATGCTTCACATTTTGATTAATATTTTTTTTTGTCAGATTTGGGAATGGATCCAAAATATAGTTTTCAATAATACTTCTCCCTTTAAGCTCCACTCCTGCTTTAGGCTAAAAAAAAAGTGCATATAAATGCAACAAAACCGCAAAATGTAAACTGGTCCTGATTAAGCACATTTAATATTAGGGCGTACTCACCTTTTTTACCTCCACCAGAAGCAGTTTTGACTGTATTTCCAGAATCTATGCAACAGATGTTAAAAAGTTATGTTTTATTCACTTCTTTTAAAATAACACCTGAACCTATAAATTATATAGTATGGCATTGTATATCATTTAATAAAAATGCACACTTCAGTTTTAAACATTTCTACAAAATGTCCACTAACACTGGTTCTCCAACATTACAATGTTTTACTAGAATCCATGCTATTTAGATTTTATGAAAACAACTTACCAAAGTAGCAGCTTAGAGCTACAAAGAGAAAGGCAATTGCAACCTTCATGATGAGAGATGAACAATTTGGGTTATTCAGAAGGAATATCCAAAGATTACTTGGAAATGTTTTGAACAACCTCTAAGACTTACTGTATTTATACCGTAAAATGAATTTGTCTCCACCCACTGACATTAAACATGACCTTTTCATCAAGGAAATATTCCCATTTGTCATAAATGGGAAGCTTCAGTGCCTCTCAAATTTGTTTTGATGGCAAAGGAGTAAAATTTCATATATTGTTCATAAATATACTTATAGTCATTCATCCAATTTAACTGTCATGTATTATCATCTAAGTTGTACTTCCAAGATTTCTTAAGGGATTATTACAGAGAGGCATGCGTATTACACTCAGGGTTGACACAAGTTCGTAGAGCTCCACACCTATACCGGGTGAAAGCAGTTATATTTAGCTACTATGATCTCCTTACCCCTCCATCTGCTGAGGAAAGTTAGTGGAATCCCTTCAGACTGACCCATGGTGAAAATTAAGGAGAGCAGAAAGAAACGTTGTTGCAATGCGATCCACAGCTCCTTTATTGCCGGACCCACCGCATACACAGGCTGCATTTACGTCTTTCCCTCCGGATGGGATGACTGACTCCCCTCACTCTCCACAGCTGGGGACACCTTGTGCTAGGATAGATAGCAGGAGAAAAGTCACAACAAGAAGTACAGAAGTCTGCCCCTCTGGTGACAAACTTTTGATTGCACGGTTTTCCATATGTCTCCAACAAGAGTTGTAAAAGACTTGTACTAAAATTACAACTGAACTGAAAGCTCATTTCCAACCGCTTGGATCACGCATAGAAGCTATGGAAAATAAAATAGACAACAGTCACCAAGGTCAATTAACACTCTGATCGTATTAATTATATTGATTCACAACTAGCAGAAGCACACATCCAAGATTGAAGACATAGTGTATAAAACAGGTCACGACGACACAACTTCAGAATAACGGTGCTTCCGGAATCTATAGTAGACTTAGAGGCAGTGATACAAGATCTCTTTAAGTTGTTATTGAGGCTTATTACTATTCAGTCACAAACAATTCATGAAGAAGGGGATTGCCATGTCTTGCCATCGTGAATAGCAAGACATGGCCCCTAGGACGGCCAAAAGGTTGATTAATATGTCTTTATTGGAAGTTAATTATAAGGTACTTTTTTGTTGGTATTTGGTGCTTACCAGGTTGGCCAAAAAGTTTAATTCCTTGTCTCAGTTATGCTTTTGAAATTGTGGAGGAATAGGATCCCCTCTACATATTTGGTGGGAGTGTCCTAAAGAATGTTTTTGGAGAAGAATATATAACATGCTGTACTCTATTACAGGATGCTTAAACATAATCACAAATTAATCTCCTATTTAGTCTTAGTGGTTAAAATAGCCATCGCTACTTCTTTGAAGAATGTCCCACTAGACGTAGTTAAAGCCGAATTAAACTGGATCATGGTTAGTGACTGCCTACACAGCATTGTTTCTAAAAAGGAAGATCTATTCTTTTAAGTGTAGTAACCATGGTTGGATTACTCAAAGGTAAAATGTGCCCTGTATAAGATATTTGAAAAGACTAGAAACAGCATTAACCATAAACAAAAATAATAATGGGGATATTTATACCTTGTTATATACAGATCAGTAGACAAGTAGCTACTTTGCTAAGATTTGCATATATGGTGGGAGTAAAGAAAAATGAAATCTATTTTAAGTGATTTTGTTATGAGGAGAATTACGTCAAATGCCAAATTTTTTGACTGGAGGGAACTTTTTTTTCTCAAATGGGAAATTCTCATCCATGTTCTTATAAAAATGTTCTGTTAAAGACAGCAGAAAAGGTTTCTTCCAGAACCTGGGATCTAGTGGTGATTATAGAATGCATGTCGTGCCCGCGTTTGCTGACCACCAGCACACTGTACTCACCGGCAGGCGCGACCGCAGGACACAGAAAGCTTGCCGGCGTCTCCCTCCCAGGAGACGCCAGTACTCGCGGCTGCCCTGTCCTTCTGTAGCTTCTTGAGTGCGTGCGCTCGCTCGTCCCCGGCCTTAAAGGGCCAGCGTACACCAGTGAAATGTTCCCTACCCAATCCACTGATCACCCTGGACTATAAAATGGACTCTGCCCTCACCCTCCATGCCTGAGCATTGTTGTTGTCTTCCCGTGTTAGTTAAGCAAATGGTCCCTGTTCCCAGTATTCCCGTATACTTCTTCCCGTATACTGTATCCTGTAACAAGCGTCATCTAACAATCCAAGCGTCACCTGTGCCACAAATCTTCTTTGTCAAAGCTTCTGCTACATCTCGTGTCTGTCTGTACTCTCATACAGGTACTCTTGTGCTAAGACTTTCCATTGACTGTTGTTTGGCTAGCTGCCACTCCGCTATGGCGGAGCAGCCTAGTGGGTCCACATACGTGACAATGCATAATGAATGTTGTATTCTCATAAGGGATCTCATGATTATTTGATTGTCCCCACTTCCCGCCCTGTTCTTTTTCTTTTTCTTTTCTCCTTTTCCTTTTTTGCTCTTTCATCTACATCTGATTGTAAAATTGAGAGTATAGCTAACTTTATTTGAGTGGTTTTATATTATATTACAAAATTGTTCTTTACTTGAAAACTTAATTTAAAAAAATGGTAAATTATAGGCTATAAACGTCTGGGCGGTCTGCAATTAACTCTGCAGGGCGGTTCTAGAACGTCCTGCAGAGTTATACTTTTTCTGCTCTGTGGTGGCATTTAGCTCTGTGATAAAGCTGTCTCCAGACAGCTGATATCACGGAGCACTGCCCAGAAACCAATCAGCGTGGTCTCTGGGCATGTGATCATTGTGACAGCCTGTCACAATGATCACAATACTATCCCCGTCTGCAGCGCTTTCCCATACTCGCGGCACCCCCCCCCCCACTCGCCCCCCTCCTCACCCCCCCTCACCGCCCTCGCGACACCCTCCCCCCCCCCTGTGACTTCTCCCTCTCCTGGCAGGCTGTCAGGGAGGGTGAATAATAATAGTAATAATAAAACACACTTTTTTTTCCCCTCCAATCATCTATCTATCTATCTATCTATCTATCTATCTATCTATCTATCTATCTATCTATCTATCTATCTGTCTGTCTGTGTGTGTATCTTTCTATCTATCTATCTATCTATCTATCTATCTATCTATCTATCTATCTATCTATCTATTTATCTATCTGTTGATCTCATATATATTGATATATAGTATAGTTTTAGGCATGTGGCTACACGGCGACTTTGGACATGATACAGTCGCATGGCCACAGATCACTATGTTTCGTAGCGTACATGGCAAGTAATGAAAGTGAATGTGGTCGTGGTAATTTTACTGGACAAAGCGATTTTGGCCATGGGACCTGTGACTTGGCCAAAGTCGTCGTGTAGCCCCGGCCTACTACTGTACTATATATCAACATATATGAAACAGACAGATATGTGATAGATAGATAGATAGATAGATAGATAGATAGATAGATAGATAGATAGATAGATAGATAGATAGATAGATAGATAGATAGATAGATAGATAGATAGATAGATAGATAGATAGACAGATATGAGATAGATAGATAGATAGATAGATAGATAGATAGATAGATAGATAGATAGATAGATAGATAGATAGATAGATAGATAGATAGATAGATAGATAGATAGATAGATAGATAGATAGATAGAAAGATAGATACATGGGGTCTATGTGGAGGAGCAAGTATTGAGTCACCTTTTTGCTGCTGCTATGGGTAAGGCTAGGACTACCTAACATATATTAATGCACTGACACTTTATCCCTATTCCTTCCCCCCTCTCTTTACTATAGAGTCTAGATGTGTATGGGGTTTACTAACTAGGAACAAGGAACCCACTTCTGGGTTCAAATATATACCTATTTAATTATTTACTCCAGCCCACAGTACTCATACATATAACTCAGCAACTCTTAATATTTGCTCCATCTATCTTACTGGAGTCTTGTCCTTATGTATATTTTTTATATATTGTCTGTTATATATGTTTAATAAATAAATATTTCAATTTTTTAGAAAATTGGCTATAAAGCTCTGGTCTTTTCTTTTGTGTATGGTTCATTGTATGGAGTTGCCTTTGTCCTTTGTATTAAATGATGGGTGGAATGTTTTTGTTGTAAACAGTGCCCAACCCGCATTATAATTGCTTTTGGAGTTTATATTGTGAAGATATTTGGTATTGTTGAAGTCGGCAGAAGTTGACAAATATGTATTCAGGTGTGTTTACCCAGTGGCATGCACCAGATGTCAAAAAACATCATCTAAATGCACATATTCACATTTCTTTGAAATGTATTTCCCTTTTTTCCTTTTACATTTTTTAAAAAGTAAAATATATCTATTATTTTTTGTACAATATATGGAAGCCCAACATGTTCTGAAAAAGACAAGACCAAATACATGTAGGTTGGAAGAGGAATAGAAGAACAATTCGCTTTTAAATTGGCACATGGCTAAAACTTGAAAATGGGCCTGGTCAGGAAGGGGGGGTGGGTAAAGCCTCTGATCAGGAAGTGGTTAAAGACTTAAAATAATTTTTTGATCTATAAAAATGTTGTGCAGATGTTTTAACTGCAGTAAGATTAGTCATTTACTAATGTACTGTCTGTAGCTGAAATGCCCCTGTAAGCCAATCTCAAATGCAGACCATTCGCTCCTGGTGTTTACTGTATCTCCTGCTTGTGTGACATCCCTTCACTGAATACATGGGTATCTACCCTTTTTAGGCTATGTTCACACGGAGTATTTTGGGGGAGGAATATCTGCCTCAAAATTCCGTTTGGAACTTTGAGGCAGATATTCCTCTCCCTGCACGCCGATTTTCGCGCCGTTTTTCGCCCGCGGCCATTGAGCGCCGTGGGCATAAAACAGCGAGAAATACCCTTTCTCCTGCCTCCCATTGAAGTCAATGGGAGGTCAGAGGCGGAAGCGCCCGAAGATAGGGTATGTCGCTTCTTTTTCCCGCGAGGCAGTTTTACTGCTCGCGGGAAAAAGACGCCGACGCCTCCCATTGAAATCAATGGGAGGCGTTCTCGGGCCGTTTTTGCCGAGTTTTGCGACGCGGTTTCCGCGTCAAAAAACTCGGCAAAATACCCCGTGTGAACATAGCCTTATACTCCCTGTAATAAGGGACGTTACACATCACATGCCTTTTATCTCCACTGCTCCCTGCTCTTCATTCCCTGCTTTTTGTATAGTAATGCTGAACTTTACTATTGTAACCTACGTAGACTCTGTTCACGTTTGCGTCAGAGGCTCCGTTAGGAGCCTCCGTTGCAAAATCCATCATATTTGTTGGACAGAATAGCACGGCATACAGTGCTATTTTGTCTGGCAAAATATTGTAAACCATGCCAGAATCCCGACGGAACCCATTAAAGTCAATGAGTTCTGTCAGGCGTCATTGGTGAGCACAGATATGAACATAGCCTTACCCTACTGCGATCCACTGCTGTGCACTGCCGCAACAAATATCTCAGCAGGGCTGGCAGTGATATCAGGCAGCACTCGCGTAAAGTGCATGGCCATCCGATCAGTCAGAATGCTAGATGCTTTATTTGAGCCAGAACGTTGGCCTCAGTGCCAGTTATATATATTAGTTTCCCTACCGGGTTTAGCTATGTCCTTAACTAGTATCTCCCTATGCCTTGCTGTTGCTGTTGTGACTTGATTTTTTGCTTGAGTACTCTTGCAGATTATCCTCTGTACCGCATACCTGACTCTGCTGCATGATTTTTGCCGAATCCTGTAATGCCTTGTTTCCCTCTTGATCACTGCATATGTACCACATTCCTATCTCTGCTACATCACCGCTGCCGAAACCTCGATTGTCTGACTACCCTCTTTAACACCAGAACTGAACTACATGCCCAACTCTGCTATATAACCGTTGCTGATCCTTTATTAAGTGAGCACTTTACCCATAATTTGGTAGTAATGCTCCTTTTTGCATTACTACAGTTCACTTTACTGTCAACAAGGTGGATGACGTAGAAGGAGTGATCATGCCTGATTATAATTTTGAGGAAGGCAGCTGTACCATGTGAATTTGCTGCACGTCATGAACATGAGAGCTGCCCGCAGTCCCAGGGCTAGCAGTTGGGCATCAATGATATATATTACCGTTGTGTCATCTATCTCCCTAATAAAAGAAACGACACAGTTATATTTAACACATGTTTACTACATACGGTCAGTATCTTCTACAGTCAGTATCTACTACATATTTACTACGCACATATCTACCAGGACATTGTCCAGATATATAATGCGTTCTACATTATCCGAGTGCCATACTTTGCAAAGATAGTGTCATACAATTTCCACATAACGCAAATCGTGCCATACTTTTCCAGCATAGACCTAAACAATGCCCAGTGAGTACCATATTTTGCCTATATAGCACACAGTGCCCCCATCACAAAGCCAGCCACCACTCTCTCACTGAGAATAAATTCTCTTGCAATATGAATGACAGTTTTGCAGCTGGTAAAACTAGTAATATCTTATTGATATTCCTAACTTTACAATAATGCAGGTTTAGGAGTCCCAAAGCATCTCCCAGCAGTGGGACAATGAATTTCGGAGCTATGGAGCCCATGATTGCTTGTTCTATCCCTATCTTATGACATCATTGTCATCATTGTAGTGGTCACCACTGGTATACTTTTTAGATCATACAACTTTTACTTATCAAAAAATGTTTATTGAATTAAATCATATTAAAACTGCTGTTCTTACTAAATTTCATTAAGTCTTTCAGACAAAACATTAAATTTGTAGATAATGGTGCTTTGAAAATTTACCCACCAGTGCCAACTATATCTGTCTATTAAAGTAATAGACTACACAATAAGCACATGTAAAAAAAAAAACAACAACTTCTGTTGTATGCAATAATATAAGGCTGGGTTCACACAACCATGTTACGTCCGTAATGTACGGAACGTATTTCGGCCGGAAGACCCGGACCGAACACAGTGCAGGGAGCCGGGCTCCTAGCATCATAGTGATGTACGATGCTAGGAATCCCTGCCTCTGCGTGGAACTACTGGCCCGTACTGTAATCATGATTACAGTACGGGACAGTTGTCCTGCAGCGAGGCAGGGTCTCCTAGCATCGTACTTCACTATGATGCTAGGAGCCCGGCTCCCTGCACTGTGTTCGGTCCGGGTCTTCCGGCCGAAATACGTTCCGTACATTACGGACGCAACATGGTCGTGTGAACCCAGCCTAAATGTCATGCCACATTAGCTTCAATCTCTAGTGCAAGTAACGTACAAGTGGTATGATATGACACCTGGTATATTAAGTGAGGTGACTGAGAATAAGATAATGCTCTTTTAATGTCATATGTAATATTATATTCATTGTAAAAAAACATAAGTGTTTGTTTTTTTTTTTTGCTCAGTTCATATTGGAAACGTTCCCATGAAGTGTCAGCACAACAGCCAAACAGCACATTAGAATATAAATTACAAAGTCAAATAACCCAGAAAGATTAGGTAGAGATCTTGGCGTGTTATTTCTAGTGACTTATCATAGACCATCATTATACGCTCTGGATAAAGAGGTAAATAAGATGAAATGATATATATCATATATGCCAATAGATTAATACCTATTTAAACAAACTGGTAAACAAATCCCATATTCAGTTAAAGTTCAGTCAATGTAATTCCAAAATCATATAAAGGAAATCTTTGTTTTATCATTATCATCAGGGTCATAGTAGGTAGCCATGGGCCATGATTGTTCTGAAAGGAGACCATTAAAGGGGTTGTCTGAAAGAACAAGAAAACAAACTAGCTGCAGGAAAAGTGAGTAACAAAACCACACATAACTCACCTATTAAATCCTCCGCCGCTCTAATGCCGATGCTCTGATGGTCCCCGTTGGTCTTTGTTTAATTTTCTAGCTGCGATGACGTGCTGCTCCTTCACGTGGCCGCTGCAGCCAATCACTGGCCTCAGCAGTGATGCTAGCAAGGACGGCATGTCACTGCTGAGGCCAGTGATTGGCTGCAGCTATCACATGCATGAACAGAACATCATCACTGCAGGACAAGTAAACAAAGAACGATGAGGCACATCGGCACATGTGCTGGTGCAGTATGATATTTAGCCCCTTCAGGACTGAGCCTGTTTTGGCCTTGAAGACATGTCTTACATTATGTGTTAATAACTTGGGAATGCTTTTACTTATCCAAGCGATTCTGCAATTTTTTTCTCGTGACATATTGTACTTTATGTTAGTGGAAAAATTTGGTCGATAAATTCAATATTTATTCATGAAAAATGCCAAAATTTTGTGAAAATTTGCAACATTTTTCTAAATTTAAATGTATCTGCTTATAAAACAAATAGTAATACCACAAAAAAATAGTTACTAGCTAACATTTCCCATATGTCTACTTTATGTTTGCAGCATTTTTTGAATGTCCTTTTATTTTCCTAGGACGTTACAAGGCTTAGAACTTTAACAGCAATTTCTCACATTTTCAAGAAAATTTCAAAAGGCTATTTTTTAGGGACCAATTTCGTTCTAAAGTGACTTTGAGGGCCTTACATATTAGAAAGACCCCATAAATCACCCCATTTTAAAAACTGCACCCCTCAAAGTATTCAAAACAGCATTCAGAAAGTTCCTTAACCCTTTAGGCGTTTTACAGGATTTAAATCAAAGTAGAGGTGAAATTTCATTTTTTTGCCGAAATTCATTTGTAATACATTTGTTTCTGTAAGACAGAAGGTTTTACCAGATTCTGCAGTTTTTAGAAATATCCCACATGTGCACATGTGGCCCTAGTGTGCTAATGAACTGAAACACAGTCCTCAGAAGCAAAGAAGCACCTAGTAGATTTTAGGGCCTCCTTTTTTTAGAATATATTTTATGCACCATGTCAGGTTTGAAGAGGTCAAGAGGTGTCAAAACAGTGGAAACACCCCAAAAGTGACACCATTTTGGAAACTACAACCCCAAGGAATTTATCTAGGAGTATAGTTAGCTTATTTACCCTACAGGTTTTTTGCTAAAATTATTGGAATTAGTCTGTGAAAATAAAAATCGACTTTTTTTCTGAAAAACGTAGACATTTTTAATTATTACAAGGAATAAAGAATAAAAAGCATTAGAGGGACCAAAACCGTGCAAAACCCCCCCCCCCCCCCCCTCAAGGAATTTTTCTGTGGGTATAGTTAGTATTTTGACACCATAGGTCTTTTGCAGAATTTATTAGAATTAGGCTGTGAAAATGAATATCAACATTTTTCCACTAAAATGTTGCATTTTTTCATTTTCAAAAAGGATAAATGAGAAAAAGCACTCCCCAACATTTGTAAAGCAATTTCTCCCGAGTACGGCAATAGCCCACATGTGTTTTTTAAATGTGTTTTTTCATTAGAAATTAATTAACTCTTTCAGGACTAATCCATTTTTTCCTCTTTCACTTTCTTTTTCACTCCCTCGCGGTTCAAGAGCCATAACTTTTTTCTTTTATCACCAATAGAGCTGTGTGACGGCTTACTTTTTGCGGGATGAGTTGTAGTTTCTACAGACACCATTTAATGTACCATACAATGTACTGGTAAACTGAAAAAATGTATTCTTTGTGGGCTGAAATTGGAAAAATGTTTTTTTGGGTTTTGTTTTTACGGCTTTCAACGTGCGGTAAAAACGACAACTTAAATGTATTCTGCGGCTCAATATACGATTACGGTGATACCAAATATATATAGGTTTTTTATATTTTAGTACTTTTACAAAGAAAAAACTATTTATTAAAAAAAAATTGTTTTGTTTCACCACATTCCAAGAGCCACAACTTCTTTTATTTTTTTGTCGATTGAGCAGTGTAAGGGTATGCGCACAGGCAGTGTTTTCAGCCGCTTTTCGGCCCATAAAGGGCCAAAAAACGGCTGAAAATCGGAAGCAGAACGCCTCCATACATCTGCCCATTGAAAAACGGCGTTCTGTTCCGATGGGTAGTTTTTTTATGCGGCCATTTTGAAAAATGGCTGCGTAAAAAAACGGCCAAGAAAAAGAAGGTCATGTCACTTCTTGAGCTGTTTTTGGAGCCATTTTTCATTGACTCTATAGAAAAACAGCTCTAAAAACGGCCATAAAAAAACGCAGTGAGAAACGCGATTTTGCTTAAAAAATGGCTCAAAATCAGGAGCTGTTTTCCCTTGAAAACAGCTCCGTATTTTCAGACGTTTTTGAGTTTGTGTGTGCACATACTCTAAGGGCTTCGTTTTTGCAGGAGGAGCTGTTGTTTTTATTGATACAATTTTTTGGTACATACAACTTTTTGATAACTTTATACTACAATTGTTTTGAGAGCCAAGGTGACAAAAAAAACAGCGATTTTGCCGTTTTAAATTATTTATTTTTAACGGCGTTCACAGTGCGAGTAAAATAATGGTATATTTTCATTGTTTGGACTTTTACGGACGCAACGATACCAATTTTATTTTTATTTATTTTTTTACATTACTTTAGAAGAAAAATGGCAAAGGGGTGGTTTTTGGACTTTAATTTAATTTTTTTCACTAATAACAACTTTTTTTACTTTTTTTTAAAACATTTTATTAGGATAATATACACTGCATTACTAATGTATTGCAGTATATTGTCATTTTTACAGGCTTCTGTAACAGAGCGATCGCTGTTTCTGTCCGTTAGTCCTAGGTATCACCTGTAATTAGCAGCTGACACCCGCAGCATATGGAGCGGGCTCAGCGCGTGAGCCCGCTCCATACATTACCCCCTGTATCACGACGTGTCCATAATAAGACATGTCCGATCTTTTTGCACTCCGGGCTCCCGGGCAATGGCGTAACTACCGCCGTAGCAGCAGTAGCGACTGCTACGGGGCCCGCGGCATGAGGGGGCCCGTGTCGCCCGCCGGCACGGGCCCCCACCATGGCCGCAGGCTCCACTAGGAGCCGCTATGGCTGCTACAGCGGGACGCCACTGAACACTACGGCAGAGCAGGGAGGTATCTCCCCGCTCTGCCATCAAACAAAAGACATGTATCCCCTATCCACAGGATCTCCACAGGACAGGGGATACATGTGTGATCGCTGGCATTGATAGGGAGAACAGGGGACTGAAAGTCCCCTGAAGTTCTCCATGACTAACCTCTGACTTCCGGGGTCTGTGTCGGCTGCTCCGTATAAATGAATGGAGCGCTTGTGCGCATGCGTGACCAGCGCTCCTTTCATTTTTATTGAGCTGCCGACACAGACGCCGGAAGTCAGAGGTTAGTCATGGAGAACTTCAGGGGACTTTCAGTCCCCCGTTCTCCCTATCAATGCCAGCGATCACACATGTATCCCCTGTCCTGTGGATAGGGGATGCATGTTATTTGTAGGACACACTATAGGTCACATTTTTTTTGGGGGGGGGCTGTATGGCGTTGCCTACAGGGGGGGGCGCTGTATGGCGTTCCCTGCAGGGGGGCGCTGTATGGCGTTCCCAGCAGGGGAGGGCGCTGTATGGCGTTCCCTGCAGGGGGGGGCGCTGTATGGCGTTCCCTACAGGGGGGGGCTGTATGGCGTTCCCTACAGGGGGGCTGTATGGCGTTCCCTACAGGGGGGCTGTATGACATTCCCTACAGAGGGGGTGGCTGTATGGCGTTATCTACAGGGGGGGCTGTAAAAAAGGCACTATCTACAAGGGGGGGGTTGTATGACACCCAGGGGAGGGGGGGCCCAGTCAAAAGTTTGCTATGGGGCCCAGTCTTTCCTAGTTACGCCCCTGCTCTTGGGCATTGCACGGACCGTGGAAACAACGGTCGTGTGCATGGGCCCTAAGAAATGAATTGGACCACAATTCACCCGCAGATTTGCGTGTGAATTGCGGCCGCAAATACATGTTCATGTGCATCAGCCCTTAAATTGGTAGCAGTTCAGTTTGGAGTATTACTGGCATTTCAGTTTATAATGTGGGGGCATATGTAAACTGTGCATCAGGGCATAATAAGAGGTTATAATAACGTGGTAAATAAATAATAATCCGCAGATGCGTGGCCGGTGTCGCACTGATAAATGGTGCCAAATCTTATCCACTTTTTGAACGCTCTGCACATTTTACGTCGCTTTATTCTGAGAGCCAGAACTTTTTAATTTTTTAGTCAAAAAATATGTTTTTATTGGTACTATTTTGAGGTACACGTGACTTTGATCACTTTTATTCTATATTTTCGGAGGGGTGGTGTCCAAAAATTAGCGAGTCTGGCATTGTTTTTTTGTTTGTTTTTTCCGGTGTTCACTGTGCGAGAAAAATAACATTATAGTTTTATAGTTTGGGTCATTACGAACGCGGTAATACCAAATATCTGTACTTTTTTTAACATTTTATTTTTTCCCTATAATAAAAGTCTTAAAGGGAAAAAAGCAGTTTTTGTTTTTGTAACATATAATTTTAAATTTTCCACTTTTTAAATTTCTTTTTTAACTTTTAACTTTTTTTTTGTATCACTAGGGGACTTGAAGACCTGCAGCACTGATCAAAGCTAGAATACATTACACTACCTATATAGTGTAATGTACTCTGTCAATTTGACGTTGATAGTCACACAGACAGGAATCCTATCAGAACCAGCCGGAGGCTTCCGTACATGGCAAACCCAGAGGCCATTGTCTGGCCTCCAATTGCCATGCCAACCATCGGCGCCCCCCAAGATCGCATCGTGTGTGGTGCCAATGTACTACGGACCCCTTAATTGCGACTATTACAATCGATAGGGGATAATTGCCAAAAGCAGCAGCGATGCACCGCTGTCCGGCAACACTGGGGCCAGGGCAGACACCCTGCACCAGTTAACCGCCGCTGCGGTGTAGCACCACGTGGCAGTTAACTTTTAAAGTGCAGACGTAACTGCACGTCAAAGTGCACATAGAAACTGCTCGCCTGGACGTGCAGTTACGTCAAGGTGCGGGAGGGGGTTAATGGGTAAGTAAAGTTTGGTTTGTTATTTTATCAAATTTCCTGCAGGTAGTTCGGTACGCTTTAACCCCTAGGCGCACCACGACGCAACTGTACGTCCATGTGACCAGTGTCTTAGCGCACAGGGACGTACAGTTACTGCGTGGTTCCCGATGCACACTGTCGGCGACAGTGTGCACCGGGAACCGGGAGGACAGCTGTCCCTGACAGCTGACACTCCACTGTATGCCGATCAGCGGCTTATTTACGCTGATTTCGGCAATTAACCCCTTAATTGCAGTGATCGATTACAATCACCGCATTAAGGGGTTTCTAGCACATCGGCAGACCGCACAATGAAATTGTGAGGTTTGCAGATGGCTAGCATGGCGATTGGAGGCCAAGTAATGGCCTCCGTGTCTACCATGTACGGAAGCCTATCAGGACCAGCCTACAGATAGACTACCTGTCAGAGTGACAGGACGTCACTGCCATTCGCGATGCACACTGTCGGCGACAGTGTGTGTGACAGTGTCGGTGACAGTGTGCATCGGGAACTGGGAGGTCAGCTGTCCCTGACAGCTGACACTCCACTGTTGCCAATCAGCGGCTCACTGCCGCTGATTTCGGCAATTAACCCGTTACATGCGGGGCTCGATTGCGATCTCCGCATGTAGGGGGTTTGTAGCACATCAGCAGCCCCCATGCAATTGTGGGGGCTGCTGATGCTTGTGATGGCACTCGGCGGCCAGACAACGGCCTCCGGGTCTGCCATGTATGGAAGCCTATGAGGATTACCCTCTGGCTGTTCCTTGTAGACTAACTGTCAGAGTAACTGTGACGTCACACTGACAGTTGGAATACATTACACTACCTAGGTAGTGTAATGTATTCTAGCAGCGATCAAAGCTGCAGGTAAAAAAAGAAAGTGTAAAAAGTAAAGAAAAAAGTAAAAAAGAAAGTTAATAAAAATGTTTTACAAAAGTGTAAAAATAAAAGATTTTTTTTCCTATAATAAGTTTCTTATTATAGGGAAAAAATGAAACCGTTAAAAAACAGTACACATATTTGGTATCACCGCGTTCATAACGACCCAATCTATAAAACTATAATGTTATTTTTACCACATGGTGAACGCCGCAAAAAAACCAAACTAAAAACAATACCAGAATCACTATTTTTTGGTCACCACCAATCCCAAAATATAGAATAAAAAGTGATCAAAAAGTCGCATGTACCCGAAAATAGAACCAATAAAAACTACAACCCGTCCCGCAAAAAAAAGCCCTTACACAGCTTTTTTGACTGAAGAATAAAAAAGATACGGCTCTCAGAATATGGTGACACAGAAAATAAATTATTTTATAAAAAAGTGATTTTATTGTGCAAACGCCGCAAAACATAAAAAAAATGTATAAATATGGTATTGCCGTAATCGTACCAACCCGCATAATAAAGTAAAATTGTCATTTATAGCGCATTATGAACGCTGTAAGAAATAAAGAATTTAAAACGCCAAAATCACTGTTTTTGGTCACCAAAGCTCTAAATAACATGTAATAAAAAGTGATCAAAAAGTTGCATGTACCAAAAAATGGTACCAATAAAAACTACAGCTCATCCTGCCAAAAATAAGCCCTCACACCGCTCAATTCATGGAAAAATAAAAAAGTTATGGCGTTTGGAAGGCGGGGTGTGAAAAATGTAAATTTAAAAACAAAAAAGGATCAGTCCTGCAAAGGTTAATTCATTTCTATTAAAAAAAATAATTATTACCACATGTGATGTATTGCCATACTCGGGAGAGATTGCGTTACAAATATAGGCTGACTTTTTCTCCTTTACCCCTTGTGAAAATGAAAAAATTCAACATTTTAGTGGACAAAAATGTTTATATTCATTTTCACGGCCTAATTCTACTAAATTCTTCAAAAAACCTGTGTGGTATAAATGCTTACTATATGCCTAGAAAAATTCCTTGAGGGGTGTAGTTTCCCAAATGTGGTCACTTTTGGGGTGTTTCCACTGTTTTGTTCCCTCCAGGGCGTTGCAATTGCGACATGGCACTAAAAACCAATCCAGCAAAATCTGGACTCCAAAATCCAAATGGCGCTCCTTCCCTTCTGAGCACTGCCGTGGGTGCAAACAGCAGTTTATTACCACATATGGGGTATTTCCGTAATCAGGAGAAGATGCTTTACAAATGTTGGGGTGCATTTTCTATTTTATTCCTTGTAAATATTAAAAATGTCTATGTTTTTTCAGAGACTAACGCCAATAAATATAGCAAAATACCTGTGGGGTCAAAGTGCTAACTATACCCCTAGATAAATTCCTTGAGGGGTCTAGTTTCCAAAATGGGGTCACTTCTGGGGAGTTTCCACTGTTTTGGCACCACAAAACCTCTTCAAACCCGACATGGTGCCTAAAATATAATCTAAAAATAAGCAGGCCCCAAAATCCACTAGGTGCTCCTTTGCTTCTGAGGCCAGTGTTTCGGTCCATTAGGGCACTAGGGCCACATGTGGGATATTTATAAAAACTGCAGGACCTGGGCAATAAATATTGAGTTGTAATTCTCTGGTAAAACCATTTGTGTTACACAATTTTTTTTTATTACAAATGAATTTCGTAAAAAAAAAAGAGAAATTTGTAAATTTCCCCTCTACTTTGCTTTATTTCCTGTGAAACGCCTAAAGGAATAAGAAACTTTCTGAATGCTGTTTTGAATACTTTGAGGGGTGAAGTTTTTAAAATGTGGTGATTTATTGGGGGATTCTAATATATAAGGCCCTCAAAACCACTTCAGAACTGAACTGGTCCCTGTAAAAATAGCCTTTTGAATTTTTCTTGAAAATCTGAGAAATTGCTGCTAAAGGTTCTAAGCCTTGTGATGTTCAAAAAACTATGCAAATATAAAGTACACATATGGAAAATGGTAATTAGTGACTATTTTGTGTGGTATTACTATCTGTTTTACAAGCAGATACATTTAAATTTAGAAAAATTCCCATTTTTGCAAATTTTCTCTAAATTTTGTTTTTTTTCAGGAATAAATATTGAATTTATCGACCAAATTTTTCCACTATCATAAAGTACAATATGTCACGAGAAAATAGTCTCAGAATCGCTTGGATAGGTAAAAGCATTCCGGAGTTATTACCACATAAAGTGACACATGTCAGATTTGAAAAAATCGGCTGTGCCACAAGGCCAAAACAGGCTGCGTCCTAAAGGGGTTAAATGTGTGAGCGCTGTGTGAGAAGCATAACCTATATATGTGTGTGTGTATCTCTCTCTATCACTAATAGGCCATCATTAGCAGATGGGTCAGGGTACGACTGCTGGGACCCCCGCCGGTAAGCTGTTTTGAAGGGGCCGCAGCGCTCATATAAGCGCTGCTTCCCCTTCATTTGTTCTTGCTCACAGTGAATCTTTGACACGCATTTAGCGGCGATACACAGGTATTGCAGCCTTTTCTTCCATTGAAGTTAAATACACGCACTTAAATGCAAGCTATCAATGAGGTTATTAATGGTTGTCTGAGGAATGTTATGCCACGCTGAATACACTTGGGCACGCAAATTATCAAGATTGGCTGCTGGCAGCTCCCTTTGCAATTGCCGACCAATGACGTCCCAGATGTGCTTCATTGGAGACAAGTCCGGAGATGCTGCAGGCCATGGTAACACGTTTAGGTCACGCAGACTGCTCACAGTAGCATGAACAACATACGGCCTGGCGCTGTCCTGTTGAAAAACGGCTTATGGGACACTTTGGAGAAATGGCCATACCACTGGTTCCACAACCAAATCTATGTAACGCTGAGCTGTTAGTGTACCTGAAACGAAGACTAGAGGAGTCTATACATTATGCCTCCCCACACCATAATCCTGGGAGTTGGACCGGTGAGAGGTTCTTTTGTAAAGGCTTCTTCATGGCATTGCCAGCTATCGTCCCCGGCTATTATTGCGTTTAAGACAAAAGTGGGATTCATCGCTGAAGAGGATAGACCTCCATTCCAGCCTCCATTGCTGTCTTGCTGTGCACCATGACAGCCTTTGAGACTGGTAGCATTTGGTCAATAGTACGGCTGTAGCTGGACATCTGGCTTGTAGGCCAATGTCGTGCAAATGCCTTTTGAGGGTTTGTGTTGACATTTGTTGCCGTCCTAGACTTGGAATGTGACGTCCAATTTTACTTGCAGCACAGAATGGATCACTACGTGCCATTCTTCCAACCAGACGATCAGTGCAGGCAGAGGTTTGCCTCTGCGCACCTCTTGCTGTCATTCCCGTTGCTGTTCTCCATACCTCCGGGACACACAACGTTGAACAGTGCTGACATCTCAGCCTAGGTGGGTAGCGATCTCCCGAAGTGATAAACCAAGGTCTCTTAGTTCAAGGATTCTGTCCCTCTCAGCCTGTGACTAGTGGCGATAACTGCTACTTCGACGAACTGTTATGGAAATGTAAGTTTGAGCGATTTTTCAAAGGCTGCTGGAGTCTGCCAGGAGAGAGCGTGCACATAAAACCGCAACCTCAGATCCGTAACCACTCTGATCGACAGAGACTATGGTGTTTTCCAAACCCAGTTTGTCTTAGCAGAGTACTGTGTTGGATTAGCGGTGCAATGCAGGCAAAACTGTGCTGAAAACCGGACAAACAGAGGGTTAACTGAAAGTCCAAAACTAGAGCAAGGGGAAATCAGGCAAAGCAAAGGTCAGAACCAGCCGGGAACAGATAAACAGAATCGGTAAGCAGAGGGTAAACAAGAGACAAGCCGAGTTCAGTATTCACAAGGTCCAAAAGTCAGAAATGCAGGAAATGTCAGGAGCTTGAGAAGAACATCAGAAGATAGGATAATCACAAGCAAGGGAGAGGTGGAAGAAGGTGGGATTAAATACTAATCCACACCTGACAGGCAAAAGGACAGACAAAAGAGATAGGCTCAAGGTAAAACACACACCCAGAAGCCAGAACCGTAGTCATGGTAATCTTAAGGGAACAGGCGTTTCCTAACACGGACAGGAGGCATCACACAATCATCCCACACCACTTGATATCATCAAAATGGGAACACTGCCAAAGGGAAAAAAGATGATCACTATTGTGACAACATTAACATAAGACACATCCAAGGAATAAAACACTATTGTGACATCATCATAACAGTGCACAGGTTAAAAATTAAGGGGCTGTTCACTTTTGCATTAGAGGCTGCGTCAGGGGCCTCCATTACAGAATTTGTTGTGATTGAGGCCCCTAACTCTGTCATGACAGAAACCATAACAGAGACCCAACAAAACCCATTATAATCAATGGGTTCCCTCGGGCGCCGTTGCTTTTCTGTCATGCAAATGATACCGAGCTTCCGATATTTATGTTGTTCTACTCCTATGACAGAGCAGAGCAACAGAGACACCTAACGCAGATGTAGACCAGACACAATCTATTGTAATATTATCAAAATATAAATCAGCCTAGGAATAAAGACAAATACTGTTGCGATCTCATTGTGAGCATTTGACATTTGACATATGATTTGTGAGTGGGGTTTGTATGTCATGTAATAAATGGTTAATAACTTTTTAACCAGCTTTGCATAAATCAATAGTACAAGCAAATAAAAGAAACGTTGTGTTATATTTCAATAAAGAAAAATGGCTTTCTTCACTCATCACGTTTCTTTGCTCCCCTCTCCCTCCTAGCCGTTCACTCTATTACTATTATTCAACTTATTAATTAATGATATAGAGGATGGGATTACTAGCACTATTTCTATTTTTGCAGATGACCCCAAGCTATGTAGTATTGTTCAGTCTATGGAAGATGTTCGTAAATTGCATGCTGATTTGGATACCCTAAGTGTTTGGGCATCCACTTGGCAAATGAGGTTAAATGTAGATAAATGTAAAGTTATGCATCTGAGTACCAACAATCTGCATGCATCATATGTCCTAGGGGGAGCTATACTGAGTGAGTCACTTGTTGAGAAGGATCTGGGTGTACTTGTAGATCATAAACTAAACAACAGCATGCAATGTCAATCAGCAGCTTCTAAGGCCAGCAAAATATTGTCGTGTATTTAAAGAGGCATGAACTCGCGGGACAGGGATATAATATTACCACTTTACAAAGCATTAGTGCGGCCTCATCTAGAATAAACAGTTCAGTTCTGGGCTCCAGTTCATAGAAAGGATGCCCTGGAGTTTGAAAAAATACAAAGAAGAGTGACGAAGCTAATAAAGGGCATGAAGAATCTACTAGTCCTTCTCAATGAATGAGAATATCATCAAAAAGTAAATTTATTTCAGTAATTCAATGCAAAAAGTGAAACTCATATATTATATAGATTCATTACACACAGAGGGATCTATTTCCAGCATTTTTGTTATTTTAATTTTATGGGCTTCCATAACACCTCAGCAGTGCCACAGGCTGATCGCCTCCATGCCACGCCACATTGATGCAGTAATTCATAGAAAAGGAGCCCCGACCAAGTATTGAGTGCATATACTGTACATACTTTTCAGTAGGCCAACATTTCAGTATTAAAAATCATTTTTGAAATTGGGCTTAAATAATATTCTAATTTTCTGAGACACTAAATTTTGGGTTTTCAATAACTGTTAGCCATAATCATCAACATTAAAAGAGAAAAATGCTGGAAATAGATCACTCTGTGTATAATGAATCTATATAATATCAGAATTTTACTTTTTGAATTGAATTACAGAAATAAATAAAATTTTTGATGATATTCTAATTCATTGAGGACTAGTAAGTTATGAGGAAAGATTAAAATAAATACACCTATTTAGCCTTGAAAAGAGACGACTAAGGGGGACATGATTAACTTATATAAATATATGAATGGCACATACAAAAATATGGTGAAATCCTGTTCCATGTAAAACGCCCTCAAAAAACAAGGGGGCACTCCCTCCGTCTGGAGAAAAGAAGGTTCAATCTGCAGAGGCGACGAGCCTTCTTTACTGTGAGAACAGTGAATCTATGGAATAGCCTACCACAGGAGCAGGTCACAAGAGTGACAAGACGAGACAGACTGTCAGCTCAGTGAAGGTTCAGGTTATATTCTGCCCATAGAATTCAATAGAGGGGGAAGGGGAGAAGGAAGCTCGAGCAGAGTACGACATTGGCAATTAGAGTCACACAGATACACTGTAGACTAAGGACCTCCACCACTCACTGTAAAAAAAGACTGTGGGCGGTCATTATGGGGTAAAAGACAAACATTATTAGATCATAACAATAGAACACAGCTTTAAAATAAAGACAAACACTATAAGAGCATCATCACAATACACCACAGCTTTCAGGATTTAAACCCCAAAGCTCCTGTTCCCCAGGCAGAAGCACTTATCATTTAGCTACTGGTGTTGTTTGACAACTCCAGTGTTGAATCTCTTGCCTAGGTTCCCTTGATTTTTGCCTCTTGGGATTCTTTGCCCTGATTAGTTAATTAATTTCACTCTTTTGGCTTCCTATACAAGCTTGACCCTTGCACTTCCTCTTTGACAAGCTGTTGGGCTTTCTACCTCTAGTCTAGTTCATTGCTGCTTTAACCCCTTAATGACCAGCCTATTTTGGACCTTAATGACCAGGCTATTTTTTACGTTTTTCAATCGTCGCATTCCAAGAGCTATAACGTTTTTATTTTTGCGTCAACATAGCTGTATAAGGTCTTGTTTTTTGCGGGACGAGTTGTATTTTTTAATAGTACCATTTTGGGGGACATATTATTTATTGATTAACTTTTATTAACTTTTTTTTGGGGGGGAATAGAAAAAAATCTGACATTTCGCCACACTTTTTTGCGTCCTAAATCTACGCCGTTTACCGTGTGGTATAAATAACACAATAACTTTATTCAGCGGGTTGTTACGATTGCAAAGATACCAAATTTGTATAGTTTTTGTATGTTTTACTACTTTTACACAGTAAAAACGCTTTTTTTTCTAAATGATTTGTTTTTGTGTCTCCATATTTGAAGAGCCGTAACGTTTTTATTTTTTCGCCGATGCGGTTGTATGAGGGCTTTTTTTTTGCGGGACGACTTGTAGTTTTTATTGGTACCATTTTGGAGTAGATGCGACTTTTTGATCACTTTTTATCACATTTTTTGAAAGTCAGTATTCACAGAAAACAGCAATTTTTCCATAGTTTTTTATTAATTTTTTTACGCCGTTCACCGTGCGGGTTAAATAATGTAACAGATTTATAGTCGGGGTCGTTACGGACGCGGCGATACCAAATATGTGTAACTTTTTAACTTTATTTTGTTTTTTTTATAGTAAAGCAGTTTGTAAGGGGAAAAGCTGGGTTTTTCATTTTTTTAACATTTTTTTTTAATTAACTTTATTAAACTTTTTTTTCACTTTTTTACTAGTCCCATTAGGGGACTATAATATGCGATTCTGCGATCGCTATTATAATACACTGCAATACTTTTGTATTGCAGTGTATTACTGCCTGGCCGTTTGACACGGACAGGCATCTGCTAGGTCATGCCTGCGGCATGATCTAGCAGGCATTCACTCCAGGCAGACCTGGGAGCCTTTATTAGACCCCCGGCTGCCATTAGAGACACAGACACTCGGCGATTGTATCGCCGGGTGTCAGTGGGAGAGAGAGGGAGCTCCCTCCCTTTCTCCAAAACCACTCAGATGCGGTGCTCGCTATTGAGCACCGCATCTGAGGGGTTAAACGTGTGAGATCGATACTAATATCGATCTCACATGGCAGAGCAGGGACGCTCCCAGCCCTCAGCTGCCTCTAGCAGCTGAGAGCAGGGAGATTTGACAGCTCCCTGCTCTGTTTACTTATTCCGATGCCGCGATGTAAAAAGTCTATGGCATCGGAATAAGGCCCGTTAGTGACGTAGAAACACGATGGGCCGGTCACTAACGGGTTAAGCTGCAAACTATTGCACTTGTATTGTTTCCTGACCACATCTCTGACTTATGCTGCAAACTGTTGCTGTGTACTGAACTTAGATTGTTACTTGGCTACTCTTGCTATTATCATGCACCTTCTAGAGTGTTTCAGTCACTGCAGGGGTGGGATCCGACCGGTTGTTAAAATTACAGCTGGTTCGCAGAACTGGGGTGAAGCGGGAAACCGGAGCCAGTCCCCTGCACTCAATTGTATCCCCATCCTTAAGACGTGGATAAAATTAATTTGCCTAGTGCTGCCCTGCTGCGCTTTAGTGATGATGCAGTTGGCGCGATTACGTCATAGCGCCGCTGCGTCGTTCCGCTGGAGGTGGACTGGCATCGCTGGAGGACGGAATGGGCCAGGTAACCATATAATGGTTTTTTTTTCCTTCTTCTGTCGGCAGCGTTGGGGGCCTTATATATAATGGACTATATAGGAAACACAATCTACAGGGGACTATATAGGGAACACTAACTACAGGGGACTATATAGGGGGCACTAACGACAGGGGACTATATAGGGGCACTAACTACAGGGGACTATATAGAGGGCACTAACTACAGGGGACTATTTATGGGGCACAAACTACAGGGAACTATATAGGGGCCCTAACTACAGGGAACTATAAAGGGTCCCCATCTACGTGGAACTATATAGGGGCCATATCTACAGGGAATGTCAGAGGGGCACTATATACAGGGAACGCCACAGGGGGCACTATCTACAGGGAATGCCACAGGGGGCCCTATCTACAGGGAACGCTAAACAGGGCCCTGTCTATAGGGAACAAAACAGGGGGCACTATACAGGGAATGCCACAAGGGGCCCTATCTACAGGGAATGCCACAGGGGGCACTATCTACAGGGAATGCCACAGGGGGCACTATCTACAGGGAACAAAACAGGGGGCACTATACAGGGAATGCCACAAGGGGCCCTATCTACAGGGAACACCACAGGGGGCCCTTTCTACAGGGAAAGCTACAGGGGTCCCTATTCACAGGGGATGCTACAGGGGGCCCTATCTATAGGGAACGCTACTATCTACAGAGGGCTCTATGGGGGGCACTATCTAAAGGGGGCTCTACTGGGAACACTATCTATGGGGGGCTCTATGAGGGGCACTATCCACAGGGGGCAAAGTGTGTGCGTGTGTGTGTGTGTGTGTGTGTGTGTGTGTGTGTGTGTGTGTGTGTGGTGCATTACTTTACCGTGTTTGACACCATTTTATTCATCGGCACAATGTATGGTACTATTATATTCACACCATTATATTCAGAGGAACAGTGTATGATGCTATTATATTTAGGAGTATAGAGTGTGTCACCATGAGAATTTTCTCTTCTTTTATAGGTGCGGAAATGTTGGAAAAGTGAGAAGCTGAACACATCTGAGTGGCAAACTCTGCAGAGATGGGTCGTAGCCAGGATGCATCATCATAGAGGTCTGGACCAGATGGAAAAGAAAAGAGAAAAAGAACGACTCCAATCTGAGAAGTCGTCACCGGTGAGTCACTAAATGTAAATGTTTAGGCCCCATGCACACAACCGTAAAAAAACAATTGTGGACCAATCCACGGACACATTCCCATTTATTTAGGGGGAGGTATCCGGGCCGTAGAAGTGTACCGCAAATGATGGAACATGTAGGACATGATACTTTGTATGGGAGCACGGGCCGAATACCATCGTTCTGGCTATACTGGGAGATGTAGTTTTATGCCGTACAAACTTATATGGCAGGGGTTAAACTGAATTTGCAAATGATCTCAGTACACATGTACATCACCAATACCAAGCACAGTACATACTAGTCTTTCTGAATGAATTAGAATATCATCAAAAAGTTAATTTATTTCAGTAATTCAATGCAAAAAGTGAAACTCATATTATATAGATTCATTACACACAGAGTGATCTATTTCCATCATTTTATTTTTATTTTAATGTTGATGAGTATAGCTAACAGTTAATGAAAACCCAATATTTTGTTTCTCAGAAAACTAGAATATTATATAAGCCCAATTTCAATGTACAGTATATGCACTCAATACTTGGTCGGGGCTCCATTTGCATGAATTACTGCATCAATGCGATGTGGCATGGATGCGATCAGCCTGTGGCACTGCTGAGGTGATATGGAAGCCCAGGTTGCTTTGATAGTGGCCTTCAGCTCATCTGCATTGTTGGGTTTGGTGTCTTTCATCTTCCTCTTGACAATACTCCATAGATTCTTTATGGGGTTTAGGTCAGACGAGTTTGCTGGCCAATAAATCACAGTGATACTGTGGTTATTAAACCAGGTATTGGTACTTTTGGCAGTGTGGGCAGGTGCCAAGTTCTGCTGGAAAATGAAATCAGCATCTCCAAGAAGCTTGTCAGCAGAGGGAAGCTTGAAATGCTCAGAAATGTCCTGCGTTGACTCTGGACTTGATATAACACAGTGGACCAACACTGTTGTTCAGTGGTCCAAAGTACTGTTTTCAGATGAAAGTAAATTTTGCTTTTCATTTGGAAATCATGTCTCAGAGTCTGGAGGAAGAGTGGAGAGGCTCTCAATCCAAGTTGCTTGCGGTCTAGTTTGAAGTTTCCACAGTCAGTGATGGTTTTTGGAGCCATGTCATCTGCTGGTGTTGGTCCACTGTGTTATATCAAGTCCAGAATCAGCGCAGCTGCCTAGCAGGAAATTTTGGAGCACTTCATGCTTCCCCCTACTGACAAGCTTTATGGAGATGCTGATTTCATTTTCCAGCAGGACTTGGCACCTGCCCACGCTGCCAAAAGTACCAATGCCTGGTGACATTTTGTACATGACAGTGAGTATCTTACACAAAATACTAGTCTAATGCAGTTTTGCTTCATATAGCATATTTTGACACTTACTACTGAAACTGGGATAAAGTTGAACTTCCTTAAATTCCATCTGTCTCTATTGAGAAATCCAACTGCCCCAAACTTGTAAGCAAAGCATATTTAATACTTTATCAGCTAAAACATTTTCTAAAAAGCTTGCATAACTTAATGCACATTTTAATATCTATTCATGAAATAAGAATACATTTAGAATAAAACTTTCCTAACATTCCCCCCTGTTGTAAATTTATCAAGAAATGTTCTGTGAGACATCCAGGACAAGTTCTCTCCTTAAAGGGAATGTGACGCTAGAAAAAAATGTATTTTGTATTTTTTTTTTAGTTAAACAATTAGTGTATAGGTGATTAAACATTGTTCTAATTTTTTTAATTTTTTTCACGAGTCAGGAAATATTATAAATTAGATTCTAATTTATAATATTTCCCAGTGCTGGTCACTAGATGGAGCAATTCCCAAAATTGCAGCATTGCATGTGGTAAAGCAACCACATTGCTTTATGCTGCAAAATTTGGGAAAACTCACTCGCTCTAGTGAGCTCTCAGAATCCCCCCCTCCTTTATCCTGGCTAGTGCCGGGAGAAACGAGGGGATTGAACGGTCAAACCTCCTACACTGTGTGTCGCCATTTTTTGAGCTAACACACAGTGTAGTAGGTTAATATACACTAGTAAACACACAGTAAAACACGAACATACATAGAAATAACTTACCTGCTCCAGTCGCCGCCGCTCCCTCCGGTCCGTCCGCTCCGTCTGCTACCTCCCGCTCCAAGTGCACAAGTCCGGAAGCCGCGACCGGAAGTAGTAATCTTACTGTCCGGCCGCGACTTTTTGCCCTGTCTCCTCCCAGGCTCTGGATGTTTTCTTCGCTGAAGTTTGAGACCAGTCACATCTAACAAATGACCACCCTTTGTAATCAGTCTTTTATAGGCTAGGAGGATAGTGGCAATTCCCTAACTACCTCACACCTAACTACCTCACAGTGTGATAAGTGTGGCCAAGAGGTACGTTCGGCTATCTTTACGGCCGTAGGTGTGGTAAGCAGAACCTGATATGGTCTTTCTCAACGAAAATAATATCCAATTTCCTGGCTTCACAGTTTTAGGTTCAGGTACAGGTACAGGGTCACCTGGAATACAAATAGAGATAGCCATATTGCCATATATTCAGCAAGTGTAAAATTAGACTCTTCATCCATCTTAGAGAATGGTTTTAACTGTGGTATTACAAATGGTCTACCATACATCATTTCAAAAGGTGTCAAACCTGATGCTATAGGAGTCACATGCATATTTAGGACTATTAATGGTAAACAATATACCCAATTCTTCCCAGTCTCTTCCATTGTTTTCTTGAGTTTGTTTTCTAGTATCCCATTGTGTCTTTCTACCAATCCCGCTGATTTTAATTCTATTTGTAAGTTCTGTGCTAGTAAGGATATAACATTATTCACAAAGTGAGATCCATTGTCGCTGTATACTTTCTCAGGTATCCCAAACCTAGGTATTATCTCCTTTACCAATGCTTTAGCGACTGTGATAGCATCTGTGCTTGCTGTGGGTTATACTTCTACCCATTTGGTAAATGCATCAATAATCACTAAACAATATTTCTTCCTTTTGAGTTTCGCATGAGAACCAAGGTCAAAGATAACTAACTTTAATAACATACGAAATCAGCATTAATATACTGTACTTGTCTTAAAGGAACAATGTCTTTCTTATTCACTACATAAGAACAAGATGGGGTCTCCAGACAAGATGGCTGCTGCACAAAATGAATTCATTTAAACATTATTTTAATCACTATCACATTCCCCACCTTTTGTTTATTTGAGGACATTTTGTACCCAAGCCAGGTACTTAAATGAGGGCTTACAAGTCCTATACATCAAATCAAACAAACACCTTTATATAAGAAAACTTCTCTGTCCCTCTTGACAGAGCACCTAGAAAATGTGTAGTTACTGGGTACATTTTATGTCACACTCGTTGTTACTCTTTTCAGCAGGATTTCTACCTTGATCTGAGCTGATTACCTGTAACAGCCCCTACCCACAGAAATATTCACAGATACCATATATTTATCTGACAAGTGTCTCAAACCAAATTTTTGATTACCTAATCTGAGATTCTAATTAACACCCTAAGGCCTCATTTACACGAGCGTGTGCGTTTAGCGCACGCAAAAAAATGCAGCGTTTTGCTTGCGCAAAAGGCACTTGACAGCTCCGTGTGTCATCAGTGTATGATGCGCGGCTGCGTGATTTTCGCGCAGCCGCCATCATAGAGATGAGGCTAGGCGACGTCAGGAAATAGTCACTGTCCAGGGTGAAGAAAGAGTTAACTGATCGGCAGTAACTCTTTCAGCACCCTCGACAGTGAATTCCGATCACAATATACAGCAACCTGTGAATAAAAAAAAGACGTTCATACTTACCAAGAACTTCCTGCTTCCTCCAGTCCGGTCTCCCGGCCGTTGCCTTGGTGACGCGTCCCTCTCTTGACATCCGGCCCCACCTCCCTGTATGACGAGGCAGTCCATGTGACCGCTGCAGCCTGTGATTGGCTGCAGCCTGTGCTTGGCCTGTGATTGGCTGCAGCCTGTGCTTGGCCTGTGATTGGCTGCAGCCTGTGCTTGGCCTGTTATTGGCTGCAGCAGTCACTTGGACTGAATTGTAATCCCGGGAGGTCAGACTGGAGGAAGAAGCAGGGAGTTCTCGGTAAGTAGGAACTTCTTTTTTATTTACACGTTCATGTATATTGTGATCGGAAGTCACTGTCCAGGGTGCTGAACCAGTTTAACTCTTTCAGCACCCTGGACAGTGACTATCTCCTGACGTCGCGTACCGGAAAATTCTTTGCCGAGTTCGGTCAAAACGAGTTCGGCCGAACCCGGTGAAGTTCGGTTCGGTTGTCCGGGTTCGCTCATCTCAAAGACACTTCGTTTGGATATTTGTAAACAGAAAAGCACGTGGTGCTTTTCTGTTTACATTCAGAGTTTGACAGCTCTTGCGCGAATCACGCAGTTCGCACGGAAGTGCTTCCGAGCAACCTGCGTGGTTTTCACGCACCCATTGACTTCAAAAAAACTCACGGACTGTCTGCATGCCCCCATAAACTTGTATAGGTCCGTGCGACCCGCGTGAAAAGCACGCGCGTCGCACGGACGTATATCACGTTCGTGTAAATGAGGCCTTATACATATACCTAATATCTTAGGAAGCTAAAAACAACTTGTTTAACTCAATGAAATCCATACAAATGTGTTAGAATGGATATTATGGACTTGGGAACTGTCCTCTCTTTGGTCTTACATTACCCTGTAGATTATGTTTGGCGCATGTTAAACAAGTTAAGCAAAAATTTTTAGAGTAGTTAGTAAAGCCATATGGCGTGGACACTTTAGATATGATTCCTACCATCCCCCCTGTTGAGGCATGGCTTATCTCAATATGACTGCATATCTGAATAAGTTACTGGGTAGGATGTATTTGTTCTTACAAGATCCATCTACAAACAGTATTCACTACAGAGATCACTATTTGGTAGTGGAGTATCTTTAAGATCTAATCTTGGTAACACTCTTTCTGCTATGAAGGATAGGCAATCATGTGGTTCACCATCCTCTGCAGTAGACATCAAGGTCGAAGAATTTAAAGTGGTACATCTTTCTATCATAAATAACATTAATGTAATGGAAGCTCTTATAGAATCTGTGGTGGCTAGAACTGATTGAACACAGGGAGGTAAGGCTCTAGCTACTGGGTCAAGTTTTGATGAGTAGTAAGCCAGGGGTCTAGCCTTTCTTCCATACTCCTGGGTAGGCACTGAAGTCATGTATCCATTTTTACAATCTATAGTTTGAATAATGTTTTTTTTTTGTTGTTTGTTTTAATAATAAGGTAGTCCAAGCATTGAAGATCCTACAAGAACCTGTTTTATCTGAAAAAAATGCCTCCTCACAAATCAAAGACATCAATGGTCCCGTAATAGCAGCCTAATTGGCGATCCAACTTCTGCAGAAGTTGGTCATACCCAAAAAGGACATCATTTGTCTTTTTGTCAGAGGTTTCGGTGCTTGGAGTATTGCTGACTTTCTTCCTTCATCTAGATGTTTACCTTCTTGGGTAATATGGTGTATGGAATGCCTGTGTGTTACCGAGGCTAGTAAGTATATGACCTAGTACTTCTCCTGTGAAGTGGGTTCCTCTGTCACTCTCAATTACTTCAGGGACCCCATATCGACATACTATACAATATGTTTTTGGTTATTGGCCATAACTCAGGACAATTTGAAAACATGTCAGTACATACGAGGACATATTCATATACACCTACCTTGCGTAGCTGTATGTAGTCCACCAGCAGTCGCTTGTAGGGGTAATTAGGGCGAGGCATGTGCTTACTGGGTGTTTTTGACAATTTACCGGGGTTGTGTCTGACGCTTTTCAGACGACCCTCTACATGTCGAGCAGCTTCGTTCTGAAATTCAGGGGCAAACCAGTGTTGTATTGGTTTGCCTGCTGATGTCAGAAAGCCTCTTGCTCGTTATATTGTGCCATAATCGTGTGCGACTCCAAAGGTGTACCTTGAGTCTGTATAGATGTTCACCCTTTTACCTGTGCCCAACTTACATGCTTCTGCGAGTGGCATGAGTTCTGCCTCTGTGACAGAGCTGCTGGAGGGCAGTGACTTTTGCAGCACTGTCTTACCTTCCTGGACTACAGCATACCCGGTGG
This sequence comes from Rhinoderma darwinii, assembly GCF_050947455.1. Classification (NCBI taxonomy): domain Eukaryota; kingdom Metazoa; phylum Chordata; class Amphibia; order Anura; family Rhinodermatidae; genus Rhinoderma; species Rhinoderma darwinii. The sequence continues at coordinate 118,998,724 of NC_134689.1, forward strand.
TGAAATGTCTTGTCTGCTCATTCCAGTATCTGGATCAGTCTACAAAATACTGAGCATCATAGTTAGTCAAAGGTACATTAGTGACACCTGGTAACCCTTGGGCTTCAAGTTGCATTAAACTGTGACAATCAGGCTCATGGTCCATATCAAACAAGTCATTGTCATTTGCAAATTCGTACATTAAGGGTCTTGCATCTCCTCCCTTTCTCTACAACCATAGGCATAGTGATGGTTGTGTGAGACTGGGTGGTCTTGGATAGCAGTAAACCTATATATGAAAATCACAATAATAATGAGACTGTTTCCTAAGCACATATTTCAACAGAGATGCAACACAAAAGCAAATCATCAACATATTGTAATAGACAAGTGGTGGAGTGTTTTTGGGACCACTAATCAAACAGCTCTTTCATTGTACGGGTGAAAATATCATGGGAATTTTCTGCACCCTGGGGAAGCACTATCCAGACATATTGTTTGCCTCTATATGTGAAGGCAAAATATTGGCAACAATCTGGAGACAGTGGGATAGAGAAAAAATACATAATTATCAGTTTCTTTACTTTTATAAATTAGCAATGTCATTTATACAGACTGTGCTTGTTGTAATATTTCACTTGAGGGAGAGAGATAGATCAGCAATTTACTTCCTTCTAACATTCCCACGCACTGCACTCTAAAACCTGACTTTACACCGCTAACTTTAATTATTTAAACCTTATAGATAAGGTATTTTAAAAAGTCAGTCTATTTATACAATTTTGTACTTCAGTTCAATGTTCAAGGACTTTATAAAAAAATAGTTTTACATATAATAACAATAATTTAAAGTTCAATTAATTCAGTTCATAATCTGGATTGAGAAAAACATCTCACATCAAACAGTACACAATTTAATTTGCTCCTCAGACTAGTCTGCGACACACACCCTGTATACACGGACACACACACTGTATACATGTCTACATCATACTTCTCGTCATAATCCACATTACTCATTGCAATGTACCTATCTATATTACTCTTTTTCACTAGTACAGTCACTCTTATCAAAAGCTATTATTTTATGCACATACTATTCATATCAACATTTGTTGACTCACTCTTCTATAGTTATGCTTTTCCCATCATTTTAACATTCTTTCAGAACCTTCTACCTTGTTCCCTTTTCTGAGATTCTTCCAACCGTCGTCTTACACAATCAAGACCACACTTTCTTCTCTTTAAATCCAAATTTGCCACACCACTTATCATCATCATTTTACATTCACCACATCTAATTTCTGCATATACTTAACATCCCCTTCTAAAAGAATATTTTTTTTATAAAAACACAAACAACCACATCCTAAAGCTTTTCCTGATACTTTACCCATATTACAAACACTGTCCTTTTGAAAGGACATCTAATTTAGCAATTTTAGTATATGTCTCGGGTCCCTCTTTATTTAATGGACACCTAAATGGGGCGTCTTTTAGTTTTTTTCTAGAATAGGAGTATATTTCATCTAAACACTTTTAATGTGAAGAGATTGTTTGTTAAGGAAACAAATCCTGTTTGATTAACTTTGCATACTTTATCAATTATTTTGACTATTCTCCAACCTTCAGTAGAAATAGCAAACATTAATCCAAACATACACTCAGGATAAGACATTTAAAACAATCTGGTAGACCTTCGTCCTTTTCTAATATTTTTAAGTATCTTAATCATCACAAATATAGTAAATAATAAAAGGCCAATCAAACTTAATGAGAAGCCTTCGGGACAATAGACGTGAATCCACTTTTTTTGCTACGTGACAATTTGGCTTACTAATGTTCATTTATCCCTTTATTCTATTATTTGGTCTTGGGTCTATGATCTGACTCGCATTTGAGGAGCCTTGTAGAATTTTGATGGTCATTTGTGAATGTTGAATAACAGTGTTTGCTGCACCTTGTAAATTTTGTCCGCTTACCAACGTTATACTCCCTGGACTGTAGTACTAGCTGCACTCTAGACGCCTAGAGCCGCTTACCTAAACACAGTCAGTAAGACAGTGGTGTCGCTCACCCAAGGTGACCACGACAAGGAAATGTGAAAGACTGTCTCAACTCTCACTTTTTCTACATTTAGACAAGACACATGATTGATGATTAACAAACAAACAAATTCGATATGAATAACAAAACCCACTATTTTATTCTATATTTCTGTATACCTTGTATATCTTGGCCACAAGGTATTTTCACCAAAGTCACAGTACACACACAAAACTTACAACAACATTCACAAGTATTATGTTGATCAGTCATATACTTAATGTTCCTGGGTGTTTTAACAGTATTTTTCCTACTAATTTGTCCTGGTAACAATTTTACCTAGGAACATTCCTAATTGGACTCACTTATACACACACAGGGTTTCATTTATTTAACCCTCATACATTCATTCTTCACAGTCAAGGAGTCTCATATATGTTTAATCTATAACAACCATTTTTTTCAACTTCACCAAAGAAATACTTGATTACCTTAAAACTTCTGGTGTCAGGGGCGTCCAGAGACAATAAGAGGCTGGTCAAACCAGCAGCAGTTGTTCTGGATGTGTCTTTACACCACAGTTTGAAAGTCTTTATCTTTCTTTAACTTTGGATTTAGTTTATCTCAATTATGCAATACTTTTAGTCACAATCTTAAACTTTATAAAAAAAATAATCTTAATCCTCTATAACCCTTAATCTATAATAGATCCTCCAAATCTCCAACTACTTTATCTTTTACGTGCTGCATGGAGTTATTTATTACCTGTAGCCTTCTCACACAGGCTATGGACTACTAACCTCGAGAACCGTTATTCTCAGGTTTTTATATCAGGACCTGTGCTTAATATAACTAAGACCCAGTCTTAGTACCTAAGATCCAACTTAGGTTTTTATCACATAACCTCATAACATCTAAATATGAAAAATAATAAAAACATATATAAACAAAATTATATTGCCGTTATTCAGATGAAAACTCGAATCCTCGATTCTCCTGTCTATGATCTTTAGAATCCATCACTCTACCTCGTCTTTCTGTCTGACTGGCCTCAGTTTGACGGCAAATCAGCCGGAGGTCTTTAGATTTAGTGAGTTCATTGAATAACTCACCCCGTGCATGGTATACAGTCTTTTGAGAGAACGAAGATCTGGAGGTATTGGTTTCCAGCTCAAAGAACCAAGATGTTAGGAGAATTTTCCATTCTTATCAATAAAAATTCAAGGATTCATCTGAATAAGTTCTTCATTTTTATTCTTGCGGCAAGGAGACAAAATGACAATAGATCAGCAGTTTGTCTGAGCTTCGACACATAAGCCATTGTTTATATAGGCTTTAACCACAACCAGGTGACATTTTGCACATGACAGTGAGTATCTTACACAAAATACTGGTCTAATGCAGTTTTGCTTCATATAGCATATTTTGACACTTACAACTGAAACTAGGATAAATTTTAACTTCATTAAATTCTATCTGTCTCTATTGAGAAATCCAACTGCCCCAAACTTGTAAGCAAAGCATATTTAACACTTTATCACCTAAAACATTTTCTAAAAAGCTTGCATAACTTAATGTACATTTTAATATCTATTACATGAAGTAAGAATAAATTTAGAATAAAACTTTCCTAACACCTGCTATAATAACCACAGTATCACTGTGCTTGATTAGTCAGCAAACTCGCCTGACCTAAACCCCATAGAGAATCTATGGGGTATTGTCAAGAGGAAGATGAGAGACACCAGACCCAACAATGCAGACGATCTGAAGGCTGATATCAAAGCAATATGGGCTTCCATAACACCTCAGCAGTACCACAGGCTGATCGCCTCCATGCCACGCCGCATTGATGCAGTAATTCATACAAAAGGAGCCCCGACCAAGTATTGAGTGCATATACTGTACATACTTTTCAGTAGGCCAACATTTCAGTATTAAAAATCATTTTTGAAATTGGGCTTATATAATATTCAAATTTTCTGAGACACAATTTTTTTGGTTTTCATTAACTATTAGCCATAATCATCAACATTAAAAGAGAAAAATGCTGTAAATAGATTACTCTGTGTGTAATGAATCTATATAATTTATGAGTTTCACTTTTTGAATTGAATTACTGAAATAAATAAAATTTTTGATGATATTCTAATTAATTGAGAATGACTAGTATATACACTACCGTTCAAAAGTTTGGGGTCACCCAGACAATTTTGTGTTTTCCATGAAAACTCACACTTATATTTATCAAATGAGTTGCAAAATGACTAGAAAATATAGTCAAGACATTGACAAGGTTATAAATAATGATTTTTATTTGAAATAATAATTTTCTCCTTCAAACTTTGGTTTCGTCAAAGAATGCTCCATTTGCAGCAATTACAGCATTGCAGACCTTTGGCATTCTAGCTGTTAATTTGCTGAGGTAATCGGGAGAAATTTCACCCCATGCTTCCAGAAGGCCCTCCCACAAGTTGGATTGGCTTGATGGGCACTTCTTGCGTACCATACGGTCAAGCTGGTCCCACAACAGCTCTATGGGGTTCAGATCTGGTGACTGCTCTGGCCACTCCATTACAGATAGAATACCAGCTGCCTACTTCTTCCCTAAATAGTTCTTGCATAATTTGGAGGTGTGCTTTGGGTCATTGTCCTGTTGTAGGATGAAATTGGCTCCAATCAAGCGCTGTCCATAGGGTATGGCATGGCGTTGCAAAATGGAGTGATAGCCTTCCTTATTCAAAATTCCTTTTACTTTGTATAAATTCCCACTTTATCAGCACCAAAGCAACCCCAGACCATCACATTACCTCCACCATGCTTGACAGATGGCGTCAGCCACTCTTCCAGCATCTTTTCAGTTGTTCTGCGTCTCACAAATGTTCTTCTGTGTGATCCAAACACCTCAAACTTCGATTCGACTGTCCATAACACTTTTTTCCAATCTTCCTCTGTCCAATGTCTGTGTGCTTTTGCCCATATTAATCTTTTCCTTTTATTAGCCAGTCTCAGATATGTTTTTTTCTTTGCCACTCTGCCCTGAAGGCCAGCATCCCGGAGTCGCCTCTTCACTGTAGACGTTGACACTGGCGTTTTTCGGGTACTATTTAATGAAGCTGCCAGTTGAGGACCTGTGAGGCGTCTATTTCTCAAACTAGAGACTCTAATGTACTTGTCTTGTTGCTCAGTTGTGCAGCGGGGCCTGCCACTTCTCTTTCTACTCTGGTTAGAGCCTGTTTGTGCTGTCCTGTGAAGGGAGTAGTACACACTGTTGTAGGAAATCTTCAGTTTCTTGACAATTTCTCTCATGGAATAGCCTTCATTTCTAAGAACAAGAATAGACTGTCGAGTTTCACATGAAAGCTCTCTTTTTCTAGCCATTTTGAGAGTTTAATCGAACCCACAAATGTAATGCTCCAGTTTCTCAACTAGCTCAAAGGAAGGTCAGTTTTATAGCTCCTCTAAACAGCAAAACTGTTTACAGCAGTGCTAACATAATTGCACAAGGGTTTTCAAGTGTTTTCTAATCATCCATTAGCCTTCTAACACAGTTAGCAAACACAATGTACCATTAGAACACTGGAGTAATGGTTGCCGGAGATGGGCCTCTATACACCTATGTAGATATTGCATTAAAAACCAGATGTTTGCAGCTAGAATACTCATTTAGCACATTAACAATGTATAGAGTGTATTTCTGATTAATTTAATGTTATCTTTATTGAAAAAAAACTGTGCTTTTCTTTCAAAAATAAGGACATTTCTAAGTGACCTTAAACTTTTGAACGGTAGTGTACATCCCCAGAACCAAGCTCAGTACATATTTACAACACCAGAACCTTGGTTCTGCTACTGTATATATGTACTGAGATTTGTTCTGGTACTGTATATATGTACCCAGCTTTGTTCTGGTACTGTATATATGTACTTGACTTTATTCTGGTGTTGTATACATGTACTGAGCTTTGTTCTTATACTGTATATATGTACTGAACTTTGTTCTGGGGATGTATTTATGTACTGTGCTTTGTTCTGGTGCTGTGTATATGGATTGAACTTGGTTCTGGTGTTGTATTTATGTACTGATCTTGGATCTGGTGCTGTATATATGTACTGAGCTTTGTTCTGGTTCTGTATATATGTATTGATCTTGATTCTGGTGTTGTATTTATGTACTGAGCTTTGTTCTGGTGCTGTGTGTATGCACTGAGCTTTGTTCTGGTGCTGTTTGTATGTACTGAGCTTTGTTCTGGTGTTGTATTTATGTACTGAGCTTTGTTCTGGTGCTGTATATATGTACTGAGCTTGGTTCTGATGTTGTATTTATGTACTAAGCTTGGTTCTGGTGCTGTATTTATGTGCTGAGCTTGGTTCTGGTGTTGTATTTATGTACTGAACTTGGTTCTGGTGTTGTATTTATGTACTAAGCTTTGTTCTGGTGTTGTATTTATGTACTGAGCTTGTTCTGGTGCTGCATTTATGTATGAGCTTTGCTCTGGTGCAGTATTTATGTACAGGGCTTGGTCCTGGCACCGTATATGTGCATTAGCCGAGAGATTTTTTGCGGCTTACTGCACATGCCGCACTGTCCTCCACACTTCTCACAGTGCACAGTGTAACTAAATGAGCTGAGCAAGCTTAGGATATTGAATGTGCGCATATAGGTCTATATACTTAATGGGTGAGCGTAATATAATGTGTGGGTAGGCAAGTATGCATTTGTATATAATTATACACATAGTGTGGAAATCCACACTAAAACATTCTGGACAGGGAATTTCTTTATTTGGAGTCCACTTTAATATAGGGTGTATTTGGAATATCGTAATTGTGTTATTTTATTATTAGAATCATTTTACATGGCGCGATACAACACAAAGCACTGTGACACCCCCCCCCCCCCCCCCCCATGGCACGTATGTTTTTGTCCGCAAAACAGGTAACCTGTTGTTGAAAATTTGAATCCCACCCCTGAGTCACTGCACTCTGAATATGCATTTCTTACAATTTCATAGAGGTCTGTTCCTGGTTATGGGACAGCCTTGATGGTATAAGGATCTCTTTCCCACTTAGTGTCTAACTTGCTGGTTCTGTGATTGTTTTCCAACCAGACAAGATCTCCAACTTGAAATGGGTCCACATTAGCATCTTGATCATGATCACGTTGTAGCTTCTTTCTCACTTTCTTCATCCTAGCTTCAACAATTTCATCAGCCATGCGTCTTTGGTGTTCACTCACCCACTCTGTGGTTGGTAGAGGGTTCAAGTCATCTGGAACTGATACATTCAAAGAGATATCTGAAAGCAGCTTTCCTTGTCTTCCGAACAATAGGAAGTATGGTGTGTAACCTGTAGAAGCTTGTGTGGTGTTGTATATGTACTCCAACTCAGGTAAATGGTTTGGCCAGACAGCTCTCTGGTGAGGTGGTAAGGTTCTGAGCCTTTCAATAAGAATTTGGTTCATTTTCTCACACAACCCATTTCCTTGGGGACAGTAAGCAGTTGTTCTTAGCTTTTTGCAGTTGTACAGCTGACAAGTTCCTGAAACAATTGGGATTTAATTGCAGAACCTCTATCAATCAAGATCTTCTCTGGACAGCCATAGGGTTGAAGAAAGGTCTTTAGAAAGACTGCAGCAGTGGTCTTTGCTGTCAAGTCCTTCACTGGTACTGCGACTGTGAACTTTGTGTAATGGTCGATGATGGTCATGGCATAGGTGTATCAAGTCCTACTTGGCTCCATTTTTACATGGTCGATTGCCACAATCTCCAGTGGTCGATGACTCACGATAGGATGCAGGGGGGGCATTTTGATTTGGCCTCTCTTCTTTTGCTAAGGCGCAAGCAATACACTCTTAACACCATTTCTCAACAACACCTCTCATTCCAGTAGAATCTCCGGTGGATGGGAGCTTCTGCTTTCTGTATTCCAAAGTGTCCAGACTTATTGTGGTATGCCTCAAGGACAACTCTGGCATCTCGTCTTGGGATTACAATTTGATGCAGCCGATTACTGGTGATGGGATCCAGCACCCTCCTCAACAGCAGACCATTCTCTTCAAAGAGATGTCTCCTTTCTCTCCAAAGGCGAAGTAGTTCTAGGTCTGTATTGCCTCGTTGAATTCTGCTGGGCACATTTTTGGTATCAAGGTAGTCTAGGATCTAGGACCAATTGCAGCAGGGCCCATTGTTCATGTTCTGGAGACTGTTTTTTAGCCTGTTGGGAAGAACAATGTACCTGGGTCTTGTTGTTGATAGCATCAGGAAAGCCATTGTAGCTTGCATGCATCTCTACTTTCTCTTTGTAGTCATCATCATCAGTCTTCTCCAGTAGGCAGGCGGGACAAGGCATCCACCTTGACGTTGGACTTGCCTGTTTGGTATTTGACCACAAAGTTGTAGTTTGCGAGTCGTGAAGCCCATCGCTGTTCTAAGGCTCCCAGCCTTGCGGTGCTCAGGTGCACTAGCGGGTTGTTGTCTGTGAAGACAGTAAAGGAAGAAGCGGCAAGATAGTTCTTAAACTTCCCCATGACGGCCCAGACCAGTGCAAGGAACTCTAGCTTGAAGGAACTGTAGTTTTGGTTGTTTCTTTTAGCTCCTTTGAGGGCTCTACTTGCGATCACTCTCTCTTTGTCTCCTTGCTGTTGGGCTGGCACTGCACCAAGTCCTTGATTACTCTCATCGGTAGAGATGAGCGAACCGGGACAACCGAACCCGGTTTCGGTCCGAACTTCCGGTAAAGTTCGGTTCGCAGCGAATCCGAACTTCACCGGGTTCGGCCGAACCCGTTTTGACCGAACCCGGTCAAAAACATTATACAAATCGGCAGCCACTTATCTCTATCAATCACTGATAGAGAAAAGAGGCTGCTGATTAAAAATAAAATAAAAAGCATTTCATACGTACCCGGTCGTTGTCTTGTTGACGAGTCCCTCTTCTTCCTCCAGTCCGACCTTTTCTGACGCGGCAGCCTGTGATTGGCTGCAGAGGCCTCTGCAGCCTGTGATTGGCTGCAGAGGCCGCGGCAGCCTGTGATTGGCTGCAGCGCTCACAAGGCTGCATCGTCATCAAGGAATGTCGGGCCGGATGTTGAGAGGGACGCGTCACCAAGGCAACGGCCAGGAGACCGGACTGGAGGAAGCAGAAAGTTCTCGGTAAGTATGAACGTCTTTTTTTTTACAGGTACTGTGATCGGTAGTCACTGTCCAGGGTACTGAAACAGTTACTGCCGATCAGTTAACTCTTTCAGCACCCTGAACAGTGACTATTTAGTGTATGTGCACACACACTAATTACGTCCGTAAATGACGGACGTATTTCGGCCGCAAGTACCGGACCGAACACAGTGCAGGGAGCCGGGCTCCTAGCATCATACTTATGTACGATGCTGGGAGTCCCTGCCTCTCTGCAGGACAACTGTCCCGTACTGTAATCATGTTTTCAGTACGGGACAGTAGTTCCACGGAGAGGCAGGGACTCCTAGCATCGTATATAAATATGATGCTAGGAGCCCGGCTCCCTGCAGGGTGTTCGGTCCGGTACTTGCGGCCGAAATACGTCCGTCAATTACGGACGTAATTAGTGTGTGTGCACATACCCTTACTGACGTCGCCTAGCAACGCTGCCGTAATGACGGGTGCACACATGTAGCCACCCGTCATTACGGGGCCTCATGCACACGACCATAAAAACACCCGTTATCACGGGTCGTAATTACGACCCGAAATAGCGGGCCCATAGACTTCTGTTAGCCACGGGTACCTTCCCGTTTTCTCACGGGAAGGTGCCCGTGCCGTTAAAAAGATAGAACATGTTCTATTTTTTTATTTTACGGGCCGTGCTCGTAATTACGACTCGTAACTACGAGCACGGCCGGCCGGCCACGGGCAGCCGGCCGCTTTTGCGAACCGTGCTGTCATTATAATTATAGCAGCACGGCCCGTAAAATAGAAAAATAGAACATGTTCTATTTTTTTAACGGCACGGGCACCTTCCCGTGAGAATACGGAAAGGTACCCGTGGGTAACAGAAGTCTATGAGCCCGTTATTGCGGGTCGTAATTACGACCCGCAATAACGGGTGTTTTTACGGTCGTGTGCATGATGGGAGCACGGCTCGGAAAAACGAACGGCTGCCCGTGCTCATCTCCTGAAATAATCTGTGCTGCCTTAAACTCTGTGGACAGGTCAGGATCCTGTTTCTTTTAAATGCTGCTAGGGAACCCGCTCGATCCACTATATAAGGCTGCGCTACAGTGCAGCATTTAAAAGAAACAGGATCCTGACCTGTCCACAGAGTTTAAGGCAGCACAGAGTATTTCAGGAGATGAGCGTGCAGATTCAGTGCTGTTGTGAACTCTGCTCTTACCATTACGTAGCTCTCAGTCTGTTATCTCTCCTCCACTCCTGTCCTCAAGAACACCTTCACATGATTGGCAAGTCACCACGTAATGGTAAGAGCAGAGTTCACAGCAGCACAGAGTATTTCAGGAGATGAGCGTGCGGATCTTGTGCGTGGTGGTGACTTGCCAATCATGTGAACGTGTTATAGAGGACAGGAGTGGAGGAGATGTAACAGACTGAGCTACGTAATGGTAAGAACAGAGTTCACAGCAGCACAGAGTATTTCAGGAGAGGAGCGTGCAGATTCAGTGCTGCTGTGAACTCTGCTCTTACCATTACGTAGCTCAGTCTGTTACCTCTCCTCCACTCCTGTCCTCAATAACACCTTCACATGATTGGCAAGTCACCACCCCGCACAAGATCCGCACGCTCATCTCCTGAAATACTCTGTGCTGCTGTGAACTCTGCTCTTACCATTACGTGGTGACTTGCCAATCATGTGAAGGTGTTCTGGAGGACAGGAGTGGAGGAGAGGTAACAGACTGAGAGCTACGTAATGGTAAGAGCAGAGTTCGCAGCAGCACTGAATCTGCACGCTCATCTCCTGAAATACTCTGTGCTGCCTTAAACTCTATGGACAGGTCAGGATCCTGTTTCTTTTAAATGCTGCACTGTAGCGCAGCCTTATATAGTGGATCGAGCGGGTTCCCCAGCAGCATTTAAAAGAAACCGTGTTTGTGTATGTGTGTGTTTGTGTATATATGTGTGTTTGGGTATGTGACTGTCTGTTTTTGTTTTTATATGTGTGTGTGTATATATGGGTGTGTTTGTGTATATGTGTTTTGTGTATATGTTTGTGTATATATGGGTGTATTTGTGTATATGTTTGTGTGTAGATGTTTGTGTGTGTTTTTGTATATGTGTATATGTGTGTATATGGGTGTGTGTTTGTGTGTATATATGGGTGTGTTTGTGTATATGTGTTTGTGTATATGTGTGTTTGGGTATGTGTGTTTTTGTTTGTATATGTGTTTGTGTATATGTGTTCGTGTATGTGTGTATAACTGTGTGTGTGTTTGGATATGTGTGTTTTTGTTTGTATATGTGTGAGTTCGTGTATATGTGTGTGTTTGTCTGTTTATGTGTGTGTGTATATCTTGTTGTGTTTGTGTATATATGTGTGTGTCTGTGTATGGTTGTTTGTTTGTGTGTGCGTGTATATATGTGTGTAGGTGAGTAGAAGTATTGGTATTGTTCACATTGATAACTGTTTTTTTATGTTGTTGCAGATTTTGATGTACCGATTGGACTACATCTACGATTCGTTGGACTACTGCGTAGATCTGCGTTTTTTCAAATTTTAATAAAATGGTTAACGAGGGTTTTGTTGGGGATTTCTTATTTCAATAAAAAAGAATTGTCTTTGTGTTTTTTTTTCAAACTTTATTAGTGCCTAGATAATGGCAGTTGGCTGATTGACAGCGTCCATTATTAAGGCGGTACTTAGTGTTAGCCGGTGCAGAGGCTAGCACTAACCACCCATTATTACCCCGGTACCCACCACCACCAGGGGTGCCGGGAAGAGCTTGGTACGATCCAGTACCCGACCATCTGTTGTGATGGTCGGGTACTGGGGCGGCCGTAGGCTGGTATTATGAGGCTGGGAAGGGCCAAAATCAGTGGACCTTCCCACCCTTGTAATGCTAGGCTGCTGCTGCTGTGTTGTATCGGGCTGGTTATAAAAATGGGGGGGACCCCCACGTCGTTTTTTTTTTGGAATTTAACAAATTTAGCAATAGACGGGTCCCCCACATTTTTAATAACCAGCCATATACAAGGCCGCAGCAGTCTGGCATTACATGGGTGGGAAGGGCCACTGGTTTTGTCCATTCCCAGGCTAATAACACTGTTGTATGTGGCTGGTTATGATAAATTGGGTGGAACCCCATGTCTTTTTAAAAAAAAAAATGTAAATAAATAAATAATTTAAAAAAATGACGTGGGGTCCCCCCCACTTTTATAACCAGCCAGATACAACACAGCAGCAGCAGCCTAGCATTACAAGGGTGGGAAGGTCCACTGTTTTTGGCCCTTCCCAGCCTCATAATACCAGCCTGCGGCCGCCCCAGGGCCCGACCATCACAACAGATGGTCGGGTACTGGATCGTACCTGGCTCTTCCCGGCACCCCTGGTGGTTTTGGGTACCGGGGTAATAATGGTGGTTAGTGTTAGCCTCTGCACCGGCTAACACTAAGCCTCGCATTAGTAATGGATGTTGTCACTCAGACAGCGGCCATTACTAAAGTGGTAATAATAAAATTTGAAAAGAAAAAGACAAAGATATAGATAAAATATTTTATTGAAATAAAGCACCCCCAACACAACCCTCATTAACCATTTTATTGTAGAAAAAAAACCGTCATCGAAGTAGTCCTCGAAACCGACGTAGTCCAAACACCAAACCTGTGGAAAAAAAAAATAATGAAATAAAACATGTCGTAGGCTTAGATTCAGTTTAATGTGTGATACTGACTGTTATACCATGTATAGAAGCCTGCCGTGAAGTTGACTTAGATACAGGGCGCCAGCAGACAGTATCATACATGGCCATACATACATATATACAAATATACATACATATATACAAACATACATACATATATACAAGCATGCACATATATACATGCAAATATACATACATGCAAACATACACACATATATACATGCAAACTATCATACATACATGCATACACACACACATGAAAACATACATACATACAAACAAACATGCAAAGATACATACATACATATATACAAGCATGCACAAATATACATGCAAACATAAATACATGCAAACATAATTACAAACATGCACATATATATATAAACATACATGCAAACATACATGCAAAAATAAAAACATGCAAACATACATACATGCACATCTATACATACATACATGACAACATACATACAAACATACATGACAACATACATACATGCAAACATACATACATGCAAACATACATACACACATGCAAACATATATACATGCAAATATACATACAAACATGCACATGTATACATACATGCCAACATACATGCAAACATACATGCACATATATACATACATACATGACAACATACATACATACATGCAAATATACATACATACACACACACATGCACATATATACATACATGCCAACATACATGCACATATATACATACATGACAACATACATACATACATACATGACAACATACATACATATATATATACACACATGCAAATATACATACAAACATGCATACATACATGCAAACATACATTCATGCAAACATACATGCAAACATACATACATACATACAAATATACATACACACATGCACATATATACATACATGACAACATACATACATACATGACAACATACATGCAAAAATACATACATGCAAACATACATACATACATGCAAATATACATACAAACATGCACATATATACATACATGCCAACATACATGCAAACATACATGCACAGATATACATACATACATACATGCCAACATACATACATGCCAAAAAATAATAATAATACGTTCATACTTACTTTCCTCCTGTCCGGCCTCCAGCGATGACGTTTCATCCATGTCGCCGCTGCAGCCTGTGATTGGCTGCAGAGGCGGTCACGTGGGATGAAGCGTCATCCTGACGTGCGTGACCGCCACTACAGCCTGTGATTGGCTGCAGCGGCGAAAGGGATGAAACGTCATCGCTGGAGGCCGGACAGGAGGAAAGTAAGTACGAACGTATAATTTTTATTTTTTTATTACATTTAAATGGTATTTTCCGCGCGCCGAGCATGTACTGTGAAGGTTGCTGAAAGAGTTAGTGCAGCCCATTAACTCTATCAGCACCCTGGACAGTAGCATGCTCGGCGCACGTAAGTGACAGGTTCGGTCAGAACTAGTTCGGTCCGAACCGAACTTTTTTGTGAAATTCGGCGAACTAGCCGAACCGAACTTTTGATAAGTTCGCTCATCTCTACTCATCGGTGTAGAGATGGAAGGGCAGACTGTAGTCGGGGTAGCCCAGAATGGGTGGTTCAGTCAGTAACTTTTTGAGTAACTGGAAGGCAATTTCTTGCTCTTCTTTCCAGTTGATTGCAATTCTCCTCTTGAGATGCTCCTTGGGGTGTCCCCTCAAGAGTTCTTGTAGCGGTACAGCAATGCCGGAAAAGAGTGGGATGAAGCGCCTGTAATATCCCGCAAATGTGAGGAAGCTTCTTACCTCTCTCACAGTGGTAGGTGTAGGCCAACTGTGGACTGCATCTATCTTTTCAGGATCTGGTTTTACGCCTTCTGCACTCACTACGTGACCCAAGTACTGGACTTGAGGTTGAAGGAGGTGACACTAAAAAGGTTTGATTTTCAAGCCATTTTTGGTGAGGACCTCAAACACTTCGGCTAGATGCTTGAGATGACCTTCATAGGACTTGGAGTACACGATCATGTCATCCAAGTAGAGGAGCACAGTCTCCATGTTACTGTGACCTAGGCATCGTTCCATTAGCCTTTGGAAAGTTCCAGGAGCATTGCATAGTCCAAAGGGCATATAGTTGAACTGAAACAAGCCCATTGAGGTGGTGATTCTCCCTGTCAGCTGGAGACATTGGTACTTGCCAGTAGCCGCTTGTCGGATCTAGGGTGGAGAAGTAGGCAGCTGATCCTAGGGCAGTTAGAGATTACTCAATTCTTGGAAGAGGATAGGCATCCTTGTGGGTGATGTTGTTGAGTTTTCTGTAGTCCACACAGAAGCGGATGTTGCCATCTTTCTTCCTCACGAGTACTAAGGGTGCAGCCCAAGGGCTGTGACTTTCTTGGATGACTTCGGTCTCTTTCATTTCATGGACCATTTGCTTCACACTTTGGTATAAGGCAGGTGGTATGGGCCTGTGTCCTTCCTTAATGGGCAGATGAGTACCTGTGGGGATAGTATGCTAAATCTCCTTCCATTTCCCATAATCCAGAGGATGCTTGCTGAAGGCTTCATGGTTGTCTTTAGCCACTTCAAGTACTCCTTGGATCTGGTTTGCAGGTGTTGTTGCAGTACCTACATGTATCTCTCCCCACTATGGTGTTACTGAGGCTTTTTCTGAAGTCTTTGGTTGGTGGGCAGACTGTTTAGCGGTGACAGTTGGTATGTCCAACAGGTTTGGCACGCTGATTTGTGACAGTTGTGCCACAGGATAGTACTTCCTCAAGGTTACTGGACAGTCTCCTAGGTTGAGGAGACGGATGGTTACTTTCCCTTCGACCTCTGGAAGGTGTAACAGTGTCTAGACATCCTAAAATTCCCTCCTCTTCTTAGAGCAGGCAGGGCTCAACTCACTAACTGTTTTCTGTGAGAGCTCTATGGTTATAGCAGGTTCCACTTCCTTCCAAAAACATCAAAGATGCACAATGCTCCCTCTAGTGGCTCCCAACTAGAACCGCCACAACCTATTTGCATGGTGAACTGCACAAAATGTGGAAAATAACAACGCATGTAAAATAGGAGGAACCAGAAAGGTATCTTCTGGAATGCTGCAATGTGATTGCTGTCACAGCCTGTCACAGCGATCACAGAAAAGTTTGTTAGCAAATAGCAAACTATTCCAGTTGTATTGTTTCGCTCTCTCGCAGGCGACCAGAGAAGCAGAAGAGTAAGCAATGTAAAAAACATACATACATTTTTATTTTTTCAATAAAGATATTTTTTTAATATATATATTTATCTGTCTGTCTGTCAACCTATCCATCTGCTAAACGGTGACTTTGGCCGCGACACAGGTCGTCCGGCCAAAGATCGCTATGTCCAGTAGCCTACATTGCACAAACACAAATGTGGTTGTGGCACAACGAGCAAGTTGCCGCGACATGACAGTTGCAAGAAATCCAAACTGTCATGTCGCAGTTACATGCAGGTCGCAACGCGACCACATTGAGTTTTATTACGTGCGGTGTAGGCTATGGGACATAGCGATCTTTGGTTGTGCGACCTATGTTGCAGCCAAAATCACCATGTAGCCCCAGGATAGGCCAACAATATCTGAGGGGTCAGGGCCTGACTCTCTGCACCCCCGCTGATCAGTTGTTTTGAAGGGGCCGCAGCACTTGTACGAGCACTGCTTTCCCTTCATTAATCATAGTCTTATAGGTGATCAGCCGCTCAGCCTGGGACTGTTGCCAGGTAGGGGTGCAGGGCTGAAGTGCAGGGCTGATCCCCCTCTTACCCCTCCTTTCTCTCTCTGTTCCCAGGCTTGAGTGTAAGTCTATGAGTGGGAAGGGGGGGGTGGTTATGCTAATAGGGGGAGCTTATAACCTCATCACTTTCCCTGTACTTTCTCTTTGGCTGTGAAAATTTCCCGCCCTCGCTCCCAGGTTTACCGTGGTTGATGGAGGTGGTGTGTTTCGGGTGTTTTTTCTTTTACACTTTGTCAATTATGACAATAAATGAATAAAGACATAACAACTAAAAAATAATAAGCGCATTATAAAAAAAAAAAAAAAAACTGTTTTTATTTTCCATTTTGGTTTTGTTCCATGTTCAATGCTTGATTTGTCATGTTTGTTTATGTCACAGCTGGCGGGGGTTTTGGTTTATTACCTACATGCCCTTAGGGATAGGCTGGCATTCAGGTTTTGTTGATCTCTGGTTTAGGTCATTGAGTTTTTGGATAATGTTATGTATAAAGTTATTTTATATTAAAATTAATCTAATTATTTTCAAAATAAAGCTGTGGCCGACCCCCGGGTCAACCCCACATTCTAAAGAAATTTGGTATTGGTAATATTATTTGTACTTCTACTCTACACTTGGTTAGGTGTTTATATATGCACACAGTCTGTCACTGCTCACACTGTGAAACGCAGACGCACTTGTAGTTTCATATTACTATTGAGGTTGTCTACTCTCTTTATGGACCAGAATTAAAAGCAAGAAATGTTCTACCTTACGTTCTTGAATGACTATAGAGAGTTACATGACATCACATTTAAAAACCTGAAGCTATGTACAGCTTTGGAAACGTGTTTTTTTGAGGTGGTTTTTTAAGACTTTTTTTTAAATAAAAATGTGCAACTTTCTAATTACATTTTATTAAAAATTATTTTTATTTTTTGAGATACAGCTGCTTTGTATCCTATGTACAGAACAGCTGTATCTAGTGCTGAGGCCTGAATACATAGGGTCAGCGGGACTGAAGGAATTCAGTGTCAGTGGGTACTGCATGCCTCTGAAATGAAGGATCCACCTGTTATCAAGCACATCTAAGTTAAAGGAAACCTGTCACCAGCATTTAACCTATTAAACTTTACATACCCCTCACTGGCCGATCCTATCAAAAGTTCATTGCCATTATCCCCTCTCCTAAACTCCTCCTCCAACTGTTAATAACGGTCTGCAAATATTTAGAGCCTTTTATAGTAATAATCCGGTGTCCCTTTGTGTGCACAAACCAGAAGAGGACATCAATGCACAAGCATCTGATTTTGTGTGCTCGGGGAAGGTGAGGAGCTGTCAATCAAAAGTAAGGAGGTGGGGTAAACTCGAAAAGACATGAGGAATGAAGATATGACTTCTTTTCAAACGAAGATTTGACTCTTTTCAAACGAAGATATGACTCTTTTATGCTCATTAGCATACATGTGGGAACACTAAATAACTGAATACTAAAGCTACAGAGCCGACTAAGAAGAAAATGATAGGTTATACAGAAATGATTCTTCATCCACTACGACCAGGTATTGCTGGTTTAATAGGTGAAATGCTGATGAAAGGTTTCCTTTAAGAACTTAGATGAGATGAATAACTCCATTGTAATTAAAAAGTTGCACCAAACACACTGATACACATTTTTATTTTAAAAAAAAGTTTTCAAAGGTGTACGTAGCCTTGTACACCTTTGAAAGGCATTTTATTTTATTTTTTTTAATCAAAAATCATCTTTACTTTTTGAGATACAGCTGCTCTGTATTCTGTATACAAAGCTGCTATATCATTCGCTATGACCTGAATCTGTCCGCTGACAGGTCTGCTGGACAGACGGGTACAGTGAAAGCCTATCCTGCGTGTCTCTAACACACAAGATCCACCTTTAATCAATCACATCTAATTTATGAACGTAGATGTAATGGATAACAGGTGGATCTTGTGTGTCAGAGACATGCAGGACCCGCTTTCACTGAACCCGTCAGTCCAGCGGATCTGTCTGAAACAGGATTTGTCAAACGATACAGCTGCTCTGTATAGAGAATACAGAGCAGCTGTATCTCAAAAAGTAAAAATTATTTTTAATAAAAACTATCCCACTGATTGACCTTTTGTTTTACATAGGCTTTAACCTATTTGGCCGCTTCGGTAAAAGTCCAAACTATTCAATATAACGTTATTAGAACTCCTAAATGGTACTAATTAAAGATACAACTCGTCCAGTAAACATCAAGTCCTCAACCGCTCAATCTATGAAAAAAATAAAAAAGTTATGGCTTTCAGACAGGGGCGTTGCTAGGGTCTTAAAAGACAAAGGGCACAAGCCTGAGATATATATTCATCAGCAGCAAGTATACTTGTACTAACATATGTCCACCCCCCTATAAAAATATGTGTGTATATGTATATATGCATATATATATATATATATATATATATATATATATATGAGACAGCATATCTGTAGCACTCTGACCCTATAGTATGGATAGGATTAGATACAGTGGCTCAGCAGACTTTAAAGGAGTTTTCCAGACAGTAACATGTGGTAGGCTTAGATACAGGGTCCATGTGTGATAGTGTCTGTTAGGTAGGCTTAGATACAGGGTCCATGTGTGATAGTGTCTGTTAGACCCTGTATCTAAGCCTACCACAAGGCAGGCTTAGCTACAAGGCCCCAGCAGTCAGTAATGTTACACTTACCCTATAAGATTACTGTCTGCTGGGGACCTGTATATAAGCCTACTATGTGGTAGGCTTAGAACCAGGGCCCATTAGACAGGATCACCTGTGGGCCATGTCAGTGGCGTAGCTATAGGGGTCGCAGCGGTCGCAAATTGCGACCGGGCCCCGAAGCTAGGGGGGCCCGTGGCCCCCCGCACCACATCAATAAAAAGTTACTATAGTAACTCGGGCCGCAGGCCCCTGTTACTATAGTAACTGACAGTACTTACCTTCCTGGTTCTTGAGCGCATCGGAGGTCCTGACGTCACAGCGCTGTGTGCCGCACACAACATCGTGATCCTGGATATAGTCAGGACAGAACTTCCACCGCGGCTGAAGAGCAGGGTAAGATTAATAACCTTGTCTGCTGAAGCTGATTGGCGGGGTCTGACTCCCGGGAGCCGGCCAATCAGCTGTTTTGAAGGGGCCGCAGCACTCATACGACAGCGGCTTCCCCTTCAATCCGGTCACTTACTCACACTGTGAATCCGTGTCGGCGATTCACAGTGTGAGCGAGTAAGTGAAATGAAGGGGAAGCAGCTCTCATACGAGTACTGCGGCCCCTTCAAAACAGCTGATTGGTGGGTCACGGGAGACGGACCCCGACACATCAGCTATTGATGGCCTGTCCTGAGGATAGGCCATCAATGTTTAGGGACTGGACAACCCCTTTAAGCCTACGATGTAGCAGGCTTAGAGTGCCCATGAGACAGGATCACAGATTGTGATACAGGGACCCAGCACACAGTAATTTTATACTGTATAAGATTACTGTCTGCTGGACCCTGTATCTAAGCCTACCTTGTGGTAGGCTTAGATACAGCGTCCCACAGACAGTATCACACATGGGCCCTGTATCTAAGCCTAACATATGTGTTACTACTTCATTTCTTTTTTTTGTTTTCTTACAGGTTCGGTCGTTGGACTACGTCGGATTCGAAGACTACTTCGATGACGACATTTTTTATTATCAATAAAATGGTTAATGAGGGTTGTGTGCTTTTTTTTTATTTCAATAAAATATTTTTTCTATGTCTTTGTGTTTTTTTTTAAACTATATTACTACCGCCTTAGTAATGGCCACCGGCTGATTGACAGCGTCCATTGCTAAGGCGGGGCTTAGTGTTATCCGGTGCAGAGGCTAACATTAACCCCCTTTATTAGCCCGGTACCCACCACCACCAAGCGTGCTGGGAAGAGCCGGGTACGATCTAGTACTTGACCATCTGTACTGATGGCCAGGCAATGGGGCGGCTGCAGGCTGGTATTATGAGGCTGGGAAAGGCCAGAAACAGCGGCCCTTCCCATCCTGGTAAATCTGCCTGCTGCTGCTGTGTTGTATCTGGCTGGTTATGAAAAATGGGGGGGACCCCACTTCATTTAAAAAAAGAATAATAATTGGAAGGAACGATGTGGGGTCCCCCCCCAATTTTCATAACCAGCCAGATACAGCAGCAGAAGGCAGTATTACCAGGGTGGGAAGGGCCACTGTTTTTGGCCTTCCCCAGCCTAATACTACCAGCCTGCGGCCGCCCCGTCGCCTGACGTCACTACAGATGGTCAGGTACTGGTTCGTACCCGGCTCTTCCCGGCACCCCTGGTGGCGGTGGGTACCGGGATACAAATGGGGGTTAGCGTTAGCCTCTGCACCTGCTAACATTAAGCCCCGCCTTAGTAATGGAGGTTGTCAATCAGCCAGCGGCCATTACTAAGGCGGTAATAATAAAGTTTAAAAAAATACAAGCACATAGAAAAAATATTTTATTGAAATAAAAAACACAACTCCCATTAACCATTTTATTGAGAATTAAAAAACGCTGTCATTGAAGTAGTCCTCGAATCCGACGTAGTCCAACAACTGAACTTGTAAAAAAAAACACGAACACACAAAAATAATTAGTAACACATAAAAAAGCAAAACAATTATTAATCTTACCTTTCCTGGGTCCAGCGCTGGAGCCGCAATGTCAGCAACCTGGGCCCTATATCTAATCCAATCATGTGTGATACTGTCTGCTGCTCCTCTGTATCTAATCCTATCATGTGTAATACTGACTGCTGAGCCACTGTATCTAATCCTATAATGTGTGATACTGTCTGCTGAGCTGTGTATCTAATCCCATCACGTGTGAAACTGTCTGCTGGGCCTTATATTTCATCCTATCATGTGTGATACTGTCTGCTGGGCCACTGTACCTAATCCTATCATGTGTGATACTGTCTGCTGGGCCACTGTATCTAATCCTATCATGTGTGATACTGTCTGCTGGGCCACTGTATCTAATCCTATCATGTGTGATACTGTCTGCTGAGCCAATGTATCTAATCCTATCCATAGTTTATAGGGTTGTAGTGCTATAGATATGCTATGCTGTCTCCTATACACACACACACATATTTTTTTTCGGTGGACACATATGTATTGGGGCTATCTGCCCTGACATTTTAAGTCCTTAGTGACGCCCCTGGCTGCTAGTGCTGCATTGTTGGGTCACTTAGGAGACCCAGCGATGCAGCTGAAAGCTGCGGACCGTCGGCCACGAGAAGTTTGCGGGGGGGGGTCCCAATAAGAACTTTTGCATTCGGGCCCATGAGCCTTTAGCTACGCCCCTGGGCCATGTATCTAAGAATACCACATGTTAAGCTAACCAAAAATAGAGCAGAGAAGCAGCACTCAATAGCAAAAAATGAATTTATTCACCCAACACAGCAACGTTTCACTTCCTCCATGGAAGCATTTTCAAGCAATTAATAAAAACCACACACTGATATATATCGGAAGAGCGAAAGCTCAATTAACAAGTGCTCTAAATCGCAGCAATTATACAATTCATATAAAAATTTGACAATGTGTAACAGTGTATCAAAACATCAAGTACATATATGAATGAGTCAATCAATGACATTAGGTATAGAAAACGTTAAAATTCTAACAAGTGTAATATGTGTATATAAAATAGTGAAATACATTAATTGCATATTAATTAATAATCACAATACAATACACAAAAGCTGACACTCACCAATCTGGATAAACAAGGATATCCTGGCCACGAGATGTGTAGACTAAAATTTGCGGCGCCATCGTCGCCGATCTGCGCATGCCCCAACACTAACTGTCCATTGGGTAATGCTGACACGTGTGTACTAGGTTGCTGTGACACTGCACCTCGACGCAACAGCTGACCCAAATACGTCACTGCTCAGGGACCTAAGTCCCGCGCAGTCGTACTAAGGTGGAAAGCTTCAAATTACGCCATGTTTGATAAGGGCAAATATGCCAATGTTGTAAATATAGGATCAAACTACAACTACAACTAAAGGGCTTATAATAAAGTCGTGAAAACTATACTCCCCTATTACGAACGGAGTATATAAGAGTTATAAATAGATATATAGATAAGTAGTAGGTTTTGCTAGGTTTAACTCCTTATGTCCCTAGGGACAAGAGAACACCCGCATACACAATGCAGAAGTCTCAAGTCTCACGAAGAACTACTCTACCAATGTGACAATGTATCATCAGCACAAAGGTACGAAATGTCACTCCATTCCGGGATCGTGGGAAAAAAAGAAACTCAATCCTACACATCCAGCTCAGAAAAACTCCCCATCAATAGAACTAGTATTCACGACTGTAACAATATATAAAGTCAAATGTACTGACAAATGGATATAGTGAAGCTGTGCATAGTCAGAACACCATTGTATTACACACAGTAAAAAAAATACAGAAATTGTTTTAATTCAAAATCAATCTCATAGTCAGAAAAAAGAAAACCACATGTGTACAGAATTCCTTGTTCCAGTTGGCAAACGTCTTCCAATACTAGTTCCGAACCTTCAATATATAAAAAAGAAGAAGGAAGACAGGTAAGTACATTAAAATCAATTACAGTATAATTACTCCTATTTCCATACATCAAAACAGATATTTTCCAGAGTATTAAATGGATCATAGAAAGGTATCACCAGGCAAGAGAATCCCCAAGGGTAGCAAGGGCCAGATCAGACAAACTGTATTGATAGTGGACGAAAAGCTTCTCAAAAGTAGCTGGACCACATTGTCCTAAGAATAAACACAAAATCATCATTTGAATACATTCAAAGGGTAATCCATATTAAGGCCATTCGGATGGAGAGAATTTAATCTATTGATCCACTGAACCTCCCATTGTTTAAGGATCAGTTCCCTATTCCCTCCCCGCTTAAGGGGGGGAACCCTGTCAATAATGCAAAATCTAAGCTGTTGTACACTATGTCCCATCTCCACAAAATGTCGAGGTACAGGGAGTTCAACCTTCTTCGTCCGTATGCTCGATTTATGATTGTTTAGCCTTAACCTACATTCAGTTGTGGTTTCACCCACGTAGATCAAATTACAAGGGCACTGTAAGATATATATGACATAGTCACTTCTACACGTGTAGTATGAAGTAATTTTAAAAGCTCTACCGGTGGTAGGATGTATAAATGAACTGCCTTTCAGAATAATCGCACAACTGTCACAGGACAGACAAGGGAAACATCCATTCCGTGTCAAATCCTGTTGTCCACCTTTAACCCGACTATTCTTTACACTAACATCCGTCGTAACGAGTTTGTCCCTTAAATTCCGAGATCTTCTATACGAAAATAAAGGAGGCGATTGAAATTCTACCACTTTGTCGTAAAAATTACTCAAAATTCTCCAATGCCTTTTAATGATTCCAGCCACATTTGAACTGCATACACTGAATGTAGAAACCATAGGGAGTCTAACAACGGTCTGTTGGTTCTTCCTGCTCCCCTGATTCAATAGTGTCTTGTCAACTTGCCTCACTCTCGCAATATGTTTCCTCAAAAGTCTTTCCGGATACCCTCTATCAAGAAACTTCCCTACCATCATATCGAGTTTATGTTCTAAACACATCGGATTATCAACAATCCGTTTAACCCTCAATAACTGGCTGTACGGTAGAGATTTGATCATTCCCCTGGGGTGATGACTGTCAAAACTAAGCAAATTATTACAGTCTGTCTCTTTAACATACAAATCCATACGTTTGTTGTGCTGTATATAGACCATAGTGTCAAGAAATTGGACGCAGTTATCAGAAACTACCATAGTAAATTTAATGTCGGAATCAATCAAATTCAAATATTCAAAAAATGTATTCAAACCTGGCAGATCCCCTGTCCAAATGAGGAAGACGTCATCTATGTATCGCCACCACCCAAGTACCGAGGTAAAGTGGTGGGATACATAGATCGACGTCTCCTCCATATATGCCATAATGATATTGGCATACGTGGGGGCCACATTGGACCCCATAGCTGTTCCGCGGAGTTGCATAAAATACTCATCATTAAATAGGAAGTAGTTACAGGTTAACACTATATCAAGAAGACCCATCAGGAATTCCCTGCACTCACAGGAGAATTCAGTGCCAGCCAATGCTTTACCCACACTAGTCATGCCCCTCGTATGAGTGATGGAGGTATACAGGCTGGTCACATCAAATGAGACCAAGGCCCCAGTGGGAACAACAATATCCCTAATCCTGTTCAGAAAATCAGCCGTGTCCCTAATGTAAGATCTAGCAGACATGGCAAAATTCCTCAAAACCTTGTCAAGAAAAACAGCAGGAGGACTAAGGAGTGAATCCCTACCTGAGACAATGGGTCTCCCTGGGGGATTAGTAATACTTTTATGTATTTTAGGCAAACAGTATAGTATAGGAGTTATCGGATGTGTCGGTGTTAAAAAGGTATATAAATCCCTGTCAATCATGTAATTTGCAAAAGCATTGTCAACTAGCACTCTGATTCGTTTCTGAATGTCCTTTACAGGATCTAACAGGATCCTCCTATAAACAACCGTGTCCTTCACGAAAGCTGCGGACCGTCGGCCATGAGAAGTTTGCGGGGCGGGGGGGTCCCAATAAGAACTTTTGCATCAGGGCCCATGAGCCTTTAGCTACGCCCCTGGGCCATGTATCTAAGAATACCACATGTTAAGCTAAGATACAGGGCCCCAACAGACAGTAATCTTATACAGTATAAGATTACGGTCTGCTGGGGCCCTGTATATAAGCCTACTATGTGGTAGGCTTAGATACAGGGCCCATCGGACAGTATCATACATGGCCATGTATCTAAGCCTCCAATGTGGTAGGCTTATATACAGGGTCCATGTGTAAGACTGTCTGTCACAAGGTAGGCTTAGATACAGGACTCCAGCAGACAGTAAAGTTACACTTACCCTCCTCTTTGGCTCAAAAAACGGCCATAAATGAGCCGTGTGAAAATACCCTAACTTTAAGAGATGGCATCAGTTTTTTAGTCTTACAAAAAAAAAGAACATTTGAAAATCCAGGGCTTTAATGGATGAACCAGGGATGTTTTCTGGTCTCTTTCCCCTTCCTGAATAATTATTTATTTGTTTAGAACACAAGTTCGAAGTATTCAAATCATCGTCATCTGATAACGAGTGCTTGCAGCACGTGTCTCAATTTCCTAAAAACATAACAGAACTGCAAGTAATAACTTTGACCAGAAGGTGGCAGCAAAATACTAAAAGGGAGGCAAGCTAACATAAAGCAATGAGCAGACCTGCAATAATAAAATCTACCACCAGGTGGCAGCAAAGGAGTCACTTGTATATGAGCTAACGTTAGGCCATGTACACAGCATATGTTTAGGCTTAAAAATACAAGGCTGATTTTAAGGGTATGTTTAGGGTATGTGCACACATAGTGTTTTCAGCCGTTTTTCGGGCCGTAAAATGTCCCGAAAAACGGCTGAAAAATCGGAAACAGGACGCCTACAAACATATTCTCATTGATTTCAATGGGAAAAATTACGTTCTGTTCCGACAGGACGTTTTGAAAAACGGGCGCGTAAAAAAACGTCCGCGAAAAAGAAGTGCATGTCACTTCTTGAGCCGTTTTTGGAGCTGTTTTTCATTGACTCTAAAAAAAAAGAGCTCCAAAAGCGGCCATAAAAATCGCTGCGAAAAACGCGAGTTTAATTAAAAAACGGCTGAAAATCAGAAGCTGTTTTCCCTTGAAAACAGCTCCGTATTTTCAGATGTTTTTTGCTGAGCGTGTAAACATACCCTAAGTAAAAACATCTTCTGAAATCTAGATGTTTCTAGAGCTTATTTTTAATGTGTTTTTTTATCTTTGCAAGTGTTTTTGAAGTGTATTTTGAGGCATATTTTTTTAAGCGTTTTGTTAAGTGTCAGAGGAAATAGGAAAAATTAGCTAGTAAAATGCTTAAAAAAGTGACGTGTCGCTTCTTTTTTACTATGCGTATTTTTACTAGCCGTTTTTTAATTCAGCAGCGTAAGGGCACATTCAGGCGTGGCGGAATTGCTGTTGAATTCTGCTGCGGACAGTCCGCAGTGGAATTCTGCAGCAGCTGTTTTTTACATGTCTTTCTATACAATTTTAGGAAACTTAGTTCAGACGTGTCAGAAAATAACTGTGCGGAAATTAGGCTGCGGTGTGGAATTTTCCCTCCACAGCATGCTCATTTCTTGCGGAGAAGAAACTGACTTTCACTGCGGATCTCAGCATTTGCATTGCAAAGGCTGAAATCTGCAGCAAGTCTGCTGTGATATCCAAAACGTCTGAATTACCTGTCAAATATGAAAATGTTGCTGCAAATTCGCAGAAAAATTCCACCACGTCTGAACATGGCCTAAAATCTCTACTTCAGTGTATTTCCTATTGAAGTCAATGTAAAGCTGTTTTACAGGTGTATTTTAAAGAGGCTCTGTCACCAGATTCTCAAATCCCTATCTCCTATTGCATGTGATCGGCGCTGCAATGTAGATAACAGTAACGTTTTTGTTTTTTTTAAAACGTTCATTTTTGGCCAAGTTATGAGATATTTTATATATATGCCAATGAGCTTTGAAATGGACAACTGGGCGTGTTTTTATTCGTATGTCCAACTGGGCATGTATTGTGTTTTTAACTGGGCGTGTTTACTTGTTTTACTAACTGGGCGTTGTGTAGAGAAGTGTATGATGCTCACGAATCAGTGACCAATCATCATCATGCACTCCTCTCTATTCATTTACACAGCACATAGTGTTCTTACTAGAACGATGTGCAGCCACATACACAAGTGTCCTGATAATGAATACACATGACCTCCAGCCTGGACGTCATGTGTACTCAGAATCCTGACACTTCTGAATCCTTTCTGTGAGATTTCCAGCAAGGGAAACGAAATCTCGTTTACCTCGTAATCTCGCGAGATTACGCGCGGCTTGCTGGAATCTCACAGAAAAGATTCAGAAGTGTCGGGATTCTGAATACACATGACGTCCAGGCTGGAGGTCATGTGTATTCATTATCAGGACACTTGTGTATGTGGCTGCACATCGTTCTAGTAAGAACACTATGTGCTGTGTAAATGAATGGAGAGGAGTGCATGATGCTGATTGGTCACTGATTCGTCAGCATCATACACTTCTATTCACAACGCCCAGTTAGTAAAACAAGTAAACACGCCCAGTTAAAAACACAATACACGCCCAGTTGGACATACGAAAAAATACACGCCCAGTTGTCCATTTCAAAGCTCATTTGCATATATATAAAATAGCTCATAACTTGGCCAAAAATTATCGTTTTAAAAAAAAACAAACGTTACTGTTATCTACATTGCAGCGCCGATCACATGCCATAGGAGATAGGGATTTGAGAATCTGGTGACAGAGCCTCTTTAAAGAGGCTCTGTCACCAGATTTTGCAACCCCTATCTCCTATTGCAGCAGAACGGCGCTGCAATGTAGATAAGAGTAACGTATTTTGTTTTTTTTTAAAAAACTAGCATTTTTGGCCAAGTTATGACCATTTTTATATTTATGCAAATGAGGCTTTCTAAAGTACAGCTGGGCATGTTTAAAGTTAAAGTACAAGTGGGCGTGTATTGTGTATGTACATCTGGGCGTTTTTACTTCTTTTACTAGCTGGGCGTTGTGAATAGAAGTGTATGATGCTGACGAATCAGCATCATCCACTTCTCTTCGTTACCACCCAGCTTCTGGCAGTGCACAGACACACAGCGTGTTCTCGAGAGATCACGCTGTGACGTCACTTCCTGCCCCAGGTCCTGCATCGTGTCGGACGAGTGAGGACACATCGGCACCAGAGGCTACATTTGATTCTGCAGCAGCATCGGCGTTTGCAGGTAAATCGATGTAGCTACTTACCTGCAAACACTGACGCTGCTGCAGAATCAACTGTAGCCTCTGGTGCCGATGTGTCCTCGCTCGTCCGACACGATGCAGGACCTGGGGCAGGAAGTGACGTCACAGCGTGATCTCTCGAGAACACGCTGTGTGTCTGTGCACTGCCAGAAGCTGGGTGGTAACGAAGAGAAGTGGATGATGCTGATTCGTCAGCATCATACACTTCTATTCACAACGCCCAGCTAGTAAAAGAAGTAAAAACGCCCAGACATACACACACAATACACGCCCACTTGTACTTTAACTTTAAACACGCCCAGTTCTACTTTAGAAAGCCTCATTTGCATAAATATAAAAATGGTCATAACTTGGCCAAAAAGGCTCGTTTTAAAAAAAAAAAAAGTTACTCTTATCTACATTGCAGCGCCGATCTGCTGCAATAGGAGATAGGGGTTGCAAAATCTGGTGACAGAGCCTCTTTAAGTGTATTTCGGAGCGTAATACGAACTCCAAAATATGGCTGAAAATATACTGTGTGTACACGGCCTTAGAGCACCAACTCGATCTCCTGCCCATATACAGTGGGCCAGGGAATAAACAAGATACTGCAATTTCTAGGCACAGAGGGTCAGGTACATCAAGGTGTCTCAGCATCACAACGGTAGAGAAAACCACGCAGCAATACATGTAGTATTACCATGCTTTTGCTGCAATTCTAGGAAATGCTTCTTTGGTAACACATGTAATATACCAAACGCAAAAAGATGTGTTTTATTACCTGTTGCCATTGTCTTTTTTGATCAAGTTAAGTTTGTATCTCCCTGATTGAAAAAGTGAAGATTATGTCCCCCTGCTTCCTCAGTGACATTGGGTGAGATATATCAAGCTGTAAGAATGTCCTTTATTGCCCATAGCAATCCCACAGCTTTCATATATTATTGAGCTCAGGTAAAATGAAAGCTAAGCTCTGATTGGTTGCTATGGGAAACAAAGGACATTCTTACTATGAGACAGCTCGATAAATCTCTGCCATTAATTGCAATTTAACGGATCGCAAAATATAGGTCTTTGGGATTGTGGACACGGCAACAACTCAACATATTGGGTATATGAAAGTTGTTCCTGATAGAAATGCTGAAACCCTCCTACTATTACTCGACGTGTGGTGCGCCCAGGTCCGAAGACGCACAGTGATTTCTGGGCTGCCTACAACAATATTCAACCATCACTGAATATGAGTCATGAACGTGTCAATCACAGTGATCCCAATTTTCGATTTGCAGTATGATTATGTAGCAGTTTCCTGTTTAGGATTATGCAGTATGATTATGTAGCAGTTTCCTGTTTCGGATTATGCAGTATGATTATGTAGCAGTTTCCTGTTTAGGATTATGCAGCAGTTTCCTGTTTAGGATTATGCAGTATGATTATGTAGCAGTTTCCTGTTTAGGATTATGCAGTATGATTATGTAGCAGTTTCCTGTTTAGGATTATGCAGCAGTTTCCTGTTTAGGATTATGCAGTATGATTATGTAGCAGTTTCCTGTTTAGGATTATGCAGCAGTTTCCTGTTTAGGATTATGTAGTATGATTATGTAGCAGTTTCCTGTTTAGGATTATGCAGTATGATTATGTAGCAGTTTCCTGTTTAGGATTATGCAGCAGTTTCCTGTTTAGGATTATGTAGTATGATTATGTAGCAGTTTCCTGTTTAGGATTATGCAGTATGATTATGTAGCAGTTTCCTGTTTAGGATTATGCAGTATGATTATGTAGCAGTTTCCTGTTTAGGATTATGTAGTATGATTATGTAGCAGTTTCCTGTTTAGCATTATGCAGTATGATTATGTAGCAATTTCCTGTTTAGGATTATGCCGTATGATTATGTAGCAGTTTCCTGTTTAGGATTATGCAGTATGATTATGTAGCAGTTTCCAGTTTAGGATTATGCAGTATGATTACAAAATACTTAATTATGAAAAACCATAAAAAAATAAATTAAAAAGCTACACCTAATTGCCACTGTCGCTTCCGTAACGACCCGAACTTTAAAAGTATTACGTTATTTAACCTGCACAGTGAACACTGTAAAAAAAATAAAATCAAAAACAATGCCAGAATTGCTGCTTTCTGTTCAACCTGCTTTAAAAAAAAACATGATTAAAAAAGCGATCAAAATGTGGTATGTACCCAAAAATAGTACCAATAAAAGCGAAAAATAAAAAAGTTTTGGCTTAGAGAATATGTCGACACAAAAACAAATACTTAAAAAAAAAGTGTTTTTATTGATCAAAAGTACTAAAACATAAAAAAAACAATATAAATGTTGTATCGCAGTTATCGTAACGACCCACAAAATAAAGTTATTATGTTATTCATACCACACGGTAAATTTAAGATGCCATAAAAGATAGTAAAATTTCTGGGTTATTTGCCGATACCCCCCAAAAAAAGTTTAACCCAGAGGCAGCTGAGGGCTGGGGGCCTGCTCTGCCGTGTGAGATCGATATTAGTATCGATCTCACACGTTTAACCCCTCAGATGCGGTGCACAATAGCGAGCACCACATCTGAGTGGTTTTGGAGAGAGGGATGGAGCTCCCTCTCATCCCACCGACACCCGGCGATACGATCGCCGAGTGTCTGTGTCTCCCATGGCAGCCGGGAGCCTAATAAAGGCCCCCAGGTCTGCCTGTGGTGAATGCCTGCTAGATCATGCCGCAGGCATGACCTAGCAGATGCCTGTCCGTTTTAAACGGACAGGCAGTAATACACTGCAATACAAAATATTGCAGTGTATTATAAATGCGATCGCAGAATCGCATATTATAGTCCCCTAGTGGGACTAGTAAAAAAGTAAAAGAAAAGTTTAATAAAGTTAATTTAAAAAAAATGTGAAAAAAAATGAAAAACATAGCTTTTCCCCTTACAAAATGCTTTACTATTAAAAAAAAACTAAATAAAGTTAAAAAGTTACACATATTTGGTATCGCCGCATCCGTAATGACCCCCACTATAAATCTATTACATTATTTAACCCGCACGGTGAACGCCGTAAAAAATGTAATAAAAAACTATGGAAAAATTGCTGTTTTCTGTGAATCCTGACTTTAAAAAAATTTGATAAAAAGTGAGCAAAAAGTTGCATCTACTCCAAAATGGTACCAATAAAATCTACAAATCTTCCCGCAAAAATAAAGCCCTCATACAACCGCATCGGTGAAAAAATAAAAACGTTACGGCTCTTCAAATATGGAGACACAAAAACAAATAATTTTGAAAAAAAAGCATTTTTACTGTGTAAAAGTAGTAAAACATACAAAAACTATACAAATTTGGTATCGTTGCAATCGTACCAACCCTCTGAATAAAGTTAGTGTGTTATTTATATCACACGGTAAACGGTGTAGATTTAAGACGCGAAAAAGAGTGGCAAAATTTCAGGTTTTTTTCTATTTCCCCCCAAATAAAAGTTAATAAAAGTTAATCAATAAATAATATGTCCCCCAAAATGGTGCTATTAAAAAATACAACTTGTCCCGCAAAAAACAAGACCTTATACAGCTATGTCGATGCAAAAATAAAACCGTTATAGCTCTTGGACGATGGAAAAACTTAAAAAATGGCTTGGTCATTAAAGGGAATGTGTTGCCAGAAAAACATGTTTTTTGTTTTTTTAATTAAACATTTAGTGTGTGGGTGATTAAACATTGTTCAAATTTTTTTTATTTTTTTCACGAGTCAGGAAATATTATAAATTAATTCTAATTTAGAATACTTCCCATTTCTGGTCACTAGATGGAGCTATTCCCAAAATTGCAGCATTGCAAAATTGGGTAAAAAGCCCTCGCTCTAGTGAGCTCTCAGCATCCCCCCCCCCTCCTTTATCCTGGCTAGTGCCGGGATAAACGAGGGGTTTGAACGGTGTAACCTCCTACACTGTGTGTCGCCATTTTTTGAGCTAACACACAGTGTAGTAGGTTTACATACAGTAGTAAACACACACAAACACGAACATACATTGAAATCTCTTACCTGCTCCTGCCGCCGTGGCTCCCTCCGGCCCGTCCGCTCCGTCTGCTGCCGCTGGTCCAAGTGCACAAGTCCGGAAGCCGCGACCGGAAGTAGTAATATTACTGTCCGGCCGCGACTTCCGGTCCACAGGAAAATGGTGCCGGACGGCGCCAATTTCAAATTGGACTGTGTGGGAGCGGCGCATGCGCAGTTCCCACACAGACGCCGTACACACAAGTGAATGGGACGGGAGCCGTTCGCAGTCCCTATGGGACTGTGGCTGCCGTATTCCATGTCTGTATGTGTCGTTAATCGACACATACAGAAATGGAACAAAAAATGGCAGCCCCCACAGGGAAGAAAAAGTGTAAAAATAAGAAAAAGTAAAACACAAACACACAAATAAATATAAACGTTTTTAATAAAGCACTAACATCTTTAACATATAAAAAAATAATTTGTGATGACACTGTTCCTTTAAGGTTTAAAATAGGCTGGTCATTAAGGGGTTAAAGGGGTTTTCCAGTCGTAAAAAATTGATGTCCTATTCTCAGGATAGGCCATCAATGTCTGATTGGTCGGGGTCTGACTCCGAGTTCCCCCACTTATTAGCTGTTTTGAAGGGGCCGCATTGCTTGTATTAGCGCTGCTCCCCTTCATTCCCTTCACTGTTTGCACTGTGAATCGCCAACACACTTGTAGTGGTGGTTCACAGTATTGCAGCCTTCTCCCATTCACGAGAGCTGCGGCCCCCAACTGATCTCCAGGAGTGGCGGGAGTCAGACCCTGACCGATCAAATATTGATGGCCTATCCAGATGATAGGCTATCAATTTTTTATGACTGGAAAATACCTTTAATCAATATGTTAAATGTACTTCAAAAGGTGCCATTACAAGCTACAACTTGTCTTGCAATCAAAAACATTATAAAAAAGGCAATCCAAAAACTGAAAAACATTGCTCTGTCATTAAAGCGACCCTCCGGTCCCGAAACAACATTTTAAAAATAATGATATACAGTATATGGAGTAATTTTACTTGGTGCACTCCACTTGTGCTCCTCTGCCGTGGATCTGCCATTTTAGGGTCCCCTCTGTGCTGTCCCAAAATGACTGCAGCGCTTCATAGACTATGAATCTGTGACACTCCCACTGTTCACAGATTGGCAGAGCTGCTCACGTGAGGAGTTCTGTCTATCTGTGAACAGAGGGAGTGTCTTCGACTCAGTCTAAGAAGCACTGTGGCCTATTTTGAGACAACACAGAGGGGACCCTAAAATGGCGGATCCACATTATTGGGGCACAACTGGAAGGCACCACGTTATATTACACCAGATATCCCATCACTTTTATCATTTTATCCTGAGACTGGAGGATCGCTTTAAGGCCCAATATAGACTAGTCACTAAAGGGTTAAAACAGTCTAGGCCAACAGGAACTCAGTCATAGCTCTCCTAATGTCACTTAATGTTTTACAGTAATGTGCTACATTCTGCTAGGACCCTAAGGCCTTATTCACATGAACATGTTAAACGCCCGTGTGACGGCCGTTGAAACAACGGCCGTCACATGGACCTATGTAATTCAATGTGGCCGTTCACACGGCCGTTGTTTTAACGGACCGTGTGAAGGGTCCGTGAGAAAATAGGACATGTCCTATTTTTTCAAGCATCATGCAACCCTCCATAAACTGTAGTCTATGGGGGATGCAAGATATCGCATCCCACAGCGCAGAGCACGGATGCACCTCGGACGTGAATAACTGCAGTTTTTCATGTCTGAGATGCGCAACGCCCGTTTGAATCTAGCCTAAGGCCTTATTCACACGAATGTGTTAAACGCCCATGTGACAGTTATTAAAACAACGGCTGTCACACAGACCTATATAATTCAATGTGACCGTTCACAGGGCCATTGTTTCAACGGGCCATCTGAAGGGTCTGTGAGAAATAGGACATGTCATATTTTTTCTCGCTTCACACATCCCTCCATAGACTCTAGTCTATGGGGGATGCGTGATATCGTATCCCGCAGCACAGAGAACGGATGCACCTCGGACGTGAAAAATGGCAATTTTTCACGTCCGAGATACGCAACACCCCTGTGAATCTAGCCTAAGTGTTATCCTTTGTTGGATTTAATACAGGACCCGAGTGCTGCAAGGCAACAGTACTAACCGCCAAGCTACCATATGAATAGTTTTGAAGGTCTTTAGAAAGGGGGGTTTTGTGACATTATTTTTATTTTGAAATAGTGTTTATTCATTTTTTTATTTCTGTATAGTGGTTCTTCTAATGCCTCCGCTCTCTGTTGCTCATAAGGGCCCATTCACACGAACGTGAATAACATCCGTGCGCTTCGCAGGGAAATCACGCGCAGCACACGGACCCATTGATTTTAATGGGGCCGTTCACACATGCGTGAGTTGACACGCAGTGAGAGTCTGCTGCGTGAAACTCACTGCATGTCCTATATTGGTGCGTTTTTCACACACCTAAGTGCCCATTGAAGTCAATGGGTGCGTGAAAACCACGCACCGCACAGGGATGCACATCCATGTGCGGTGCGCGATTTGCGCATCAATTCGATTGAAAAAAAATGTGCTTTGCGAGTGTGTGAATAACGCATGCCACTCGCAAAGCCCACTGATGCATTCGCAACACACATGGACCAGATTCACGCATGTTTTTCATGTGCGTGAATCTGATACGCTCGTGTGAATATAGCAAGTCTGACCCAGATACTGCGGGGAATTCCAGGGGAAAGTCTGCACCATTTGTGTTTGATTTGGTGCAGATTTTCGGCTGGATATCCTACTGCCGAGAAGAAGAGGGGAGAAGAGGTGATTGCAGACACTGAAGCGCCTAGGGAGAGTGTCAGGGACTGCAAGGGGTTAAGAAGAATGGAACGGTTTAAAATAATGCCCAGGACCAGGATTGGTTAACAAGGGGTAAGAGGGGCGTGGTTAAGAAGATATAAGGCAGGGGTTTGGAGCAGAAAGCCCTCTTACCTTCAAGCTGCAGTGGAAGAAACACCTTTGCTGCTGCTGTGGAGATTCAGAGCGTGTTCTTTCAAGAAGATGGCAGAAGAACTGTTGCGGAAGGTGGCACAGCGGGTAGCGTCGGAGGAACCTGCCTGGCTGGAATCCCTGTTGGAGGAAGGAGAGAAGCGAGGATCTGAGCGCGGCACGGAACAGTCGGGAGCGGCTACCCGAGGTAGGCCGCAGCGCGTTACACGCCCTCCGGTTCGACTGAGCCCTAGCCCCGTTGCTATGAGGGGTGCTGTGACTGCTGCACAGTCATGCGGTGGTCCCAGCAGGTCCCCTAGGCCTATGTTGACGGGCGCTTCGTCGGTCGACATAGTGCCCCCCTCCCCCCCGCCCACTCGTCGCGCTGGCGTCCTTCCCCATGGCGGTAAGAGGGCGGCGGTTAAACCGGCACGGGCACGGTACAACCCGCCTCGAGCTGCTGATGCGGGCGCGGAGGCAGCGGTCGATTTTCGTGACAGTGGGGTGAATATGGCGGACACAGGTGATTGGTCCGACATGGTCGCTTACCATGCGGCATGTTCACAGGAGCTGGGACTTGCTTCCGGTGCCTGTGTGCAGCCGGGGTCGGCGCCATCTTTCCCCGTGCTGTTCTCTGCGCAGCCAGAATTGGCGGCGGGGGGAACAGGGGCGGGACGTCCTGGCAGGCGCAGTGCGGCCATGAAACAAGATGGCGGCTCACATAAAAAGAAGATGGCGGCGGGTTCGGGGAAGCGGGCGGTGAGCAAGCAGCCCAGCCAGGGGGCGGGGGCTTCTGCGGTGCCTGTCGCTTCTCCACCCCGGTCCCCCCCGGGCCCCTGTCAGCATGGGTCAAGGCCAGGGGGGGAGTGTGCTAGGAAAGATAGGGTCGAGGGTGTTTTGGACTCGATTTGCCCTTCTCCTGCCTTGTCATCTTTTTCTCCTGCAGGTCCAAGGAGGGAGCGTTCCAAGCGAGGGAGGAAACGCCGGGCTGGAGGACATCGCCGGCACGGCCATCATAGACGTCGCAGATCAGGTGACGTGAAGAGGCGTGGTCGGCGGTATTCCTCGTCTTCCAGCGATGGATTCTCCTCCTCGTCGGCGACGACGTCTGAATCATCAGGATCGTGGAGGAGGTCGTCGCAGAGATCATCACGGCCGCAGAGACGCAGTCGACGCCGGGAGGTGCAGCGCTTGTCGGTGGATCAGGAGCAGCTGTCCCAGGTTGTCCCTCCCGCCGGGCCGGTGGAGGAGGTGCAGGCCGTGGTTCCAGTGCCGCGGCAAGTGGCTAAAGGACCCTCTGGAGTCGGTGGGACCTCTGGGAGCGGTGAGTCGGCCTGCGGTGACGCATGGCTTAATAAATCTAATGCAGCGGGTGCGGATTTGATTTCTGTTTTAAAAGCCGTGGTGGCTGGGTTAAAAGTGAATGAGGGAACGTCGTGTCCCTTGGTGCCACCAGAGGGAGCTATGCCCCCGTCTGAGAAAGAGAATGCTTTAGCTAGTTTGACGTTTAGAGATTCATTGTTTTGTGGAGTCGCTCCTCTCGGGACTCATTTGTCAGCTGAGATCAAGGACAAGATTTGGAGGAATGAATTTGTGGATATTTGGTCCTTGGTCTCGGTGGAGCAGGTGACTGTCGACAAGGAGCGGGGTTTTGAGAGAGGCTCAGATAGGAAAGCGAAAGTCGCGAAAACATTTGGCAACTGGGTACAGTGTTACGCTACACTGGCTCATGTTATTTGCCAACGCTATCCTGGGAAAGGGGCCGTGTTGTTTGTCTATTTTGACACAATTTTCAGCGCCCACAGGCTGCACGGTGGTGCGGCCTGGTGGCGATATGATGAAGAATTTCGGCGTCGTTTGGCTTTGTCGCCTGATATTAGTTGGGCGACGAAGGCAACGGACGTGTGGTTGCAGCTTATCTTAGCGCAAGGGAGCAGGCAACAACGCCCCTTTCCCAGTGCGGCCGCAGCGCCGGGCCCCGCCCCTGGAGTTGCGGCCGCTAGGCCCACGGGTGCCTGTTGGCTCTACAACGAGGGCCACTGTCGTTTCTTTGCCACGTGCAAATTCCGACATGAATGCTCCATCTGTGGGGGCGCTCATGCGGCGCTCCGGTGTTTCCGGAGAGGTAAGCAGCCGGTTAAGGCACCTCCTTCCGGCGCAGCGGAGAACGCCGGTGAACGTTCTCGAGATGGGCCCATGGTTAGAGCGGTACCACAGGAGACGGGAAGCAGAGGTGCTCACTAGCGGGTTTTCGTTTGGTTTTGAGATTCCTTTTGAATATTCTGCGACATTGTCATTGGCTGACAATTTGAAGTCGATCAATGAGAATGTGGGCATTGCGCGGATAAAATTGGCGAAAGAAGTGGAATTAGGGAGAATGGCAGGTCCATTCAGCGAGCCGCCGTATACGAATCTGCGAGTTTCCCCCCTTGGTTTAGTTCCAAAGAAGGAACGAGGAAAGTTTAGGCTGATCCATCACCTTTCCTTTCCTCGCGGTGGTTCTGTTAACGACGGTATTTCTAGGGCGGAGGCGGCGGTTTCGTATACGTCTTTCGATGTTGCAGTAAGGCTGGTACAGGCGGCTGGACAGGGGGCGTTGTTAGCTAAATCTGATATTGAAGCGGCCTTTCGTTTGCTGCCGGTTCATCCGGAGTGTTTTCACCTGCTGGGTTGTTGTTTAGATAAAAGGTTTTACGTGGATATGTGCCTTCCCATGGGTTGTTCAATATCATGCAGTTACTTTGAGATGTTTGCGTCATTTTTAGAATGGGTAGTTCGTTTGGAGTCTGGTTGTGACTCGGTCATTCATTATCTGGATGATTTTCTTTTTGTAGGCCCGGGGGGCTCTGGGTTGTGCAGCACGTTGCTGAGAGTGTTTCGACAGGTGATGTCGCGTTTTGGTGTACCTATTTCCGAAGATAAGACGGAAGGTCCGTTAACTGTTTTGTCATTTTTGGGTATCGAAATAGATAGCGAGCGGATGATTTTTCGCTTGCCCGATGAAAAATTGGCAAGGCTAGTGACGCAAGTTGACCAGGTCATGGGGTCGAAAAAAGTGACGTTAAAACAGTTACAGTCGTTAATGGGACTGCTGGTGTTTGCTTGTCGTATAATTCCAATGGGTCGGGTTTTTTCTAGGCGTTTGTCTTTAGCCACTAGAGGTATCTCGAAGCCGAATCATTTTATCCGGGTAACCTCTTGGATGAAGAAGGATTTGTTTGTCTGGCATTCGTTTTTGAGTTCGTTTAATGGGAGGTCGGTATGTCAGGACGCGGAGTTGTCTAATGTAGACTTGGAATTGTTTACGGATGCAGCCGGAAGTGATGGTTTTGGAGCAATTTTGGGCCGAAGTTGGTGTAGGTCCCCTTGGCCCTTGCATTGGAGTGATTTGGGAGTTTCACGTAATTTGACGCTATTGGAATTGTTTCCTATTATAGTTGCAATAGAGTTGTGGGGTAGCGTGATGGTGAATAAGAGGATAGTATTTTGGACAGACAACATGGCGGTGGTGCATGCGGTGAACGG
This sequence comes from Rhinoderma darwinii, assembly GCF_050947455.1. NCBI lineage: Eukaryota > Metazoa > Chordata > Amphibia > Anura > Rhinodermatidae > Rhinoderma > Rhinoderma darwinii. Next base: position 119,037,804 of record NC_134689.1, read on the forward strand.
GTTGTCGTCTAGTTCATTGCCGGTATTAGCTTTATTAAGACGGTTGGTTTTGAAGTGTTTGCGTTTGAATGTGTGGTTTCGTGCAAAACATGTTCCGGGAGTCCGTAATGTGATGGCTGATGCTTTGTCTCGTTCACAGATGTCCCGGTTTCGGGAATTGCACCCGGCAGCTTTGGCAGAAGGGGTGTTTCCCCCCCCCTTCACTTATGGGCCCTGGTCGAGGACAACTTATGAGGCTGTTGAGGGGTTCGGTGGTACCGGCGACTTGGAAGAGTCATTGCAGAGCGTGGGATCGGTGGTTGGAGATTCCGGGGAATAACTTCCCATCACAGGATGGGTGTCACCTGGACGTCACGTTAGCAAGTTTGGTACAAATACGTCAGGAAGGGGGTAGTGCGGCCACGGCGAGCAAGTTTTTAGCAGGGGTGGCCTTTATGTTAAAATTGTGGGGATGCAGAGATGTTACAAAAGAATTTGTAGTTCGGCAGTCTTTAAAAGGGTGGAAAAAAGAGGCGTGTTCCAGGGACACGAGGCGGCCAGTATCTTTTTCGCTTTTGGGTCGGCTTCTAGCCGTTTTATGTTTTGTGTGTCGGGATGAATATGAAGTGTCCTTGTTCGGCGCGGCGTTTTCTTTGGCTTTCTTTGCCGCATTACGGGTTAGTGAGCTGGTTCCGCACAGCGTGGGTGCAAGCGGTGGTCTTCTCGGATCGGATGTAGTGACGTTGGGAGATTCTCTCAGGGTCTGTGTGCGGAGGTCAAAGACTGACATAGTAGGGAGGGGGGCTTGGCTGTCGATTGGGAGGATTGGGGGGCAGTATTGCCCGGTAAAACGGGTCCAGGAATTCGTGTTGGTCCGAGTGCCCGGGGCTCAATTCTTGATCCATCAGGATGGATCCGCAATGTCGCGTTTTCAATTTGAGGCGATTTTTAAGGCCGGTTTGAAGTACCTGGGTTTGCCACCGGGCGAGTTTGGTACACATTCGTTTAGGATAGGGGCGGCAACTGAGGCGGATGCCTTGGGCTTGGATTCAGCGGCTATCATGAGTCTGGGTAGATGGCGTTCTAATAGCTATAAGTCATATGTGCGACCTGATTTGGTTTTAAAGAGTGTGTAAGCTGGAAGTTTTCATAGTAAAAATGTCGCCCCCTTCCCCCCCCCCCACCCCTGTTTTCCTTCCTTGTTTTATATGGAGTGTTATGTTAATCCTGCCTGTATCTTCATTTGACCGGAATGTAGCTTAATTTCTTTGTTAGGGTCGCGGCGCCCCCAAGTGTGGATCTTGGGGCATTCGTATGTGCATTGGGCAGCGGTTCGAGCGGGACGGAGGCCGTTAGGTCCGAATTTGGGCCTCTCACAGGCCGACGTCCATTGGAGAGGTGTCCGGGGATTACGGTGGGTGCACTTACTGCCAGAAGTAGTGGCAGTTACAAGGCACACGTACGGACCTGTTGTCCTGATCATACATGCTGGTGGAAATGATATCGGCCAAGTAAAAATGGCCGAGTTATTGTCATTTATACGGACTGATTTGGCGCGTTTTCAGGACCTGTTCGCCCGTTGCGTGGTAGTTTGGTCCGAGATAGTGGCGCGCACGGTGTGGCGAGGAGCGAGGAACATGGCAGCGTTGGAGAGAGTGCGCAGGCTAATTAATGTGCGGGTGTCGCGGTTCATTCGCTCTATAGGGGGGATCGGGTTGCGACACCAATCCCTGGAAGGGGATAATGCAGATTTGCTGGCGCCGGATGGAGTGCATCTGAATGATATCGGGCTCGATATCTTTTTATTGGATCTCTTGGATGGTGCCGAGAGAGGGTTGGCGTTGCTTGGTGGGGGTGGTCGGGGGACTGAGTAGGTTTCTCAGTTCCCCCTTCTTGGCGGAAAGTACGGCAGATGAAGACGGAGGTAGCACCCTACATGCCTGATGGAGACAGGGAGCATCGGCATTTCAGGAGAAGGAGAGAAAAATAATTATATATATATATATGTCTTCATGCCGATGTTTGTAAATAAGAATAAAGCTGTGGCCACTTCCACATTTCCATAAAGAAGGTGTTGGTGTGTTAATTCAAAGAAGGATGGTTAAGGTCCTGGGCAGGTAAAGTGGATAATGGGTCCTTGCAGTCTTAAAAAAAAAGATCATACCTCTACTGGCATTCCTATAGCGACGCATCGCTGCTCCACTATCTGGCTGCTGTGCTGCCGGCCTTCTGGGATGACATTGCATCCCATGTGACGATATAGCCTGTTAATGTCACATTGGATGAAACGTCATCCCAGGAGGCCAAAAGCAGAGACCAGACGGGCGAGCAGCGAAGCATCATTATGGGAAGTAAGTATGTTTTTTTTATTTTAAACTGGAAAAAGGGCTTGCAAATTCACTATAACTTATGCCAGAAACAGGCTTTTATTATTACGGAAATATTTGCCAGGTCATTGCTTATGTAGATATCCTTTTTAGAAGAGCAGATACTGCTTTATTATATTCACCCTGGCATAGGAAACGCCAGTCATAATAAATATCCCCCTATAATTATAGATATGATTGCAAACAACATGATCTTGCTTAACCCCTACCCGCACGTGTCAGTAACCATACGTCGTCGCAGGAGGTTACTTCCCACATGAGGACGTCTAGATCCACCGATCACATTGTTTTTACCGTAAAAGTTCTAAAAACCATTCCCGGGACTTGTAGTTAATTCCGGGAATGGTTACAAAGGTCCCCGCTCCCTGCCCCATGTGCCCGGCAATAGACCAACAGCAGCGGTCCATTGCCGGTGATTACTGTGATTGGTGGGTCTGCTCAGACCCACCAATCACAGTGTGTTTTTAGCCGGGGATGAGTAAAAAATACCCCCCCCCCCCCGTCAGCTTACACAACCCAGTCACCAGCAACGGACCAGTAAAAGCGATCCAATGGCGGGGATCGATGTGATCGGTGGATCTCTACAGATCCACCGATCACATTGTTTCTGCCCTAAAAGTTTTACAAATGGTTCCCTGGACTTGTAGTTAAGAACAGGAACGGTTACTGTGGTCCCCCCCCCCCTTCCCCATGTCCCATGTAACCGCTGTTATTGTTCCATTGCTTTGATTGGTGGGCCTGTTCAGACCTTGCAGGGCGGGTGAAAAATACCGGATACAGACTCTGATCTCTAAGGCCCCATGCACATGACCGTGCCCGCAATTGCGGGCACGGCCGGCCACCGACTGACAGCCGCATTTTCGGGCCGTGCTCCCATACAAATGCAAATGCAAAAGAACGGACATGTTCCATAATTCCTGGAACATTTCCACGGCACGGACACCCTTCCGTAGTGCTACGGAAAGGTGTCAGTGTTCAATGAAAGTGAATGGCTCAGTTTTTGCGGACCGCAATTGCGGTCCGCAAAAACGGAGGTTTTTTATGGTCGTGTGCATGGGGCCTTAGTTGGTGTTTAGTAGAGATCAGAGCCTGTATCGTGTTGTCAGCCCAGTCATAGTGAAAGAAGTGAAAAACCCCTAATTTTTACTTCCCCTGTTCCCAGTGTGTAACCCCACCACCTCCCCGTGTATAAGGGAGATATTTTTTTTATTTTTTATCATAATTCACTAAAAATAATAATTTGATTTATTTCTTAGGCAGTTGTCTAGCTCGTCCACGTCAATTTGTCACATCAGTTGTCAGTTAGTCAGTGTGTGTCAGTCAGCGTCAGTTAGTTGGCGTCAGTAAGTGCAGTAAGTTTTAATGTAAAAAAAATTAGTGTTTCAGTGTTAGCGTTAGGGTTTTTTGAGTTTTATGTTAAAAAAAAAATCTTTGTTATACTTTGTTACAGTTCACTAAGCTACGTGTGTGTAAAAAAATATATATATACACACACACACACATAAAATGGCAGCGAGACATTACACCGCTAAAGTGGCGTATGCCATGATCATGTTCGATACTGACTCAGCGAGCGCCGAGGAACCAGAGTTCTTTCTGTCGTCGTCCTCCTCCAGTGACAGTAAGAAACCTCCTTGTAATCGCAGGAGGGTTGGTTCCCAGATTTTGCCTGACCCTGAAACTGCTGTTCTACCTGACCCTGGTACAGCCAGCAGTGATTGGTCACCCCCAACCAATTACACCCCCCAAATCCCAGAATTTACATCTGCGGCAGAAATTCACATACAGACAGAAGTGCTGCCTATTATTGGATTTTTCTAATTATTCTTGACAGACAATTTGATCCATTTTATGGTTGATCAAACCAATATTTACGCCCAGTCATGTATTTCAGAACATCCCAAAGCCTTTCATGCCCAGCCCAATTGGTGGCAACTAATTGTGAAGAAATACACAAGTATGGGGGGTTGGTCCTCAACATGGGTCACACTAATATACCCGAAGTGAGATCCTACTGGTCCAGGAACATTCTCTATCATTGTCCACTGTACCGTAATACTATGACTAGACCCCGCTTTGAGGCCCTCCATAAATGTCTGCACTTTAGTGACAACACCCATTGCCCTCCCCAGGATGACCACAATTTCAATAGACTTTTTAAAATTAAGCCCCTCATTAATTTTATCCCCAAATTTCCATAGATGAATCATTGGTGCACTTCAAGGGCAGGCGGAAGTTTCGCCAATATTTGCAAAATAAGCGCGCCAGGTACGGGATAAAAATGTACAAGATGTGGGAATCAGAGACCGGATACACACACGCTTTCCGGATCTATGAGGGGAAGGACAGGACAATATAGCCCCCAAATTGTCCTCCCATCTTGTCCACAGCAGGGAAAATTGTGTGGGACCTCCTGCACCCACTGCTTGATCAGGGGTAGAACTTTTACAACTGGTACACAAGTGTACCCCTTTTCAAATGTCTAAAAGACAAAAAAACAGTGGCATGTGGGACGGTGCGGGAAAATCAGAGGCACCTTCCCAAGACCCTCATCAGTCAATCCCTGCAAATTGGCAAAAGCAGGGCATTGCTGCAGGATGGGATCCTGTGTCTCAAATTTAGAGACAAAAAAGATGACAAAAAAAGATGTATGAATGCTGACTTCTATACATGATGCCATCTGCACCCTTGTCCCCACACGTGGATTCACATCATCCACGATGAAGCCGGTGTGCATTCAAGCATATAATAAATTCATGGGGGGTTGATCTGAATAATCAGGTGTTGAAACCATATAGTGCCATGAGTAAGAGTAAAATCTGGTACAAGAAATTGGCAATATGCCTTGTCCAGGTGGCACTATACAACACCTTTTTAATTTTCAGGAAAGCTGGCCACCCGGGTACATACCTGGAGTACCAAGAAAAAATTATAAAATGTATTTTACTTGGAGATGAGATTGGGGAAACGTCTGCTGCAGGGGAGTAGCTAAAGGCTCATGGGCCCGATGCAAAAGTTCTTACTGGGCCCCCCCCCCTGCCCCCCGCAAACTTCTCATGGCCGACGGTCCGCAGGTTCCAGCTGCATCGCTGGGTCTCCTAGTGACCCAACAATGCAGCACTAGCAGCCGGGGGCGTCACTAAGGACTTAAAATGTCAGGGGATATAGCCCCAATACATATGTCCCGCACAAGAAAATATGTGTGCGTGTGTGTATATGTGTGCGTGTGCGTGCGCGTGCGTGTGCGTGCGTGCATATCTATAGCACTACGACCCTATAAACTAAGGATAGGATTAGATACAGTGGCTCAGCAGACAGTATCACACATGATAGGATTAGATACAGTGGCTCAGCAGTCAGTATCACACATGATAGGATTAGATACAGTGGCTTAGCAGACAGTATCACACATGATTGGATTACAGTGGCTTAGCAGACAGTATCACACATGATAGGATTAGACACAGTGGCCCAGCAGACAGTATCATACATGATAGAATTAGATACACAGCTCAGCAGGCAGTATCACACATGATTGGATTAGATACAGCGGCTCAACAGACAGTATCACACATGATTGGATTAGATACAGTAGCTCAGCAGACAGTATCAGACATGATTGGATTAGATATAGGGCCCAGCAGACAGTACCACACATGAGGATTAGATACAGTGGCTCAGCAGACAGTATCACACATGATTGGATTAGATATAGGGCCCAGCTCGCTGACATTGCGGCTCCAGCGCTGGACCCAGAAAAGGTAATAATAATAATTGTTTTGCTTCTTTATGTGTTACTAATTATTTTCTTGTGTTATTTTACAAGATCGGTTGTTGGACTACTTCAGATTCGAGGACTACTTCAATAACAGCGTTTTTTTATTCTCAATAAAATGGTTAATGAGGGATGTGTGTGTTTTTTTATTTCAATAAAATATTTTTTCTATTTTTTTAAACTTTATTATTACCTTAGTAATATTATTAGCCTTAGTAATGGCCGCTGGCTGATTGACAACCTCCATTACTAAGGCGAGGCTTAATGTTAGCAGGTGCAGAGGCTAACACTAACCCCCATTATTATCCCGGTACCCACCGCCACCAGGGGTACTGGGAAGAGCCGGGTACGACCCAGTACCCGACCATCTGTAGTGACGGTCAGGCACCGGGGCGGCCGCAGGCTGGTAGTATTAGGCTGGGGAAGGCCAAAAACAGTGGCCCTTCCCACCCTGGTAATGCTGCCTGCTGCTGTGTTGTATCTGGCTGGTTCTGAAAATTGTGGGGGACCCCACATCGTTCTTTCCAATTATTTTTTATTTATTTTTTTTAACGCCTTCCCGACATTTGACGTATCCATACGCCAAAGTCGGGTAGGGGAAGTATGGAGCGGGCTCACGGAGTGAACCCGCTCCATACGATGCCGGTGTCGGCTGCTTGTTACAGCCGACACTTCAGAGTAACGAGCGGCATCAATATCGACCGTAGCATTTAAATTGTTAGAAAGAGAGGGGGCGACCCCCTCTAACAGCTCATCGCGCCCCCCGCAATGCAATCACGGGAGGGCGATGGTTGCTACGGCTACCTGAAGGCCCCCAGGTCCGCCATCTTTGTACACCTATTAATGTACACCAAAATGGTATTATTAAAAACTAGAGCTTATCCTGCAAAAAATAAGCCCTCATACCACTCAATCGACGGAAAAATAAAAAAGTTACGGCTCTCGGAATTTGGCAACACAAAATAAATTTTCTTTTTTACACTTAGGTTTTTACTTGTAAAAGTAGTAAAATATAGAAAAAACTATATATATTTGGTATCGCCGTAATCATATTGACCCACAAAATAAAGTTAACATGTTGTTTTAATTGCACAGTGAATTCCGTAAAAACGGCGTGCAAAAAACTTTTTTTCTCGTTTCCTAGTGCATTATATGGCAAAATAAATGGTGCTACAAAAAACTAAAACTCGTCCCGCAAAATCAAGCCCTCATAGTACCATATCGACGGAAAAATAAAAACGTTGTGGCTTTTGGAAGGTGGGGAGGAAAAAAACGAAAATGAAAATCTGAAAAAGTGATGCGGCGGGAAAGGGCTAAAATGACGTGGGGTCCCCCCCATTTTTCATAACCAGCCAGATACAATAAAGCAGCAGCAGGCAGCATTACCAGGATGGGAAGGGCCGCTGTTCCTGGCCTTTCCCAGCCTGATAATACCAGCCTGCGGCCGCCCCATTGCCCGACCATCGCTACAGATGGTCAAGTACTGGATCGTACCCGGCTCTTCCCAGCACCCCTGGTGGCGGTGGGTACCGGGCTAACACTAAGCCCTGCCTTAGCAATGGACGCTGTCAATCAGCCGGCGGCCATTACTAAGGCGGTAGTAATATAGTTTTAAAAAAAAACACAAAGAAAAAATATTTTATTGAAATAAAATAAAAAACACACAACCCTCATTAACCATTTTATTGATAATAAAAAAGCAGTCATCGAAGTAGTCCTGGAATCCGATGTAGTCCACCGACCGAACCTGTAAGAAATCATACAAAAAAACTATTAATAACACGTGTTAGGCTTAGATACACGGCCCATGTGTGATACTGTCTGTGGGACCCTGTAGCTAAGCCTACCACAAGGTAGGCTTAGATACAGGGTCCAGCAGACAGTAATCTTATACAGTATAAGATTACTGTGTGCTGGGCTTAAATACAGGGCCCATCAGACAGGATCACACATGGGCCATGTATCTAAGCCTACAATGTGATTGGCTTAGATACACAGCCCAGCAGACAACATCACACAATCTGTGATCCTGTCTCATGGGCCCTCTAAGCCTGCAACATCGTAGGCTTGAAGGGGTTGTCCAGTCCCTAAACATTGATGGCCTATCCTCAGAATAGGCCATCAATAGCTGATATGTCGGGGTCCGTCTCCCGGGACCCGCCAATCAGCTGTTTTGAAGGGCCCGCAGCGCTCGTACGACAGCTGCTTCCCCTTCATTTCACTTACTCGCTCACACTGTGAAACGCCGACATGGATTCACAGTGTGAGCAAGTGACCGGAATAAAGTGACCGGAATGAAGGGGTAGCAGCTTTCGTATGAGTGCTGCGGCCCCTTCAAAATAGCTGATTGGCCGGCTCCCGGGAGTCGGACCCCGCAAATCAGCTTCAACAGACAGGGATATTAATCTTACCCTCCTCTTCAGCCGCGGCGGAAGTCCTGTCCTGACTCTATCCAGGATAACGATGTTGTGCGCGGCGCATAGCGTTGTGACCTCATGTGCTGCGCACAGCGCTGTGACATCAGGACCTCTGCTGCGCTCCGGAACCAGGATGGTAAGTACTGTCAGTTAGTATAGTAACAGGGGCACGCGGCCCGAGTTACTATAATAACTTTGTATTGATGTGGTGTGGGGGGCCGCTGCAACCCCTATAACTACGCCACTGGTCTGCTGCTCCAAGTAATGTTTGTCGAGTTGTTCCTGGGCAGCACTTTCCTAGTGAAGTGCCTGGCAGAAGAAAAAAAATGCAGGGCACAAAAAAGGTGCCCTGTCTGCACAAAAGGGGGTATCCGTAAGGATACCACATATCAGTGCGTCACTTACCCATCTAAACCCGGACTGTGCATGAAGGACTGCTTCCGCATCTACCACACCTCCCTGAATCAAGAATGTTATACTTTTAATACCCCCATCCACTCCCTTTATCATTCTGGTGTTTTACCTATTTTTAAAATTGGGCATTCTAAAAACAAAAAAAAGTATTACAAAACTAAAAATCCTTATTATACCACTAGATGAATACCTAAGACTCTCACAAATGTGTATGATCTGCACAATTTTTTAGGCCTATGCTTTTTTTAGGCAAAAAAATCATTTAAGTAAAAATAAGGCCTAAAAATCCTTGTGGTGCTTCTTCACTTCCAGGCACTGCTATGTGTCCAGACAAACATATTTAGACAACTTTGGGGGTATTTCTGAATTCAGAAGAAATAGCCCAATATATGTTGAGGTGCCTTCCTTCACTTACATGCTCTGTGTCTGAAAAATCTGTCCTATAAATTGCACATTTGCGAAATATTTAACATTTTATTTTTCATGCCAGATTTCTAGTAAATTCAGCAAAAAAACAACTATGGGCGTCATAAAAGTGATCACACCTCTAGATGAATTCTTTAAAGGGGTGGAGTTTCCAAAATAGGGTAAATTCTTGGGGGTTTCCACTGTACTGGTACCTCAGTAGCTCTGCAAATGCGACATGGCACCATTCCAGCAAAATCTGTGCTCCAAATAGCGCTCTTTCTCTTCTGAGCCCTGCGGTGGGTCCAAACAGCAGTTTATTACCACATATGGGGTATTACGTAATCGGGAAAAATTGCTTTACAAATGTTATGGTGCTTTTTCTCCTTTATTACTTGTAAAAATTCTATGTTTTTTACGAAAATAAGTAGATTTTCATCTTCACAGACTAAGGCCTCAAGCAAACGGCCATGCCCGTAATCACGGCCTGCAATTGCGGGCACATCTGGCCACAGCCCGCATTATCGGGCTGTTCTTCCATACAAAGTATGGGAGCATGGCCCGTAAAATACGAAAAATAGGACATGCTCCATAATTCCCGACACAGTTCTACGGCACGGACACCTATCCGTAGCGGTTTGGAAAGGTGTCTGCGGCAAATAGGTCTGCATGCGGCCTTATTCCACTAAATTCTGCAAAAAAAACTGTGGTGTCAAAATGCTAACTATACCCCTAGAAAATTGATTGAGGGGTGTAGTTTCAAAAATGGGGTCATTTTTGGGGGGTTTCCCCTGTTTTGGTCCCTCCAGGGCATTGCGAACGCCACTTGGCACCGAAAACTATTCCAGCAAAATGTGCGCTCCAAAATCCAAAAGGCGCTCCTTCCCATCTGAGCCCTACTGTGGGTCCAAACATCAGTTTATTACCACATATGGGGTATTGCCGTAATCGGGAAAAAATTCTTTACAAATGTTGGGGTGCGTTTTCTCCTCTATTCCTTGTAAAAAATTAAAAATTCTATGTTTTTCAGAAAAAAAGTAGATTTTCATCTTCACAGATTAATTCCACTAAATTCTGCAAAACAGCTGTGGGATCAAAATGCAAACTATACCCCTAGAAAAATTCCTTGTAGTTTCCAAAATTGTGTTACTTTTGAGGGGTTTCAACTGTTTAGGCACCACAAGATCTCTTCAAACCTGAAATGGTAAATAAAATATATTCAAAAAAAAAAAAGGAGGCCCCAAAATCCACTAGGTGCTTCTTTTGCTTCTGAGGCCTGTGCTTCAGTCCAGTAGCACACTAGGGCCACATGTGGGACATTTCTAAAAACTGCAGAATCTGGGCAACAAATATTGTCTGGTAAAACAAAAATGTATTACAAATGAATTTCGGCAAAAAAAATGAAATTTGTAAATTTCACCTCTACTTCGCTTTAATTCCTGTTAAATGCCTAAGGGGGTTCAGATACTTTCTGAATGCTGTTTTGAATAATTTGAGGGGTGAAGTTTTTAAAATGGGGTGATTTATTTGGGGGATTCTAATATATAAGGCCCTCAAAACCACTTCACAACTAAACTGGTACCTGTAAAAACAGCCTTTAGAAATTTCCTTGAAAATGTGAGAAATTGCTGCTAAACTTCTAAGCCTTGTAACACCCTAGAAAAATAAAAGGATGTTCAAAAAACGATGCAAACATAAAGTAGACATATGGGAAATGTTAACTAGTGACTATTTTGTGTGGTATTACTATCTGTTTTACAAGTACATAAATGTAAATTTAGAAAAATTCTAATTTTTTTGCGAATTTTCTCTAAATTTTGGTGTTTTTCACAAATACATATTAAATTTATCGACAACATTTTTTCACTAAAATAAAGTACATTCTGTCACGAGACAACAATCTCAGAATCGCTTGGATAGGTAAAAGCATTCCGGAGTTATTACCACATAAAGTGACACATGTCAGATTTTAAAAAATTGTCTGTGTCTACAAGTCCAAAACAGGCTCATTCATACACCTAGACCATCAAATTTACTGTCCATATACTTGATCTTCCACATATCATTTCTCATACAGCTTTGCCACATCTCTTTCTAGGACTTATTTATATTGAGCAATGTACAGCATATTGTCACTTTCCTGTAAATATCAGATTTTTACAATGATATGACTTGTTTATAATATAATATTTTATTTGTATTTTACATAGAGACTGCATTGATCTGTTACTCACCACTATTTCAGACAGAGACCACCATGACAAATTATTATTTGTTTCTGAGAATTATACTTATTTTCTGCACATTATAAAATAAATCCCAAATCATAGCTGGCTGAGCGTATGCTACTGGTTTGTCATTGAAGCTTGGCACCTCCATCTTCTCTATATTTGTATTGAGATGCAAGCTGGCTTGTCCTAGCTGCAGTTGGCGGGTCCTGCCAGTGATATGTGATACACTCTTGGCAGGAGACCTGCATTTCCTTGGGGAGGACATCCAAAACAGCCAGTGAGTAGGGAGGGGAGCAATGCACAGCTGCTGAACCCCATATTATCTTACATGCAGGAGAGGGGGAGTGTTGGGTCTGCGTATGGATGTGAAATCGAACCGAGTCTTGGAAACAAAAACAACAATCTCAGACTATGAATTATTCACAGGAACATGACTAGTAACCTGTGTGTTTACTATTCATTCATTCATTCATACATACATACATACATACATGTGTGTGTGTGTGTGTGTGTGTGTGTGTGTGTGTGTGCGTGCGTGCGTGCGTGCGTGCGTGCGTGCGTGCGTGCGTGCGTGTGTGCGTGTGTGTGTAAATCCATGCATAGTAAGCCTAAACATATTAAACAGTTATAAATCATGATATTTTATGCATTTAATACTATATTTTCAAGAAGGAATATTAACTAAACTCAATGACAGTAAACATAAGAGAGGACCGAGCTTGATTATCTTTGATGACTTTATGATGTTTTGGTAACATAATGTGGGAAAGAATAAATAATTAATATATTCTCTTATATACTGTTAAATGAAATAGAGTGAAAGGGGATGAAATACACCATAATAATAATATGTTCTAAATTTATTTATGTGTATATAGATTCCTGCGCTATCCATAATATGTGTTAATGTTTTAGAATGCTCTATATTCTTGACTTATATGAAGGTTTCCCTTAGTTTAGAACATAATATTTAATGTTCAGTGGCCAAAAAATTGATTAGTCTAATTTTCATTTATTGTCTAAATAAAATACATTTAAAATACTGTATGTATGTGGAACTTTATTATATTGCTTGGTTAAATTACAATATTTATTTTTTGCAATGTTAGTGTAACTTTAAGGCTATGTTCACACGGGGTATTTTGCCGAGTTTTTTGACGCGGAAACCGCGTCGCAAAACTCGGCAAAAACGGCCCGAGAACGCCTCCCATTGATTTCAATGGGAGGCGTCGGCGTCTTTTTCCCGCGAGCAGTAAAACTGCCTCGCGGGAAAAAGAAGCGACATGCCCTATCTTCGGGCGCTTCCGCCTCTGACCTCCCATTGACTTCAATGGGAGGCAGAGAAAGCGTATTTCGCGCTGTTTTATGCCCGCGGCGCTCAATGGCCGCGGGCGAAAAACGGCGCCAAATCGGCGTGCAGGGAGAGGAAAATCTGCCTCAAAGTTCCAAACTGAATTTTGAGGCAGATATTCCTCCCCCAAAATACTCCGTGTGAACATAGCCTTAGACTGTCAAGCAACTGTGCCGGATAGACATAGGGGAATTTACAAACTGAACTGTGCTAGAGTCAAATCTACCAAATTTATTAAGAGGTGCATGCTTCTTAATAAATTTGGCGCAACTTTGCCTGTCCTTGTGCCAAAAAATCAAATCTAAGCCTGCTATGAGCAAGAAAAGATTTGTGCAATAAATTATGCCAATCTCTGGTGTAAATTATACATAACCAGTCTTTCCAGATGAAGCCGCGCCCCATTTTAAAAAAATTTGCAAAGAAGCGTAAAACAGCAAAAAGTGTTTCATTCTTGTGCAAATAAGACGTGCGCCATTATTTTCGACTCTTTAAATCAACAAAAGAAGAGTAACGCCATTAATAAATTCCCTCAAAAGTCTCCTGCCGTTCTCTGCCACGTCAGCCTAACATGCAGAGTGTGCTGCAGACTATTACAGGATGTGATCCGACTACTGGATAAAAGTATAGCAACCTTAAAGAGACTCTGTCACCACATTATAAGTGCCCTATCTCCTATATAAGGAGATGGGCGCTATAATGTAGGTGACAGTAATGCTTTTTATTTAAAAAAACGATCTTTTTTCACAACGTTAGGAGCGATTTTGGTTTATGCTAATGAGCTTTCTTAATGCCCAAGTGGGCGTACTTTTACTTTCGACCAAGTGGGCGTTGTATAGAGGAGTGCATGACGCTGACCAATCGGCATCATGCACTCCTCTCCATTCATTTACACTGCACTAGCGATATAGATATATCGCTAGGTGCAGCCTCATACACAAACCCTAACATTACTACAGTGTCCTGATAATGAATACACATGAAATCCAGCCTGGACGTCATGTGTACTCAGAATCCTGACACTTCTGACTCTTTTTTTTGTGAGATTCCGGCAAGTGAAAACCAAATCTCGCGAGATCACGGAGCTAAACGAGATTTGGTTTCACTTGCCGGAATCTCACAAAAAAAGAGTCAGAAGTGTCAGGATTCTGAGTACACATGACGTCCAGGCTGGATGGTCATCTGTATTCATTATCAGGACACTGTAGTAATGTTAGGGCTTGTGTATGAGGCTGCACATAGCGATATATCTATATCGCTAGTGCAGTGTAAATGAATGGAGAGGAGTGCATGATGCCGATTGGTCAGCGTCATGCACTCCTCTATACAACGCCCACTTGGTCGAAAGTAGAAGTACGCCCACTTGGGCATTAAGAAAGCTCATTAGCATAAACCAAAATCGCTCCTAACGTTGTGAAAAAAGATCGTTTTTTTAAATAAAAAGCATTACTGTCACCTACATTACAGCGCCCATCTCCTTATATAGGAGATAGGGCACTTATAATGTGGTGACAGAGTCTCTTTAAAGGGAATGTGTCGATAGAAATTATTATTTTTTTAGTTAAACAATTATTATTTAAGTGATTACACATTGTTTTAATTTTTTTACTTTTTTCACAAGTCAGGAAATATTATAAATTAGATTCTAATTTATAACATTTCCATGTGCTAGCCACTAGAGGGAGCAGTTCCCAAAATTGCAGCATGGTCAATGTGGTAAAGCAACCTCATTGATTTATGCTGAAAATTTGGGTGGACACACTCTCTCTAGTGTCCTCACACAATCCCCCCTCCCTTCTTCTGGCTAGTGCCAGGAGAGGGAGGGGTTTGAATGTATTCAAACCTCCTACACTGTGTGCCGCCATTTTCTGAGCGACTGCACAGTGTAGGAGGATTAGATACAGGGCTCAGCAGACAGTAATACACAAACATAATACACACGAACATAATACACACGAACATACACGAACATAAATTAGCTGCTCCAGCCGCCGCCTCTGCTGGTCTACACTCCTCTTCCTTGTGCCTTCGCTTAGTTGAACATATGGCCGAAAGCCGCGGCCGGAAGTCGTCATCTTCCTGTCCGGCAGTGGCTTCCGGTCCCATGAAAATGGCGCCGGATTTCACTCTACGAACGAGCTTCTTTTTGGTCTGTGTGGGTGCGGCGCATGCGCCGTTCCCACACAGACGCCGCACGCAACTGCAAATGGAACGGCTCCCGTTCGCATTCTCTATATAGTTGTATGTGCCGTATTCCATCTCTGTTTGTGTCGTTAATCGACACATACAGAGATGAAAAAAAATAGCAGCCCCCATAGAGAAGTAAAAGTCAGAAAACATAAAAGAGTAAAACATGAGAACACAATTTAATAAAATATTTGAAAATATTACATTAAAGAGGCTCTGTCACCAGATTCTCAAATCCCTATCTCCTATTGCATGGGATCGGCGCTGCAATGTAGATAACAGTAACGTTTTTTGTTTTTTTTTAAACGTTCATTTATATATGCAAATGAGGTTTTAAATGGACAACTGGGCGTGTATTGTATTTTTAACTGGGCGTGTTTACGTGTATGACGCTGACCAATCAGTGACCAGTCAGCGTCATACACTCATCTCCATTGATTTACACAGCAGCGATGTGCAGCCACATAAACAGAGATTAACGTTAATCAAGTGTCCTGATAATGAATACACATGATCATCCAGCCTGGACGTCATGTGTATTCAGAATCCTGACACTTCTGAATCTTTTCTGTGAGACTCAGGCAAGGGAAGCGAAATCTCGCGAGATTACGGAGGTAAACGAGATTTCGTTTCACTTGCTAGAAATCTCAAAGAAAAGATTCAGAAATGTCAGGATTCTGAATACACATGACGTCCAGGCTGGATGATCATGTGTATTCATTATCAGGACACTTGATTAACGTTAATCTCTGTGTATGTGGCTGCACATCGCTGCTGTTAAATGAATGTAGAGGAGTGTATGATGCTGACTGGTCATTGATTGGTCAGCGTCATACACGTAAACACGCCCAGTTAAAAACACAATACACGCCCAGTTGGACATAACGAAAAAAAACGCCCAGTTGTCCATTTCAAACCTCATTTGCATATATATAAAATAGCTCATAACTTGGCCAAAAATGAACGTTTTAAAAAAAATAAAAAAAACGTTACTGTTATCTACATTGCAGCGCCGATCCCATGCAATAGGAGATAGGGATTTGAGAATCTGGTGACAGAGCCTCTTTAAAAGCAATATTATAAAAAAAAAAATAATTCATGACACCTTCCCTTTAGGCTGGGTTCACACGAGCACATTAACGTCCGTAATGGATGGACGTATTTCGGCCGGAAGTTCCGGACCGAACTCAGTGCAGGGAGCCGGGCTCCTAGCATCATAGTTATGTACGATGCTAGGAGTCCCTGCCTCTCTGCAGGACTACTGTCCCGTGCTGTAATCATGTTTTCAGTACGGGACAGTAGTTCCACGGAGAGGCAGGGACTCCTAGCGTCGTACATAACTACGATGCTAGGAGCCCGGCTCCCTGCACTGAGTTAGATCCGGGACTTCCGGCCGAAATATGTCCGTCCATTACGGACGTTAATGTGCTCGTGTGAACCCAGCCTTAAAGGGAACTTCTCACCTCCTTATGCTGCAGCCGCCACCTGAGCCCAGGGCCGCCATCAGGAATTTCAGGGCACCCTACAGCTAAATTTTCTGGGCCCCCCTACCGTGGCACCGCCTGTTAACGGTACTCCGTCCAGCACTATATCATGGTACCCAGGGCCGCCATCAGGGGGGGTATAATGGGTACTGATGGGAGAGGCCCGGCCAAACCTAATTGAAAGGGGGGCCCGGCAACTGCCGCGACTTGCCTTTGGTAGAAAAAAAACAGGTGACTCCAATAATGGGGCTTGTTTTTTTCACCAAAAGAATGTCGTGAGCTGCGGGCCCCCCTTTCAATTAGGTTTGGCCGGGCCTCACACATCAGTACCCATAATACCCCCCCTGATGGCGGCCCTGGATAGCATGGGGGTCGTCATGGGGGCCGTCAAACACTGCCGCCCGTGCGACCGATCACGCGCACCCGCAAACTCCCGCGCATGCGCACCCGCGACCGCCTGGAACCGCGCACCGAATTTTGAGGCAGATTTTGACCTGCCCACACTATCTTGCCGCGTTTTTTGCCCGCGGCGATCGAGGACAGCAGACAAAAAACGCAGGGAAAAATGAATTTTCTGCCTCCCATTGATTTCGATGGGAGGTCAAAGGCAGAACCGCGGCAAGAAAGGACGTGCTGCTTTTTCTTTTTTCCGCGACTGGCTCCCATTGATTTCAGATTAAATCAATGGGAGGCGGTTTTGGAAGTTTTTTGGTGCTGATTCTGACGCAGTGTCCGATTCAATATCAAGGCCCAAAAACTCTGTGAACTGGGCCTTATTGTTAGGGCTTATTCAGACGAACGTGTAATACGTCCGTGCAACGTGCGTGATTTTCACGCGCCTCGCACGGACCTATGTTACTCTATGGGGCCGTGCAGACTGTCAGTGATTTTCACGCAGCGTGTGTCCGCTGCGTAAAACTCACGACATGTCCTATATTTGTGCATTGTTCGAGCATCACGCACCCATTGAAGTCAATGGGTGCGTTAAAATCAAGCCCAGCACTTCCGCAGCCGTATAAACTATGAATGAAAACAGAAATGCACCACGAGCTACAAACAGAGTGTCATAATGATGGCGGCTGCGCGAAAATCACGCAGCCGCGCATCATACGCTGCTGCCACACGGAGCTGTTATGGACCTTTTGCATGCACAAAACGCCACGTTTTTGCGCACGCAAAAAGCACACGCTTGTGTGAATCCGGCCTTAGGGTAGGAACACACTAGGCATGAACACTGCGGATTTTATGCAACACATTTTATTGTGGAGAATCCGCAGCGTATTACAGTCGCAGCAGAGGGGATGAGATTAGAACAAATCTCATCCGCACGCTGCAAAAAAAATGGACCTGCAGTGTGGCTTTTTAAGCCGCAGCCTGTCAATGTATTCTGTGGGATCGCTGCTCCTCTGTTGCGGAAATGCTGCGGTTCTGCCGCAAAAATCACACATGAGAAAAAAAAAAGGCACTTTTTTAAATTTATAAAAAGTTTAGACTTGCCCCGGCCGTAGTCCTGGTGACGCGATCCTCTATTCTTAGCGCAGCCCGGCCTCCTGTCATGACGTTTCATCCCATGTGACTGCTGCAGCGGTCACATGGTCTACAGCGTCATCCCAGGAGGCGGGGCTACGTTCAGAAGAGAGAGATGCGTCACCTAAACTACGGCCGGGGCAAGTCTAAACTTTTTTTTCCCTGCAGGATTCCCGCAGCGGACATGCCTCACGAAACCTGCACCACTATTTGGTGCGGGTTTGCTGTCGGAATTCCCTGCGGCTACCGGGGCGGATAAGCTGTGTAGTTTTACTCAGCATATCCGCCTAGTGTGTCCCTTATGATGTCGCTCCTGGAGCTGCTGCCGGTCTCTAAATAGGCAATTGGTCCAGTAGAATTTGGAATTATTTTTTTTTGTGAACCAGCTTAAAAAAATACAAAACTTTTGTGTTAGGGCCTGTTCACATCACCGTTCGCTTCCGCTCCGGGGTTCCGTCTGAGTTTTCTGTCGGGTGAACCCCGCAACGGAAAGTGAAAGTGACAGCACAGCTTGTCGTTTAAACAATTTTACATATTTAAATCAGTTGTATTGTATTTACGCTGTATTGTTTATATCATGGTCCATTTACAATATTTTGCGCATGCGCAATGAAAGCAATTTCATTGCCCAAGTCACATTAAAAGTCTGTTCATTGTGCCTGTGTTCAAGGCATCCTATTTGTCTAAAGCCTCCTCAATACCCGACCCGTTCTTTCTTAGATTACGTCTCAATGCGAGCACTATTTTATTTTCATTCATGTTATCCCTCAGTGCCCGCGCGCCCTGCAAAGATAGTATCTACAGTGATAATGACATTGAGGAATAACATGAATTCACGTTATTCTGTAGATACCATCTTTGCAAGGCACGCGGGGCACTGAGGGATAACATGAATGAAAATAAAATAAAATAGTGCTCGCATTGAGTCGTAATCTAAAAAAGAACGGGTCGGGTATTGAGGAGGCTTAGGTTGCCTCGAACACGCGCAATGAACTTACTGTTAATGCGCATGCGCAATTAAATTGCTTTCAATGCGCATGTGCAAAATATTGTAGGTTACTGCGCATGGGAAGAAGATGTCATTCAGAAGAGAAGAAGCAAGAAGATCGGAAGAGGAGCTCGTCCAGAAGTCAGGATTGAAGAAGACCGAACGAGACGTCAGCGGAAGAGAAAACTTCCGATGGTGGCGGAGTCACGTGACACTAGACTGAATTAGAAGACATCTGCAACTTTGAGACGGTAAGTTTATTCAAAAAATACTTTAATAAATATTTAATAGGTATTGCTTGACAACCCCTTAGCGCACCAGGACGCACCGGTATGTCGTGGTGCAGGGGGAGAAGTGTGGAGCGCGCCAAGCGCCCTCCATATGCTGCGGGTGCCGGCTGTGTTTTACAGTCGACACCCAGGACTAACAGCCAGGAGCAGCGATCGCGCTGTTCCTGGTTATTTAACCCCTCAAATGCTGCGGTCAAACGCAACCGCAGCATCTGAGGAGTTAAAAAGAGGGGGACGGCTCCCTCCGACAGCTCATCACCCCCCACAACGAGATCGGGGGTGACGATGGTTGTTATGGCAGCCCAGGGCCCTTATGAAGGCCCCCAGGGCTGCCTTCACTCTGCCTCTGTTAAGCCCTGCCTGTACATTAGTATTGAAGTATATTGTACCAGCGATCTATGGTTCAAGTCCCCTAGGGGGACTAATAAAATGTGTAAAAAGAAGTGAAATAAAGTTTTTAGTAGTGTTTCAAAATGTAAAAAAAAAACCTTTTCCCATTTTTCTTCTAAAGTAATGTAAAAAATAAAAAAGTAAACAAAATTTGTATTGCTGCGTCTGTAAAAGTCTGAACTATTACAATATAGTGTTATTTAACCCCTTCAGAACCCAGCCTGTTTTGGCCTTCAGGAAACAGCCGATTTTTTCAAATCTGACATGTGATACTTTATGTGGTAATAACGTTGGAATGCTTTTATCTATCCAAGCGATTTTGAGAGTGTTTTCTCATGGCATGTTGTACTTTACGTTAGTGAAAAAAATTTGTCGATAATTTTGGTATTTATTTCTGAAAAACACCACAACTTAGAAAAAATTTGCAAAAATTAAAATTTTTCTAAATTTAAATGTATCTGCTTGTAAAACAGATAGTAATACCACACAAAATAGTTACTAGTTAACATTTTCCATATGTCTACTTTTTGTTTGCATAATCTTTTGAACGTCCTTTTATTTTTCTAGGACATTACAAGGCTTAGAACTTTAGCAGCAATTTCTCATATTTTCAAGAAAATTTCAAAAGGCCATTTTTTCAGGGACCAGTTCAGTTCTGAAGTGGCTTTAAGGGCCTTATATATTAGAAAATCCACAGAAGTCACCCCATTTTGAAAACTGCACCCATCAAGGTATTCGAATCAGCATTCACAAAGTGTTTTAACCCTTTAGGCAATTCACAGGAATTAAAGCAAAGTAGAGGTGAAATTTACAAATTTTATTTTTTTTGCCAAAATTCATTTCTAATTTAAAAAAATTTGGAACACAGAAGGTTTTACCAGAGAAATGCAACTCAATATTTATTGCCCAGATTCTGCAGTTTTTAGAAATATCCCACATGTGGCTCTAGTGTGATAATGTACTGAAACACAGGCCTCAGAACCAAAGGAGCACCCAGTGGATTTTGGGCCTCCTTTTTTTTAGAATATATTTTAGGCACCTTGTCAGGTTTCAAGAGGTCTTGTGGTGCCAAAACAGTGGCAACACCCCCAAAAGTTACCCCATTTTGTAAACTACACCCCTCAAGGAATTTATCTAGATATATAGTTAGCACACAGGTTTTTCGCTAAATTTATTAGAATTAGTCTGTAAAAATGAAAATCTACTTTTTTTCTGAAAAAACATAGAAATGTTTAATATTTACAAGAAATAATAAAGAAAATGCACCCCAACATTTGTAAAGCAATGTCTCCCGATTACGGCAATATCCCATATGTGGTAATAAACTGCTGATTGGACCCACAGCAGGGCTCAGAAGGGAAGGAGCGCCATTTGGATTTTGGAGCACGGATTTTGCTGGATTCATTTTCGGTTCCATGTCGCGTTTGCAACACCCTGGAGGAACTAAAACAGGGGAAACCCTCCAAAAGTGACACAATTTTGGAAACTACACCTATCAAGGAATTTATCTAGGGGTACAGTTAGCATTTTGACCACACAGGTTTTTTGCAGAATTTTGTGGAATCAGGCAGTGAAAATGAAAATCGACTTTTTTTCTGAAAAAGCATAAAAATTTTAAATTTTTACAAGGAATAAAGGAAAAAAAGAACCACAACATTTGTAAAGCATTTTCTCCTGATTGCGGGAATAACCCATATGTGGTAATAAACTGCTGATTGGACCCATGGCAGCGCTCAGAAGGGAAGTAGCGCCATTTGGATTTTGGAGCACGGATTTTGCTGGATTGTTTTTCGGTGCCATGCCGCCTTTGCAACGCCCTGGAGGGACCAAAACAGTGGAAACCCCTCAAGTTGCCCCATTTTGGAAACTCCCCTCAAGGAATTTTTCTAAATTAATATCACTATTTTTTTTCCACTAAAATGTTTTATTTTCTCATTTTCACACGGGATAAAGGAGAAATAAACAATCAAATTTTGTAAAGCAAATTCTCCCGAGTACGAAAATACCCCACATGTGGTCATACGTTTTTTTCACTAGACATGAATTAACCCTTTCAGGACTGATCCATTTTTTGCTTTCTTATTTCCTTTTTCACTCCCCGCCTTCCAAGAGCCATAACTTTTTTCTTTTTACGTCAGTAGAGTGATGTGAGGGCTTATTTCTTGCGGGAGGAATTGTAGTTTCTATTGACACCGTTTAAAGTGCCATAAAAGTACTGGGAAACTGAAAAAAAATAGGAAAATAAAGTAATATAGGAAAAAAATCTGATTCCATTTTTTGGGGTTCGTTTTTACAGCTTTCGAAATACGGTAAAAACGAAAACGACAGCGATTTCGGCGGTTTAAATTATATACGTTTTTTACGGTGTTCACCGTGCGAGTTAAATAATGGCATATTGTAATAGTTTGGCATTTTACGGACGTAGCGATACCAATTTTGTTTATTTTTTTACATTACTTTAGAAGAAAAATGGGAAATGTTTTTTTTTTTTACTTTAAACTTTTTTCTTTCTCACTACTAATAACTTTAATTCTTCTACACATTTTATTAGTCCCCTTAGGGGACCTGTACCAATGATCATTGGATCGCTGGTACAATATACTACAATACTAATGTATTGCAGTATAGTGTTATTTTTACAGGCTTCTGTAACCGCACGATCGCTATTCCTGTCCGTTAGTCCTGGGTGTCATCTGTAATACACTGCCGACACCCGCAACGTATGGAGCGGGCTGAGCATGTGAGCCCGCTCCATACATCAACCCCCGCACCATGACGTGCTATTAAGTCATAGTGCGCAAAGGGGTTAATGCACAGCTGATGGTGTGAATATTGCAATTTTCCAGTGGTATGCCATTTTAGTGCATAATATGTTGTGCCTAGTTTGTGCCACTGAAGACAAATATCTCATAGAAGTTAAACGGGTTCTCCTGGGTATGGCGATGCCATATATGTGGGCGCAAATTGCTGTTTGGGCACGCTGCAGGGCTCAGAAGAGAGGGACGCCATTTTGCTTTTGGAGCGCAGATTTTGCTTGGTTGCACAGGGTGGGACATTTATATGGATACACCTAAATAAAATGGGAATGGTTGGTGATATTAACTTCCTGTTTGTGGCATATTTGTATATGGGAGGGGGGAAACTTTTCAAGTTGGGTGTTGACCATGGCGGACATTTTGAAGTTGGCCATTTTGTATCCAACTTTCGTTTTTTCAATGGGAAGAGGGTCATGTGACACATCAAACTTATCGAGAATTTCACAAGAAAAACAATGATGTGCTTGGTTTTAACGTTACTTTATTCTTTCATGTGTTATTTACAAGTTTCTGACCACTTATAAAATGTGTTCAAAGTGCTGCCCATTGTGTTGGATTGTCAATGCAACCCTCTTCTCCCACTCTTCACACACTGATAGCAACACCGCAGAAGAAATGCCTCCCGATCTGACCCTCTTAGACTTTTATCTTTGGGGTCATCTGAAGACAATTGTCTATGCTGTGAAGATATGAGATGTGCAGCAACTGAAACTACGGATACTGGAAGCCTGTGCTAGCATTTCTTCTGCGGTGTTGCTATCAGTGTGTGAAGAGTGGGAGAAGAGGGTTGCATTGACAATCCAACACAATGGGCAGCACTTTGAACACATTTTATAAGTGTCAGAAACTTGTAAATAACTCATGAAAGAATAAAGTCACGTTAAAACCAAGCACACCATTGTTTTTCTTGTGAAATTCTCGATAAGTTTGATGTGTCACATGACCCTCTTCCCATTGAAAAAACGAAAGTTGGATACAAAATGGACGACTTCAAAATGGCCACCATGGTCAACACCCAGCTTGAAAAGTTTCCCCCCTCCCATATACTAATGTGCCACAAACAGGAAGTTAATATCACCAACCATTCCCATTTTATTTAGGTGTATCCATATAAATGGCCCACCCTGTAGATCTGTTTTGGGTTTTACTGGTATTTTAGTTTATTATGTGGGGGCATATGTAATCTGTGCGGAGAACATCAGGGCATAATAAGAGGGTATAATAATGCGGTAAATAAATAATAATTTATAGATGTGTGGCCGGTGTCGCACTGATAAATGGCGTCCGATCTTATCCGATTTTGGAACACTCTGCACATTTTGCATCGCCATATTCTGAGAGCCAGAACTTCTTTATTCTTTCACCACCGGAGCTGTGTGAGGGCTTTTTTTGTTGCGGGACAATCTGTAGTTTTCATTGGTACCATTTTGGGGTACATCCGATTTTTTGGATCACTTTTTATTAAATTTTCTTGCAGGCCGGGTGACCAAAAACAAGCAATTCTGATAATGTTTTTTAGTTTATTTTTTGCGGCGTTCACCGTGCACTATAAATTACAATTTTACTTTATTAAGCGGGTCGGTATGATTATGGCGATGCCATATGTATATAGGTTTTTTTATGTTTTGCAGCGTTTGCGCAATAAAATCACTTTTTTATAAAATAATTAATTTTCTGTGTCACCATATTCTGAGAGCTGTAACTTTTTTTATTTTTCAGTCAAAAAAGCTGTGTAAAGGCTTGTTTTTTGCGGAACGGGTTGTAGTTTTTATCGGTACTATTTTCGGGTACATGCGACTTTTTGATCACTTTTTAATCTCTATTTTGGGAGGGGTGGCGACCAAAAAATAGCGATTCTGGTGTAGTTTTTTATAGATTTTTTTTTGGGGTGTTCATTGTGCGGGAAAAAATAACACTACAGTTTTATAGTTGGGGTCGTTATGAAAGCGGTGATACCAGATATGTGTACTTTTTTTAATGTGTTCATTTTTTTCCTATAATGTAAGTCTTATTATAGGAAAAAAATGCAGTGTTTGTTTATATAACTTATAACTTTTATTTTTACACTTTTTTAAAACATTTTTATTACATTTTTTTACTTTTTTCCCTTGTCCCACTAGGGGACACTTAGACTTGCAGCTCTGATCGTTTCTAGAATACATTACACTACCTACGTAGTGTAATGCATTCCAACTGTCATTGTGACATGACAGTCATACAGACAGGAAGCCCCGGAGGACCGGCCGGAGGCTGCTCCTCCGAGGCTTCCGTACATGGCAACCCGGAGGTCATTGTCTGAACTCCGATTGCCATGACAAGCATCGGCAGCCCCCACAATCACTTCGTGGGGGCTGCCGATGTGCTTCAAACCCCTTAAATGTGGCAAACGCAATCTGTCGCCGCATTTATGGGGTTAATTGCCGAAATCAGCGACGATGGTCCGCTGACTGGCAAGACCAGAGTGTCAGCTGTCGAGGACAGCTGACCTCACGGTTCCCGGACACTGTCCGTTAAGACAGTGTGCGTCGGGAACTACTCCGCAACTGTACGTCCTGATGCGGGAAGCAAGCCCTCTGCAGGACGTACAGTTGCGGAGCAGCGTGTAAAGAGGTTAACGCACATGGTGAGCGGCGTAAAAAATAAAAATTGTAAACCGCCAAAATCACAGTTTTTTGGTTACCTTAGTTGCCAAAAAAATTTAATAAAAAGTGATCAAAAAGTCATATGTACCAACAAATTGTGCCAATAAAAACGACAGCACGTCCTGCAAAAAATAATCCCTCACACCGCTCAATGCACAGAAAAATAAAAAAGTTATGGCTCTCAGAATGTGGTGAAACAAAACTATTTTTTTTAACAAAAAGTTTTTTAAAGTAGTAAAATATAAAAAAAAATCTATATAAATTTGATATCACCATAATCATATTGAGCCACAGAATAAAGTTGAGTTGTTGTTTTTACCACATGGTGAAAGACGTAAAAACAGAACCCAAAAAATAATGGAGGAATTGTAGTTTTTTCCAATTTCAGCCCGCAAATAATTATTTTTCAGCTTCCCAGTACACTATATGGTACTTTAAATGCTACCAATAGAAACTACAACTCCTCCCGCAAAATATAAGCCCTCAGACCACTCTAATGATGGAAAAATAAAAACATGATGGCTCTTGGAAGGCGGGAAGTGAAAAACGAAAGTGAAACAGCGAAAAATGTCTGTGTCCTTAAAGGGTTAAGGGCTTAAGAGCTTATTGTGCACTGTTTATACATTGAGCTAAACAATAATAAACCACTATAGTGGCTTTTAATTGACCACATTATGGGGGCCTCAGACTCCATTGGAGGCATGTACATGACTTTCTCATTTACAGCCACACGTGTACTCTCCGTTATGGTAAATAGGAGATGGGACAGCATACCTACCAACCAACAAAAGAGAGACAGTCGCTTCCAGCATTGTGCAGAACATTTTTGTTTCCTGTTCTAGGTGCATTCACAGCTCCCCTAAGAGTGCCAACTACAGGGGTCAAATTAGGTAACAAGAACAGCACCTCATACAGTGAAAGCCACCCGCCCTCAAATATAGTTATAATTAAATACAATGCCATCCACATACTACTCATATACATCAGTCACATGCCCTCCATATAAAGTGTAATGACATGTCCCTATATACAGTGCAGCTTTTATGTCTCCTATATACAATGTAGCCAATAACCCCTATATAAAGTGCAGACAAATGCCCCCTTTAACCAGTGCAACCAAATGATCCCTTTATGCAATGCCAGTTATATACAGCGCAACCATATGTCCCCTATAAGTGCAGAAAACCTCAATATACAGTGCTGCAGTGCAGTCACATGCCTTCTATAAACAGTGCCACACAGAGGTGTAACTTGAAGCTCCAGGGCCCCAGTGCAAATTTTATAACAGTGCCCACCCCCCCACCCCCCCCTCCCTACCATATATCATTTGTAATACTGGTGTCTTTTTATGCGGCTCCAAGGCCTGGTTGCGACTGCCACATTTGCACCCCTGTAGCTATGCCCGTGGGGCCACCACATGCCTTCCCATTAGCTTTAATACTCACTTTCCCAGGCTCTGAGCTGCAGTCCCCTCACCTCTCTTCCCACTTGGCAGCATAAGCTGGATGTAGCTTCACTGAGTGATGCTGCCACCGGTTGGCTATATTTATGTCTCTAAAACAGAAGGTGCATCATTATTGAAGCTCACCAAGTCTTGGCAGGAGGGGATCTGATGCGCAAGGTGGGCAATTGCCCACCACTGCCATAGCGTCTGCTGAATTTTATAATTTAAATGTATGTCTATGCAGGGGATTTTGAGCTGTGCCTACTCTAAGGATATATTAATAAATTAATCAGCCAGAAAGTTGGACCTTAAAGTGCACCTACACTTTCAGGTGACTTTTCAGAATAAGTGGTCATATTTGTCATATGAGGAAAAACAATATTTCTGGCTATTATGTGACTTGAAGCAGTTATTCTCTTTGCAGGCTCTAGCTCTAATTCTCAGTTGTCTCTGAGCTAGTGGGCGGAGCCTAACTGCTATCATCACTTCTATACACTGCACACAGAGAAGAGGAGAAACCTTCTCTCCTACCTCTATCTATGACACACACACACACATATATATATATATATATATATATATATATATATATATATATATATATATATATATATATATATATATATATATATAAAAATAAGAAGAAGCAACATGGAGGGGATTATACAGCAGTAATGAGCAGTGCAGCTGAGAATCCGTTACTGGGGTGAGATCTAACACATTCTAGAACCTGCTGGAGTGTCTGTGTGTGTCTCTTTGCCTCTCTCAAACGCTCCTGCTTTCTCCTCCCCCTCTCTTCTCCACAGACTTCTATGGACAGATGTGACCTGTTCCCCCAGTGAGTACATTTAGAGTGAGTGAACAGTTAGGAGGTAGGGGAGTGAGGTGCTTGATAATTGGAGAAAGAAGAATTTCTTTAAGAATATATATCACCATTTTTTTTAAAATAAATATTCACTTGTACTATTAATTTATGCAAAGATTGTAAAGTGCAGTCCCTTTTTAAAATGACATCATGATCACATCTGGAGTGATTGACAGTGTAACGGCTGCCACACCGTTCCCTGCGGCTTCCATGGCCTCTGCTCCGGTTCCTGTACCCTCCATTCCCTCATGCTCGTCCCGAGCTCCACTCACCCGATGCGAACGCTCTGCAGGCTCTGGGCGTCATCAGGTAACTGCATCTCTCACCTTCCTCCACGGCCATCATCCACTATGTGCGGCTGCAGCCACTAGAGGGCGCACGCGCAGACTCTTCCCTTCTTAAAGGGGCGGCGTGTGTTAAAATCCTAAGACTTCCTATTTAAGGACCCGACTCCCTCAGATCTTTGCTTGTTCAACCAAGTTATCCCTGTGAGATTCCCTGTACCCAGTTTTCCCTGTTACCTTGCCTTCTGCCTTTGTCTGGATTTCCTGTTGTGACCTCTCCCTGAACTTGTACTATCCTTGCCTGCTGCCTGCCTTGACCTATTGCTATCCCGTAACGACGTCTGCTGCCTGTCCTGACTTCTGGCCTATTCATCTGACTGCCTCTAAACCTGCTGTGCCAAGCGTTGCCCTGGGTTACAAGCACCATCTCCAAGACGACACAGAGGATCCACAAACAAACCGGTGAGAACTGTGATAGTTTGAACAAGCCATGGATCCCCTTGACACAGCCCTGCCTGATGCGCTTGATATGTCTCAGGAACTTTCAAGACAACGAGTCCGCCAAGACCAGCTTTTCCTGCTTCTGCAAAATGTGTCCACTCGTTTGAACGAACTAACGCCTCTGGCGCCTCCGATACAGCCACCACCACCGCAAGCTCCTGTCTACAGTCCAGTACTACATTTACCTACGCCTGCCCACTATGAGGGTAACCCCAAAACCTGCAGGGGATTTGTTAATCAATGCACCATCCATTTTGAGGTCATGGTGCATCATTTTTCCTCAGACCGGGCTAAGGTGGCCTACATCCTGTCTCTGCTCTCTGGCGAAGTGCTGGCTTGGGCATCGTCCTTGTGGGAGAGAAACAAACCCATAATGTATGATATTCAGAACTTTCTCTCCACATTTAAAAAGGTGTTTAAAGAACCGGGTCGAGCATCTTCAGCAGCTTCCTCTCTCCTCAAGCTCCAGCAAGGAACCTCCACTGTAGGCCAATACACCATTCAATTTCGCACCCTGGCTACAGAACTCCAGTGGAATAACGAGGCTTTGGTTTCTACCTTCTGGGAGGGTCTGGCGGGCCGAATCAAGGATGAACTTGCTGGCTGAGACCTTCCACCATCCTTGGATGACTTGATCACTCTTGCCAATCGGATTGATATACGTTTCCGCGAGAGACAACAAGAATCTGCTCGGGGCAATCGGACATCACGGTTGGCACCAACCTTCCAAAGGCCTCCTCTTTCCTCATCTTCCTCTCGGTTGGATGAACCCATGCAGGTGGAGAGAACAAGACTCACGCCTGAGGAGCGCCAGAATAGACGCAAGTTGAATTTATGTTTATATGGTGGTGGTAAAACGCTCTTCCTCAAGGACTGTCCAGTGAGACTGGAAAACTCCAACGCCTTGGGCAAGTAGGAGAGGCTACCCTAGGTGGAATACCACCCTCTCAAAAGATGACCATACCGGCAAAACTGTCCTTTGCCGGAACCACTTTCTGCGTTCAAGCCTTTCTAGATTCCGGATCCGCTGGGAATTTCCTGTGCCAGTCCCTGGTTAATCTCTACAAAATCCAAGTTCAAGAACTAACCCAACCTTTGTCCATTGCTTCCGTGGATGGGAGGCTTCTACAGGAGACTATCTATCTTGTCACCGAGCCCATTTTCATGTTAACAGGGGCGCTGCACCAGGAACTTATCTCCTTCTACGTTTTAAAGAACTCTCTGAACCCTTTGCTACTGGGTCTATCGTGGTTGCAGAAGCACTCTCCTGTTATTTACTGGACTGGAGGTCAAATTACCCGCTGGAGTGACTTCTGTCACCAACATTGTCTACAAACTATTCGCCCATCCATGCCTCAGCCTACAGAATCTAATTCTCTGATGTTTTCTGTAAGCAACAAGCTGAATCGCTGCCACCTCACAGGCCATACGACTGTGCCATAGACCTGGTCCCCAACACCACGCCTCCCAGAGATAGAGTCTACCCCCTGTCTTTGGGCGACACGGAGGCCATGTTTTGGTATATCCAAGAGAATCTGGAGAGAGGATTCATCCGTAAGTCCTCCTCTCCTGCTGGCGCAGGGTTTTTCTTTGTGGGGGAAAAAGATGGCACCCTGCGTCCTTGCATTGATTACCGTGGGTTGAATAATATCACGTTAAAAAAGAAGTACCCATTACCGTAGAATTTTCACCAAACTAGACCTTCGTAGAGCTTATAACCTGATTCGTATCCGCGAAGGAGACGAATGGAAAACCGCGTTCAACACTCGTGATGGGCATTTTGAATACCTCGTCATGCCCTTTGGACTTTGTAATGCTCCTGCGGTTTGCCAGGCCTTTGATGATGAAATTTTTCAAGATCTATTGTACAGCTGTGTGGTGGTATACCTAGATGACATTTTAATCTTTTCTCCTAATATTCATACTCATCGTGTGCATGTGCGCCAAGTGTTACAGCGTCTGCAACAGAACTCTCTGTTTACTAAACTGGATAAATGCCTCTTCGAGAAAACCAGCCTGCCTTTCCTGGGGTATGTCATTTCCGACCAGTGACTTCAAATGCATCCAGCCAAGCTGTCCTCAATTCTCAACTGGCCTCGTCCGCAAGAACTCAAAGCTGTCCAACGCCTGCTGGGATTCGCAAATTATTACCGCCAGTTTATTCCTCACTTCTCCTCTATGACAGCTCCTATTTCTGCACTGACAAAAAAGGGGGTTAATGCCAAAGACTGCACCACGGAGGCCGAAGCCGCATTCCAAGCTCTTAAAGTTGCCTTCACTTCTGCTTCGGTCCTACATAGACCGGATTCCACCCAACCCTTTGTTCTGGAGGTCGATGCTTCATCTGTGGGAGTCGGAGCTATTCTTTCACAAAAGAGTTGTAGAGGGAAAAATGTGGCCTCTGGCTTTTTCTCCAAATCATTTACACCTGCGGAGAAAAATTATGGTATTAGAGAAAAATAACTTTTGTCTATTATAATGGCCCTGTAGGAGTGGAGACATTTGCTAGAGGGTGCACGGCATCCTATCATCATCTACACAGATCATAAAAACCTCCTTTACCTGCAATCTGCTCAACGCCTAAATCCTCGCCAAGCACGGTGGGCATTATTCTTCTCCAGATTTGATTTCAATCTTCACTACAGACCCGCTGGAAAGAATACCATGGCTGACGCCTTATCTCGCTCTTTTGACCCCACAGATCAAGAGCCCAGTCCCCAGTTCATTATAGATCCAGAACCCATTATGATCGCTGCCCCTGCTGAAGTGGTACACATTCCCCGAGGGAAGACCTACGTACCCCCTAAACAAAGGGATTGTGTTCTTCGCTAGGGTCATGCCTCCAGGGTTTCTAGGCACCCTGGCATCAAAAAGACTCTCAATTTGATTAGCCGTCAATACTGGTGGCCTTCCATGTTCCAAGATACTAAAGACTTTGTTTCAGCCTGCTCCATCTGCTCTCAGAATAAAGTCTCCCATTTAAGACCTGCTGGCCTTTTGCATCCTCTACCCTTGCCTGACTCTCCCTGGTCGCACATTGCCATGGACTTCATTACTGATCTGCCAAGTTCTGCTGGGTGTACCGGGATCTGGGTAGTCGTGGATCGCTTTTCCAAAATGGCACATTTTGTGCCCCTTTCAGGCCTTCTGTCATCTTCCCAACTGGCAATACTGTTTATCAAGCACATCTTTCGCCTTCATGGTCTTCCTAAACATATTGTTTCTGACAGAGGAGTACAGTTCACATCCAAGTTCTGGAGAGCCTTGTGCAAACTCCTGGAAGTCAAACTTAACTTCTCTTCCGCTTACCATCCTCAATCCAATGGTCAAGTAGAGCGGATAAATCAAATACTTGAAAGTTTCCTCAGGAATTTTGTGTCTCCACGACAAGACGACTGGGCAAGTCTACTTCCATGGGCCGAATTTGCCTTCAACAACCATACGGGGGAATCTACCCGCTCTTTTCCTTTCTTCTTGGTGTATGGCCAGCACCCAGGAACCCCTCTACCAGTTTCTGTACCTTCAGAGGTTCCAGCTGCTAACATGGTCCACCGTGACTTTGTACATATATGGCAGGAGGCAAAGGACTCCATCCACAAAGCTGTAGCCAGGTTCAAGAGAAACGCGGATAAAAAACGCAGGATACCGCCACAGATCTTTCCTGGGGATAAAGTCTGGCTGTCTACCCGGTACATACGACTGAAGACCCCTTGTTACAAACTCGCTCCTCATTTTCTGGGTCCTTATGAGATAACAGAACAGATTAATCCAGTAACTTTCAGACTTCACCTTCCCCAGTCTCTGAAAATCTCTAATTCCTTCCACATTTCTCTGCTGAAACCTACAATATTCAACCGATTTTGCCAAAAAGTTCCTGTCAATCCTGCTCCTGCAGCTGATGTGGAGTTTGAGATTAAAGAGATCCTTGATGTCAAAAGAACACGGGGGAGATTGTGGTATCTGGTGTACTGGAAGGATAATGGTCCTGAGGAGAGATCATGGGAACCCGTGGAGAATGTCAACGCCCCAGATCTCATCAAGGACTTTGAACAGAGGTTCCCAAGCAAGCCAAAAAATAGGGGGCGTAAAGGGGGGTACTGTAACGGCCACCACGCCGTTCCCCGCTGCTTCCATGGCCTCTGCTCCGGTTCCTGCACCCTCCATTTCCTCATGCTCCTCCCGAGCTCCACTCACCCAATCCGGACGCTCTGCAGGCTCTGGGTGTCGTCAGGTAACTGCATCTCTCACCTCCCTCCACGGCCATCATCCACTATGTGCGGCTGCAGCCACTAGAGGGCGCACGCGCTGACTCTTCCCTTCTTAAAGGAGACGCGTGTGTCAAAATCCTAAGACTTCCTATTTAAGGACACGCATCCCTCAGATCTTTGTTTGTTCAACCAAGTTAAAACGAACCTGTCACCAGCATTTTAGCTATAAAGCCAGCAATACCTGGTGAAAGTGGGTGAAAAATCATTGTCATCTAAGCTATAAATATGTTCTAAGTAAGCTCTGTACCTTTAGTATTCTGTTTTTCAGTGGTCCCACGCCGTATGCAAATGAGCAGAAAAGAGTCAAATCTTCATCTGAAAAGAGTCAGATTTTCATTCCTCCAGCGTCTCAGAGTGGACTCCACCTCCTTCTTTTTGATTGACAGCTCCTTAGCCAACCAGGGCCGGACAGGTGGTGGCGGTGGGCGGGGTTAAGAAGCTGCGTCCCAGAGGGAAAAATAATTACCATAAAGGGCGGGAAGAGTTTAAACGACGATATTTACAGACAGAGGAGGACTTCAGGAAAGAAGAGAACAGGAACGAACTCTGGACAGCTGCGGCCATAGAGGGGTCAGGCGAGTTTAACAGGTAAGATGTTGATGACAGGATCCCTTTAACCCTGTGAGCTTCCCTGTACCCAGTTTTCCCTGTTACCTTGCCTTCTGTCTTTCTCTGGATTTCCCGTTGTGACCTCTGCCTGAACTTGTACTATCCTTGCCTGCCGCCTGCCTTGACCTATTTCTATCCATACCCGTAACGAAGTCTGCTGCCTGTCCTGACTTCTGGCCTATTCATCTGACTGCCTCTAAACCTGCTGTGCCAAGCGTTGCCCTGGGTTACAAGCACCATCTCCCAGACGACATAGAGGATCCACAAACAAACCGGTGAGAACCGTGACAGACAGCTAGATTGCAGATGGATAATTTATGACCTGTTTTATTCATAATTGAATTCTCCTAGAATATTTTTCTGTATGGACAATCCCTTCAAATGTGTACAGAAATACGTCCTACATGGCACATCTTCGTCATTGTTTTGAAATTGAGAGGATGATTCTGTCCATATCTACTATGACTGTCCGGCCTGGTACCATCATGAAATTATTATATAATTAATTTCTATGCGTTATTTTTAAACAATTTTGAATAGGCTACATATGCCTAGTTTGAACACTCTTGGGCATTGGTTGAACAACTTTGCTTGGTAATGGGTATGTCAGGTCAATGACTGCATTCCATCTCAGGTGATTAAATTGTTTCATTCCAAAAAAGTATAAACAATATAAAAATAATGTCTTTAGTAGTAAAAAAAAAAACTGGGTCCTATGGGTCTGCCAGAAGCAAGGCCCGACTTGCAGCTGCTACCTCTGTACCCCTTATAGCTACACCATTGAGAGGCTTATAAAGACATATTATTACACTTGCTTGTATACTTGGTATGCATTGTTCACCAGCAGTATACATTGTGTCTAGAGTTATTTTACAGTGCTTTTCTGTAAGACAGTAGCAACAGCTGTTTATCATTCGCAGTATGTGGCAGCCTGTTTGTCAGAAGGTGCCAATACTTTTCACTACTTTGCCTATCTCCTGGACATGCACTTTATAATTGCTAACTTGTGGGGTTATACTGTCATAAAACGGAAGTTTAAGACTCACATCTGGAGGGCTAACATTATCCAGAGGATGTTTCATGTGTCACTGAAGATTACTGACAAGCTGGTGCTTATTAAATCGAGCTCCATATTTCCTTGTGGCATTAAGCAGGATGTAAGCAAATACATTTCAGGAATGGCTCAATGGATATTGAGATAGAATCATGTAATTATTCTTATAGAATGATCAAAATGATTCAGGAATGGATGAGCTATTTCTCAGAATATTTTTGTAGTGATTATTTTCATATGGCTGATTTTGCCTTCATGAACACACAGTATGGCAGTATGTAGAATAATGTGATGAGGGAATATCTTGCTCCTTAGCATGGCACATATTATCAGAATGGTGATTTTTTTTTTTTTTACTGTAAATTTACTGAATGATTTTTAGATCCAGCTTTTTCCACTTAATAATATTTGGTCAATACCGTAGTGTTATCCCATTAATTAGATTAGTTGTTGTAATATGTTCTTTGTGTCTTGTTTGTATTGTAAGCCCAATGAAGGGCTAGAAATACTTAATAAAAGAGCATTTTATACCTTAGAATAATGAGTGACTAAGTGCTAGTCCTTCCTTTTTTTTTATCATGGCATATTGTTTCTAAATGGTGGGAAATCAGTCAGCATGGATGGATAGGAATTATAATGGAGCTTTTAATAAAATTTATATTAAAGCAAAATGTTTATATGCACTCAATTATTCTTCTTTACCAATTTTCTTCTGACTACTTTATTATGGCTATCAATCAAGTATTGAAGAACAGTTATCACAAATTCATTTGGCTATCTGGTTGGAACCTATATATCAATTTATCCAACACTTTGACTCTTTTGTCTAATGCACAGCACCATATTAAAGGGTAATTAAGTTTTGATCGGTGGGAGTCTATGAGAACGTTTATGAGCCCGTACACCAACTGCTCGGCTTTCCGAGAAAAGCCGATCAGAAACTAAGCAACTTCTTCCACTTAATTTTAGCGATCAGTGGGGGTCTCAGTGCTCGATTAAAACTTTTAACATGTCACTGTGACGTGTCAGAAGTTTTTTGAAAGTTTAGTTACCCTTTAAGTTGTACATAGCTTTTCCACTGTACCTCCGTATGCTTATGATTTCATATTGAAGAATATGGAAACTTTTGTGTGTGAAAAAAATTGTGCCATGGGTGCTGCATTTCTGTAGTATGGCTCTGTAGCATAACTCCATACTTCGTACATAGGGCTACGCGGTGACTTTTAGCCCACCCACAAGTTGCTGTAAAATAATGACACTTCCCACCATCACAAGAGCAGTAGGAGAGGGACTAGGATTTGTGGATCAGCAATATAATAGCTGGGAAATGTTAGTTAGTCAAAACAACTGAATAGAAAATAGAAAAACTTAAAGAGGCTCTGTCACCAGATTCTCAAATCCCTATATCCTATTGCATGTGATCGGCGCTGCAATGTAGATAACAGTAACTTTTTTTTTTTTTAAACTTTCATTTTTGGCCAAGTTATGAGCTATTTTATATATATATGCAAATGAGCTTTGAAATGGACAACTGGGCGTGTTTTTATTCGTATGTCCAACTGGGCGTGTATTGTGTTTTTAACTGGGCGTGTTTACGTGTATGACACTGACCAATCAGTGACCAGTCAGCATCATACACTCCTCTACATTCATTTACACAGCAGCGATGAGCAGCCACATAAACAGAGATTAACGTTAATCAAGTGTCCTGATAATGAATATACATTACCTCCAGCCTGGACGTCATGTGTATTCAGAATCCTGACACTTCTGAATCTTTTCTGTGAGATTTCCAGCAAGGGAAACAAAATCTCGTTTACATCGTAATCTCACGAGATTACGCGTGGCTTGCTGGAATCTCACAGAAAAGATTCAGAAGTGTCAGGATTCTGAATACACATGATGTCCAGGCTGGAGGTAATGTATATTCATTATCAGGACACTTGATTAACGTTAATGTGTGTGTATGTGGCTGCACATCGTGTTCTAGTAAGAACGCGATGCTGCTGTGTAAATGAATGGGGAGAAGTGTATGACGCTGACTGGTCACTGATTGGTCAGCGTCATACACTCCTCTGTACAACGCCCACTTGGTCGAAAGTAAAAACACACCCACTTGGGCATTGAGAAACTCATTAGCATAAAGCTAAAAATCGCTAATAAAGTGGTTTAAAATAGATAGTTTTTCTAAATAAAAAGCATTATAGCGCCGATCTCCTTATATAGGAGATAGGGCACTTATAATGTGGTGACAGAGCCTCTTTAAATGGACTCAAACTTTCCAAACAATTTATGCTAATCTCATGATATACCTGATAAATATAAACTTTTTAAGTTACTTACTGTTTTAAAATTAGATGTTTTATCCCAGAAAATTCTGTGTGAAGTTACTGCCAATAGGTTTCTCCATTCCTGTAATCTACTGTACACCCCCTGTTGTCAAGCAATACCCATCCCTAGTTAAAGAGCAAAGGAGGCAGACTACAGGAAGTGGGGGGGGTGTTTCTACACTGTTCACCAATAGAAGTCTAGCGAGAGGGGTGAGTGGACCAGAAAGAGGGAGCAGAAGCAGAGAGAAATACAGAAACCAGGGAGAAATACATACATGCACCCATACACGTCTATGGAGAGGGGAGGGGGAGCAGAGAGATGAGACACAGACAAGCTGGCCATACAATTCTATTCGGAGGGGAGGGTCGAGCAGGAGCAGAGTGAAAAATACACACACACACAGACCTTCTGCAGCTTCCTGGTAAGTGTCATCCCTCACCCCAGTGCTGGAGTCCCAGCTACCCTGCTCATTGCTGCTGTATAATCTCCTCCATGATGTTGCAGCTTTTATATATCTATACATATATATATATATATATATATATATATATATATATATATATATATATATATATATATATAAAACAGGAGAAGTAGAAGAAGTAACAGAACCAGGGCTACAGAGTAGATAAGAAGGTGTTGGTTTAATCACCAAACAGTATGGACATATTATCTCCTCGGCTGGATCAGATGTGTAAGAATTCTCAAATAAGGGGTACCATAAAAAGGCTTTGGATAATTGTAAGAGACAAATACAAATGCTAAATAAACATGTGTTATTAAATACATACAAAAAAGACAAGAGTAATATGAAAATACATTTTGTGTCCACCTTTTCCACCTCTAGTCCAGGGATTGGGAATATTATACGTGGGGAGTGGCGCTTGCTTTGAAAGGCCTTCCCTACGATTCAAGAAATGTAACAGTTTCCTATGATGGCATATCGTAGGGGCAAAACCTTAAAAATTAGGTTGGTGAAGGCGGACATAGGGTCTAAAGTCACTGAGGTCCAGACTTATTTGGCACACCCAAGCAGGGATGTCACCCCTGCTTTGCATGTAATGTATGTAACAACATGATTAAACAACATGATTAAACAACATGATTAAATGGGACAGCTTTTGACATCCTGAAATGGGCAAAATTATTGACATTAGAGGGTTCTACACTTGTCAAACATCCTTTGCTATTTACCTACTGAATTGTCCTTATGGGCTACGTTATGGAGTGGAGACCACTACTGAAATAACTTTAGGAATGAGAAACCATAAATCAAACCTTAAATCTAAGAGTCGAGACGTACCTGTATCAAGACATTTTTTAGATTGCAAACATAGTATATCTCAACTGCGGTTTAACATTATTGATACTGTGTCCCATAACAGACAGGTAGGAAATAGGGAACTGGTCCTTAAAAGAAAGGAACTTGAATGGATATTTAGATTGGATACTATGTCCCCAAAGGGATTAAATAGTGAATATGCATATAGTCCACATATTTAATACAGTGGGGGAGGGTAACTTGCCATTGGTCCATGTTTATGTCGGGCTTGTATGTTCTCTTCGGTATAGGCTAGATTGTTATATTTCTTTTTATGATCCTGGTTTGCACTATATCTCTTAAATATTTGTCTATGTTTTTTGTATTCATACGCTCTGAAAGAAAGAGACCTTTACTGTGAAGGAGCAGAGGCTGTTATGGAACAAAATTGTTTCTAAAATTGTGTATGAAAAATTCTTCTTATCATTGCTTGCTTTCAAAATTTTCAAGAGCGTGGTTCATATTTTGGGCATCTTCTTATTTTTCTTGAGTAAAATGTTCTGCGTCCATTTGTAAACACATACATTGTTGGGTATTCTCTATATTTGGGACTTTGATTTCAGTGCGCTATCCACCATATATACCCCTTTAGGCGCCTTCCCTTCTCTGATGACCATTTTAGAGATCTATATGCTTTAATGGCCTCGCCCTCTATGGGGTTACGTCCGTGATCCATGGGGTGTTGGGTTTAGCTTCTCTTCCTGAGAATGGAATACGCGGACCCCAGTGGTTACTCCCACTCCTTTCTTATGGAGTCTGGTTTGGGGGTCCCATGGCCACCCTTCGGGTGGGACACATATGTTGGGCCTATTTATCCTTTTGGTCTTACATGATGTTTCTAAATATTTTCTTTGCTCTTGATATAAGCTTTAAACACTTATTTTTATGATTATTACATAGCTATATATTGTGGCCAAAGTTCAAAAAAAGGGATGTTGCTTACGTTTTGAGCTCCCTGGTGGTGAGGTTGGTGTTGCTGACTAGCTGATATTGCTGATATTGGCCATACGCATGCGCAGCTGCGATGTTGATTTCGCACATGCGCAGTTGCGATCTTAGCATTGTATGTGTTCCAGTGATGCATTCACTGTCGCGGGACGATTTTGGACATGCGCAGTGACTCATTTTGGATGCCGATATTATCATGCAATCTAGTACAGCGATATAAGTTTGTTTTCATTTATTTAATTATATAATTGGCCTCTACCCCTTCCTAATTTAAGTATTTAATATGAATTATAGTATATTGTCTAACACATGGGTCTTTTTATAGAACTTTGCTACATGTTGAATTGTTATATATTCACGTATCTTATGTGGGCACTTTTTGACATACATAAATATTTGAGATGTTGTATAAATTATGAGTTATAGATTAATATGTTTGTTTATTGATCATTGTATGTACTTCCTATATATATCTGGCGCTTTGTAACTGCTTGAGAAAGGTTCAGATGTGAACCAAAACGTTGCTCACTTTTTGGTGATTAAACCAACATTTTCTTATCTTTCCACTTCTCTTTGTGCAGGATTTTTCACTTCTCTGTTTGCGGTGTATAGAAGACATGATAGAAGTAAGCCTCCACCCGCTAGCTCAGAGAAAAAACTGAGACTTAGGCCCTATTCACACGGCAAGGTTTTTTGGCCGTGTGACGGGAGTTTTCTTTAACAGCCGTCACAAGGCTGCAGTAAAAACAATACACGCCAAATTGGGCTATTCACATGGCCAATTCTTTGAACAAGCCCTTTTTTGGGCCATTCTCACAGCCACACGGCACCCATAGAACTCTATGGGACCATGTAAGACACGGCCATTACTTGGATTTCATCGAGTGATGGCTGTGCTTTCTACCGCTCACTCTCTCCTCCTCCTCACAGGGTGAAGTGCATGTGAGGAGGAGGAGATTTTTTTTGCCAGATCCCCTGTCTAGGAGTGGAGCACCTGTCTAGGAGCAGAATTCCCCCAGAGCTTTGCCGACGCTCTAGCCGGGGATTCCGCTCCAGGAGAAGCCCCTGACGTCACTATTCATATATAGACAGTGACATCAGGGGCACCTCCTGGAGCGGAATCCCTGGCTAGGGCGTTGTTGATGCTCTGGCTGAGGATTCCGCTTCTGAAGGAGCCCCTGGCGTCACTATCCATATATGGACACTGACGTCAGGGGCTCCTCTAGGGGAGGAATCCCCAGTGGCACTACCTACAAGGGGGCTGTGTGGCACTACCTACAGGTGGCACTGTGGCACTGCACTGCACTGCACTACAGAGGGTACCAACATCTGCAATTGCTGTCAGAATTGCAGAGAATTCAGCCAAAGCTGCAGTACACGGTTCAATAGTTGTGGGGACATGGTAGAAAGTAAAAAATAGCAGATAAAAAGCCAGAAACCAATGCAAAGAAACTGAGGGATCAGACAAAGCTCTCTATACTCTAAAAGCAAGAGAAAATGGTGACTGGTCAATCATGTGACCTTCCTGTGGGTGTCTTTTGTAGGATGGGACCAAAAAATTTACAAATAAATACATCCGTTTTTAAAACGGACAGTGAAAAATGGATCCAAAACTGGTCACAATCGGCTGTAAAAAAACATAAACACGGCCCAGAATTGAGACGGAACGGATGAAAAACGGACTATAACAGACTTTTTTATCGGACGACACCCGGACCCTGTCGTTTGAATAGAGCCATAGAGTCAGCAGAAGGGAAAACTACTTAAAAAAAAATGCAGACTACAAGTCATATAATGGTCAGAAATAGTGTTATTCCTTGTACACACATATGACAGTGTAAAGACAGCCCAAGGACTGACGTTGGAGAAGGCAAAGTAGTTAATTTAGCTTTTGATTTTGGCAGGCGGCAGAGGTTCAACATGGTTTAATGCAGCAATAGGTCTGGCGCTGGTGGCAGAGCATCTACACGGTGAACGTAGCAATAGGTCTGGGCAGGCGGTAGGCACTGATGGCCAAAAACAAGCAGAAGGTCGGCACATGTTAATACATCAATACAGAAGCAGGAGAACTGGTAAAACTAGGAACGCAAGAAACTCTAGCAACTAAATTGCTCTGGCAATGGTTACCAGAGTAGGAGGAGCTTTATAGCAGGTCAGATGGAAATTTAAAAACTGGTGAGCGCTGGCCCTTTAAGAATAGCAGGGTCAGCGCGTCTGTGCTAGGACCCAGTGGAGCGCACCAGCGGCAGAAACAGATGTCGAGCAGCGAGGAGAGTAGCGGTGCGGGACTGAAGAACGGTGGGAAGCAAGGGAAATCATAGAAAGTTAAGTCATCTGAAATTTAGGTACTCTTTAACCCCTTAACGACCGTCCACCATCTATTGACGGCAGGCGGTGCAGGTACTCAGTCTACAGCGACGTCTTTTGGCGTCGCTGTAGTAGAGGGGGTTTAGCGGTACCCTGATGAAGTCTGCGCTAAAAACCGTCTGTAAGTATCAGGTCCGGTTCGGCTTAGTGCAGCCATTAGGACCGGCCGATTTCCTTGTAACATCATGTGACCACTGTGACAGCCAATCATAGCAGTCACATGCGGTTACTGTATACAGAGCCGGCGGGGAGTGTCTAAATGACAGCTCCTGCTCTAAGAATGAGCTGTTGCTACCAGCTCTAATCTTAGAGCAGTACTCAGGAGCCAATAGTATTGGTTCCTGATCTTGGTGTTCACTATGAGATCCAATCATAGTGATCACTACAGTAAACTAAAAGTAAAAATATGTATCTGTTTCTCCTCACTTTGTTCTAGCTGTGGAGAGAAACAGATACAAGTGTTAGGCTCCATGCACACGAACGTATTTTTGCGGCCGCGGGTGAATTGCAGCCCCATTCATTTCAATGGGCCCATGCACATGCTTGATAAAGGTCCTAATGTGGGACAGAAACGTTGCATTGGCCATGTTGGCTCAATAAACCACAGTTTTTTACATCTTCATTACTGGAGTGCTGCAGGATTTATTTCTTGGGTATTTGTATGGTCTTTTGGATCGAGACTACATGCTTGCACCCGAGCTGGAATGTAGTTAACAGCAGTGTTTTTTATTTTGAGAAACAATCTTTTTTCAGCAAGTTATGACCTTTATTACATTTATGCAAATTCGTTTCTTAATTCCCAAGTGGGCGTTTTTTAACTTTTAACCAAGTGAGCGTATTACAAAGAAGTGTATGACGCTGACCAATCAGCATCATACACTTCTCTCCATTACACCGAAGCCAGGGGCGTAACTAGGAAAGACTGGGCCCCATAGCAAACTTTTGACAGGGGTCCCCCCTCCCCTGGGTGTCACACAACCCCCCCTTGTAGATAGTGCCCTTTTCACAGCCGCCCCTGTAGATAACACCATACAGCCCCCTCTGTAGATAGCGCCATACAGCCCCCCCTGTAGATAACGCCATACAGCCCCCTTTGTGGATATCTACAGAGGGGGTCTGTATGGCGTTATCTACAGAGGGGGCTGTATGGTGTTCTCTACAGGGGGGACTGTATGGCGTTTTTCTACTGAGGGGGGGCTGTGTGGCGTTATCTACTGAGGGGGCTGTATGGCGTTATCTACTGAGGGGGGGCTGTAAGGGGTTCTCTACAGGGGGGCTTTACGGCGTTCCCTAGAGGGGGGGCTGTATGGCGTTCCCTACAGGGGGGGGCTGTATGGCGTTCTCTACAGGGGGGGCTGTATGGCGTTATCTACAGAGGGGGCTCATACAGTCCCCCTGTAGAGAACGCCATACAGCCCCCCTGTAGGGAACGCCATACAGCCCCCCCTGTAGGGAACGCCATACAGCCCCCCTGTAGGGAACGCCATACAGCCCCCCCCTGTAGGGAACGCCATACAGCCCCCCTGTAGGGAACGCCATACAGCCCCCCCTGTAGGGAACGCCATACAGCCCCCCGTAGGGAACGCCATACAGCGTCCCCCCTCCCAAAAAAATGTGACATACTGCGTGTCCTACAAAATACATGTATCCCCTATCCACGGGATATGGGATACATGTGTGATCGCTCGCAGCGATAGTGAGAACGGGGGACCGAAAGTCCCCCCGAAGTTCTCCATGACTAACCTCTGACTTCCTGCGTTTGCGCAGCTCAATAACAATGAAAGGAGCGCTGGTCACGCATGCGCACAAGCGCGACCGGCGCTCCATTCATTTCTACGGAGCTGCCGACACAGACCCCGGAAGTCCGAGCTTTGTGATGAAGAACTTCATGGGACCTTCAGTCCCCCGTTCTCCCTATCGCTGCCAGCGATCACACATGTATCCCCTATCCTGTGGAGAGGGGATACATGTCTTTTGTTTAATGGCAGAGCGGGGAGATACCTCCCTGCTCTGCCGTAGTGTTCAGTGGCTTCCCGCTGTAGCAGCCATAGTGGCTGCTAGCGGAGCCTCCGGCCATGGTGGGGGCCGGTGCCGGCGGGCGACACGGGCCCCCTCATGCCGCGGGCCCCATAGCAGCCGCTACGGCTGCTATAGTGGTAGTTACGCCACTGACCAAAGCTTGTTTCACTGAACAGCACGATCTCGTGTGACGTCACTTCCGCCCACAGGTCCTTTGTCTCTAGGGAGTTCTATATGCTTACCTGCACTGTGTGATGCTGCCTCCTCCGCTGCTGCTGCAGATCCTGCAGATCCGACGACTGTAACTTCTCATACGCCTGGAGACGATCTATGTTCCGTCTTCAGACGCAGGAATGAAGGACCTGTGGGCGGAAGTGACGTCACAGCGTGGTCTCGCGAGATCACGCTGTTCAGTGAAACAAGCTTGGGTGTAATGAAGAGAAGTGTATGATGCTGATTGGTCAGCGTCATACACTTCTACGCCCACTTGGTTAAAAGTTAAAAAACGGCCACTTGGGCATTAAGATACTAATTTGCATAAATGTAATAAAGGTCACAACTTGCTGAAAAAAGATTGTTTCTCAAAATAAAAAACACTGCTGTTAACTACATTCCAGCGCCCATAAAATTATGTAGGAGATAGGGCATTTTTAATCTGGTGACAGAGCCTCTTTAACCCCTTAAGGACGCAGCCTAGTTTGGGCCTTAAGGCTCAGAGCCCATTTTTCAAATCTGACATATTTCACTTTATGTGGTAATAACGTCGGAATGCTTAAACCTATCCAAGCGATTCTGAGATTGTTTTCTCGTGACACTTTGGGCTTCATGTTCGTGGTAAAATTTGGTCGATATATTCAGTGTTTATTGGTGAAAAATTGCAAAATTTA
This sequence comes from Rhinoderma darwinii, assembly GCF_050947455.1. Classification (NCBI taxonomy): domain Eukaryota; kingdom Metazoa; phylum Chordata; class Amphibia; order Anura; family Rhinodermatidae; genus Rhinoderma; species Rhinoderma darwinii. Next base: position 119,081,982 of record NC_134689.1, read on the forward strand.
GAGAAAATTTTGAAAAAATTGAATTTTTCAGAATTTAAATGCATCTGCTTGTAAAACAGACGGTTATACCACCCAAAATAGTTACTAGTTCACATTTCCCATATGTCTACTTTAGATTGGCATCGTTTTTTTAACATTCTTTTATTTTTCTTGGACGTTACAAGGCTTAGAACATAAACAGCAATTTCTCATATTTTTAAGAAAATTTCAAAAGCCTTTTTTTTAAGGTACCTCTTGAGTTCTGAAGTGGCTTTGAGGGGCCTATGTATTAGAAACCCCCATAAAACACCCCATTTTAAAAACTAGACCCCTCAAAGTATTCAAAACAGCATTTAGAAAGTTTTTTAACCCTTCAGGCATTTCACAGGAATTAAAGCAATGTGGAGGTGAAATTTGCAAATTTCATTTTTCTTGCTGAATTTCAATATTATTCCATTTTTTTCTGTAACACAGAAGATTTTACCAGAGAAATACTACTAAATATGTATTGTCCAGATTCTGCAGTTTTTAGAAATGTCCCACATGTGGCTCTAGTGCGCTCGTGGAATAAAACACAAGCCTCAGAAACAAAGGAGCACCTAGTGCATTTTGAGGCCTCTTTTTTATTAGAATATATTTTAGGCAGCATGCCAGGTTTGAAGAGGTGTTGAGGTATGAAAGCAATGGAAACCCACCAGAAGTGACCCCATTTTGGAAACTAGACCCCTCAAGGAATTCATTTATGGTTGTTGTTATCATTTTGACCACACCGTTTTTTCACAGCACCTATTTGAATTGGGCTGTGAAATTAAAAAAATGATATTTTTTCCATTAAGATGTAATTTTTGTTCAAAATTTCTTATTTTCACAAGGAATAAAACACCCCATTTTGTTGCCCAATTTGTCCTTAGTGCGGCAATACCCCATTTGTGGTGATAAACTGCCGTTTGGGCCCATGGGAGGACTCAGAAGGAAAGGAGCGCTATGTGTTTGTTGGAGTCCAGATTTTGCTGGATTGGTTTTCGGGTTCCATGTCGCATTTGCAGAGCCCCAGAGGTATGAAAGCAATGGAAACCCACCAGAAGTGACCCCATTTTGGAAACTAGACCCCTCAAGGAATTCATTTATGGTTGTTGTTATCATTTTGACCACACCGTTTTTTCACAGCACCTATTTGAATTGGGCTGTGAATTAAAAAAATGATATTTTTTTCCATTAAGATGTAATTTTTGTTCAAAATTTCTTATTTTCACAAGGAATAAAACACCCCATTTTGTTGCCCAATTTGTCCTGAGTGCGGCAATACCCCATTTGTGGTGATAAACTGATGTTTGGGCCCATGGCAGGACTCAGAAGGAAAGGACCACCATTTGGCCTACTGGAGCTTTTCTTGTGCTAAGTCATGTAGGCAGAAGCCCCTGAGGTACCAGTACAGTTAAAACCCCCGAGAAGTGACCCCATTTTAAAAACTACACCCCTTAAGACATTCATCTAGTGGTGTAGTGAGCATTTTGACCCCACAGTTATTGTGTAAAAGGTAATGCGCAGCAGATGGTGCAAAGTGAGATTTGCAATTTCCTATGCATATATGCCATTTCAGTGTCTGATATATTGTGCCCAGCATGTGCCACTGGAGACATACACCCCATAAATTGTAATGTGGGTTCTCCCGGGTACGGCAATACCCTACATGTGGCTGTTATTAGCTGACTGGGCACACGACAGGGCTCAGAAGGGAAGGACCACCATTTAGCCTACTGGAGCTTTTCTGGTGCTAAGTCATGTAGGCAGAACCCCTGAGGTACCAGTACAGTTGAAACCCCCGAGAAGTGACCCCATTTTAAAAACTACACCCCTTAAGACATTCATCTAGTGGTGTAGTGAGCATTTTGACCCCACAGTTATTGTGTAAAAGGTAATGCGCAGCAGATGGTGCAAAGTGAGATCTGCAATTTCCTATGCATATATGCCATTTCAGTGTCTGATATATTGTGCCCAGCATGTGCCACTGGAGACATACACCCCATAAATTGTAATGTGGGTTCTCCCGGGTACGGCAATACCCTACATGTGGCTGTTATTAGCTGCCTGGGCACACGACAGGGCTCAGAAGGGAAGGACCACCATTTAGCCTACTGGAGCTTTTCTGGTGCTAAGTCATGTAGGCAGAACCCCTGAGGTACCAGTACAGTTGAAACCCCCGAGAAGTGACCCCATTTTAAAAACTACACCCCTTAAGACATTCATCTAGTGGTGTAGTGAGCATTTTGACCCCACAGTTATTGTGTAAAAGGTAATGCGCAGCAGATGGTGCAAAGTGAGATTTGCAATTTCCTATGCATATATGCCATTTCAGTGTCTGATATATTGTGCCCAGCATGTGCCACTGGAGACATACACCCCATAAATTGTAATGTGGGTTCTCCCGGGTACGGCAATACCCTACATGTGGCTGTTATTAGCTGCCTGGGCACACGACAGGGCTCAGAAGGGAAGGACCACCATTTAGCCTACTGGAGCTTTTCTGGTGCTAAGTCATGTAGGCAGAACCCCTGAGGTACCAGTACAGTTGAAACCCCCGAGAAGTGACCCCATTTTAAAAACTACACCCCTTAAGACATTCATCTAGTGGTGTAGTGAGCATTTTGACCCCACAGTTATTGTGTAAAAGGTAATGCGCAGCAGATGGTGCAAAGTGAGATTTGCAATTTCCTATGCATATATGCCATTTCAGTGTCTGATATATTGTGCCCAGCATGTGCCACTGGAGACATACACCCCATAAATTGTAATGTGGGTTTTCCCGGGTACGGCAATACCCTACATGTGGCTGTTATTAGCTGCCTGGGCACACGACAGGGCTCAGAAGGGAAGGACCACCATTTAGCCTACTGGAGCTTTTCTGGTGCTAAGTCATGTAGGCAGAACCCCTGAGGTACCAGTACAGTTGAAACCCCCGAGAAGTGACCCCATTTTAAAAACTACACCCCTTAAGACATTCATCTAGTGGTGTAGTGAGCATTTTGACCCCACAGTTATTGTGTAAAAGGTAATGCGCAGCAGATGGTGCAAAGTGAGATTTGCAATTTCCTATGCATATATGCCATTTCAGTGTCTGATATATTGTGCCCAGCATGTGCCACTGGAGACATACACCCCATAAATTGTAATGTGGGTTCTCCCGGGTACGGCAATACCCTACATGTGGCTGTTATTAGCTGCCTGGGCACACGACAGGGCTCAGAAGGGAAGGACCACCATTTAGCCTACTGGAGCTTTTCTGGTGCTAAGTCATGTAGGCAGAACCCCTGAGGTACCAGTACAGTTGAAACCCCCGAGAAGTGAACCCATTTTAAAAACTACACCCCTTAAGACATTCATCTAGAGTGTAGTGAGCATTTTGACCCAACAGTTATTGTGTAAAAGGTAATGCGCAGTAGATGGTGCAAAGTGAGATTTGCAATTTCCTATACATATATGCCATTTCAGTGTCCGATATATTGTGCCCAGCATGTGCCACCGGAGACATACACCCCATAAATTGTAATGTGGGTTCTCCCGGGTACGGCAATACCCTACATGTGGCTGTTATTTGCTGCTTGGGCACATGGCAGGGCTCAAAAGGGAAAGATGAGGGGGATAAGCTGTGCGGAGTGCATCAGGGTAAATTAAAAATCAAGGGATGTATGGTAAATTTTAAAACAATCTTTCATACAGAGCCCTGGTTTTTCGGGACACGTGTCGCATTGGTATGTTGTGTCCTTCCTTATCCCCCTCTTATAGCACACTTTGCACCTCTTTTGACTTTTTCCCTTCTTGCCAGTTTGGGGAACTTCTCCTGGAAAGTGTTGCCCTGGTACGATGCGTGTGGCCTCGCTTCCAGAAGTACTGGGTGCCCCTCCTTCCTGGTCGCCAAAAATTAGGTTCTTTATAACCACCTCTTGAAATTCCAGGAAAGTTCCCCTCTGGCCTGCACATCGACGTAGCACGTACGCATTGTACAATGCCATCTGTATGATGTGCACGGCCAGCTTCTTATACCACACCCTCGATTTCCGCGTAGCGCTGTAGGGCTTCAGGACTTGATCTGACAAGTCCACCCCTCCCATGTACCTATTGTAGTCCAGGATGCAATCTGGTTTGGGGGTCTCTGTACTGGTACCTCGTACAGGTACATGGGTACTGGTGTGGCCATGTATTGTTGTCAATACAAGGACATCTCTCTTGTCCTTGTACTTGACACACAATATGTTGCTACTAGAATGTGCCCTGCTCTCACCCCTTCTGAGTGTTTGCCCAAGCAGTGTTTTAGGGAGGCCTCTAAGATTTTTTCTAGCAGTGCCGCATGCCGCAGTCCTTCTGGAAGCGAGGCACTTGAAGAGCGGGACGCTGGTATAAAAATTATCCAGGTAGAGGTGGTAACCCTGGTCCAGCAGTGGGTGCACCAAATCCCACACAATTTTTGCGTTAATTCCCAGTAAGGGGGGGCATTCTGGGGGCTGAATACTGCTGTCCTTCCCTTCATATATCCTGAATTTATATGTATACCCTGATGCACTCTCGCACAGCTTATACAACTTCACGCCATACCTTGCCCTCTTACTTGGCAGGTATTGGCGGAATTGAAGCCTCCCTTTAAAATGTACCAGGGACTCATCAATGGAAATACACTTCTCGGGGGTGTATGCTTGGGCAAACCGGGCACTGAAATGGTCTAATAGGGGTCTCAGTTTATATAAACGGTCAAAACTGGGGTCATCTCGGGGTGGGCACTGCTCATTATCGGCATAATGTAGGAAGCGAAGTATTGCCTCATAACGCATCCTGGACATGGCCATACGGTACATCGGGGTGTGGTATAGGATGTCCGTGCTCCAGTAGGTCCTAATGGATGGCTTTTTTAGAAGCCCCATGTTCAAGAGCAGTCCCCAGAACTTGCCCAACTCTGCTGCGTTTACAGGAGTCCACCTCTGGGATTGGGCATAAAATGAGTTGGGGTTCTTGGTGATATACTGTTGGGCATATAAATTAGTCTGGGTGACCATTAGCTCTATAAAGTTATCAGTGAAGAAGAACTTGAAAAAGTCCATCTCACTGAACCCTGCCGTGTTAAATTTGATGCCTGGGCTGCCCGTGTACTCAGGGATTTGGGGTTCATAATGGTCTGGTGTGGGCGTCCAAATGGGGTCACTTCGCTCAGGGGTATCACTTGTTGTGGGGTCACTTCTCTCAGGGATTTCTACTATGGTGGTGGTCCTGGGGCGTCTCCTAGGGGGTCCCTCCTCTTCATCGCTGGATGAGGAGGTAGACAAATAAAATAGTGTATCGCCATCCGACGAGTCTGTGTCGGAGGCCAGAAATGCATACGCCTCTTCAGCAGTAAATGTCCGTTGGGACATGCTTGTTGTGCGAAGACAAAATTTATATACTGCAAAAAAATAAATCCCTAACTGGGAGCAATAGGATAGCACAACTAGCACAAATGTGTGTTTTGTTTTTAGAGAGCAAGTGGACTTCCCTGACACTAAAGCTAACTAGGGCGAGGGTTCCTAACACTAAACCTAACTAAATTTTATGTGGACTTCCCTAACGCTAAACCTAACTACGGCGACGATTCCCTGACACTAAACCTATCTAGATTATTTCAAGCTTCCCTGACACTAAACCTAACTACGGTGACGGGTGCCTGACACTAAACCTATCTAATTATTCCGAGCTTCCCTGACGCTAAACCTAACTACGGTGATGGATCCCTAACGCTAAGCCTATCTACGGTGACCGATTCCTGACGCTAAATTCCCTGACACTATACCTAACTACGCTTTTTGACGGTTCCCTGACACTAACTAACCCTAATACTAAACTAACCAGTTAAATTTTCAAAATTGGCTAAACTAACTATTTTTTTTTGTTTCTTTTTTTTCTTTTTATATTTTTTTTTTTGTTTTATGTTTTATATAGAAAAAAATGAAAAAAAAATCCCCAGGGACCAAGAAATGTGGTCCTGAAGACTGAAAAGTGGTCAGTGATAGGAGATCACTGACCAAAAAACGTGGGTAGAACTCAAAGAGGAAGGGAACAGGAGTGGGTAGTGGATGGGGTGGTGGGAAGCAAAAAAAACGTTGTTTTAGAAACTTTTTTTCACTTTTTTTCACTTCTTTTCTCTCTGACTCTCTGCTCACAACCGATCTCAACGCCTCGCTAACTCCAACAGGGCGTTCAGGGCGGTTGCAGCAGGATGTGAGGTCAGAGAGAGGAAGTGACGAGAATGATCGCTGCTATTGGCTAGTTACTCACTGACTAGCCAATAGCGGCGATCGGCGAGGCGGGACCATAGTAAATGGTCCCGGCCCATTATGCTGTGATAGCATGCTGTCAGAAACAGCAGCTATCACAGCTCAGGAACGCCGGGCTCGAGCACTGCTGTGCTGAATGAGACCGATCGCTGCTATTGGCTAGTTACTCACTGACTAGCCAATAGCGGCGATCGGCGAGGCGGGACCATAGTAAATGGTCCCGTCCCATTATGCCGTGATAGCCTGCTGTCAGAAACAGCAGCTATCACAGCGCATGAACGCGCCGGGCGCGCGCACCGCTGTTCTAACTGCAAGACGTACTATTACGGCATGGAGCGCGAACGATAGAGCTGCCATGACGTAATAGTACGTCAAGGAGCGGGAAGGGGCTAATACTAAACTAACCAGTTAAATTTTCAAAATTGGCTAAACTAACTATTTTTTTTTGTTTCTTTTTTTTCTTTTTATATTTTTTTTTTTGTTTTATGTTTTATATAGAAAAAAATGAAAAAAAAATCCCCAGGGACCAAGAAATGTGGTCCTGAAGACTGAAAAGTGGTCAGTGATAGGAGATCACTGACCAAAAAACGTGGGTAGAACTCAAAGAGGAAGGGAACAGGAGTGGGTAGTGGATGGGGTGGTGGGAAGCAAAAAAAACGTTGTTTTAGAAACTTTTTTTCACTTTTTTTCACTTCTTTTCTCTCTGACTCTCTGCTCACAACCGATCTCAACGCCTCGCTAACTCCAACAGGGCGTTCAGGGCGGTTGCAGCAGGATGTGAGGTCAGAGAGAGGAAGTGACGAGAATGATCGCTGCTATTGGCTAGTTACTCACTGACTAGCCAATAGCGGCGATCGGCGAGGCGGGACCATAGTAAATGGTCCCGGCCCATTATGCTGTGATAGCATGCTGTCAGAAACAGCAGCTATCACAGCTCAGGAACGCCGGGCTCGAGCACTGCTGTGCTGAATGAGACCGATCGCTGCTATTGGCTAGTTACTCACTGACTAGCCAATAGCGGCGATCGGCGAGGCGGGACCATAGTAAATGGTCCCGTCCCATTATGCCGTGATAGCCTGCTGTCAGAAACAGCAGCTATCACAGCGCATGAACGCGCCGGGCGCGCGCACCGCTGTTCTAACTGCAAGACGTACTATTACGGCATGGAGCGCGAACGATAGAGCTGCCATGACGTAATAGTACGTCAAGGAGCGTGAAGGGGTTAAGGACTTCTTGCCTGGAATTGAGTGCTGCTGCCTTTCTTTTGCTGGTGCATATATATATATATATATATATATATATATATATATAAAAATATATAAGTATATTTACTGTATATACAGAAAAGAAAGGGATGATCCAGCGCTGTGTCAGGTTTTAAAAAGGAAATGGCATTCCCACTTTTATTTTAGAAATTCGATTAAAAGATGAAAAGGAGACGCAGTCTCAAGATGAGGAGTAGTGATGGGCTGTTGCCCGAGCCTACGCGTTTTGAGCACGTACAGTGCTCTTAATCATGGCACTGTACGTGCTCGAAACCACTAAATTATTTTAACATTTTTATTACGGACCAAGTTTTGGAACATATTGTGCAGGAAACAAATTTGTATGCCAGGCAGTACATTGCAAATAAGGCTTCATCTCTTTATGCCAGGTTGTGGAATGAAAATGAAATGTAAAAAAATTCTGGGCCTCACCCTTAACATGGGAATCATAAAAAAAAAAACTCTATTAGGACATATTGGGCATCAAGCCCTATACAAGCCACACCCATTTTTTTCTGGCATTATGTCCCGCAACAGGTATGAAATGCTAATGCGATTTCTCCACTTTAGTGTCAACATACAGGCACCCCCTTACAGCGACAGAAGCCGTGACCGGCTGTATAAATTAAGGCCTTTGCTAAATTTTCTTAAAGAGGCTCTGTCACCGCATTATAAGTGCCCTATCTCCTACATAAGGAGATGGGCGCTATAATGTAGGTGACAGTAAAAACGATCTGTTTTCACCACTTTATTAGCGATTTTAGATTTATGCTAATGAGTTGCTTAATGTCCAAGTGGGCATGTTTTTACTTTAGACCAAGTGAGCGTTGTAGAGGGGAGTGTATGACGCTGACCAATCAAGGTCATGCACTCCTCTCCATTCATTTAGTCAGCGCATAGGGATTCTTTTAGATCGCTATGTGCTGTCTTATACGAACACATAAACGATACTAAAGTGTTTAGACAGTGAATAGACATTCCACGGGATGTCTATTCACAATCTCTGCACTTCGTTACTCTGTCTGTGGTAGCGTAATCTCGTTGTAACCTGTCATCTGCAGCGTAACCTCACGAGATTACGCTTCCTCTGCTGTAACTACCACGCTCACTTGGGCATTAAGCAACTAATTAGCATAAATCTAAAATCGCTAATAAAGTGGTGAAAACAGACAGTTTTTTTAAAATAAAAAGCACTGCTGTCACCTACATTATAGCGCCCATCTCCTTATGTAGGAGATAGGCCACTTATAATGTGGTGACAGAGCCTCTTTAATTCTTCCTTTTTAGGAGCATATACCCCTGAACAAAATTTAGCAGTGGATGAATCTCTAATGAATTGCAAAGGGCGTCTCTCATTCCGCCAATTCATACCCTCAAAAAGTAAGTGGTAAAGTTATATACGTCATGTAAAAGCACTACTGGCTACACGTGTGCGTTTAACCCCTTCAGGACCCAGCCTGTTTTGGCCTTCAGGACACAGCCGATTTTATTCAAATCTGACATGTGTTAATTTATGTGGTAATAACGTTGGAATGCTTTTACCTATCCAAGCGATTCTGAGATTGTTTTCTTGTGACATGTTGTATTTTATGTTAGTGAAAAAATGTTGTCGATAATTTTGGTATTTATTTCTGAAAAACACCACAACTTAGAAAAAAATGTCAAAAATTAGCATTTTTCAAAATTTAAATGTATCTGCTTGTAAAACAGATAGTAATACCACACAAAATAGTTACTAGTTAACATTTCCTATATGTTTACTTTATGTTTGCATCATTTTTTGACTGTTCTTTTATTTTTCTAGGACGTTACAAGGCTTAGAACTTTAGCAGCAGTTTCTCATATTTTAAAGAAAATTTCAAAAGGCCATTTTTTCAGGGACCAGTTCAGTTCTGAAGTGGCTTTGAGGGCCTTATATATTAGAAAATCCCAAGAAGTCACCCCATTTTGAAACCTGCACCCCTCAAGGTATTCGAATCAGCATTCACAAAGTGTTTTAACCCATTAGGCGTTTCACAGGAATTAAAGCAAAGTAGAGGTGAAATTTACGAATTATTTTTTTTTTTTGCCGAAATTCATTTCTTTTTGCAACACAGAAGGTTTTACCAGAGAAATGCAACTCAATATTTATTGCCCAGATTCTGCAGTTTTTAGAAATATCCCACATGTGGCCCTAGTGTGGTAATGGACGGAAATACAGGCCTCAGAAGCAAAGGAGCACCCAGTGGATTTTGGGCCTCCTTTTTTTTAGAATATATTTTAGGCACCTTGTCAGGTTTGAAGAGGTCTTGAGGTACCAAAACAGTGGAAACAGCCCAAAAGTTACCCCATTTTGGAAACTACACCCCTCAAAGAATTTATCTAGGTGTACAGTTAGCATTTTGACCACACAGGTTTTTCGCTAAATTTATTAGAATTAGTCTGTAAAAATGAAAATCTACTTTTTTTCTGAAAAAACATAGAAATTTTTAATATTTACAAGGAATAATAAAGAAAAGGTACCCCAACATTTGTAAAGCAATGCCTCCCGATTACGGCAATATCCCATATGTGGTAATAAACTGCTGATTGGACCCACAGCAGGGCTCAGAAGGGAAGGAGCGCCATTTGGATTTTGGAGCACGGATTTTGCTGGATTGGTTTTCGGTGCCATGTCACGTTTGCAACGCCCTGGAGGGACCAAAACAGGGGAAACCCTCCAAAAGTGACCCCATTTTGGATACTACACCTCTCAAGGAATTTATCTAGGGGTATAGTTATAATTTTGACCACACAGGTTTTTCGCTAAATATATTGGAATTAGTCTGTAAAAATGAAAATCTAAATTCTAAAGCAAATTCTCCCGAGTACAGAAATACTCCACATGTGGTCATACGTTTTTTTCATTAGAAATTAATGAACCCTTTCAGGACTGATCCATTTTTTGCTTTCTTATTTTAATTTTTCACTCCTCACCTTCCAAGAGCCATAACTTTTTTCTTTTTACGTCAGTAGAGTGATGTGAGGGCTTATTTCTTGCGGGAGGAATTGTAGTTTCTATTGACACCGTTTAAAGTACCATAAAAGTGCTGGGAAACTGAAAAAATAATAGGAAAATATAGTAATATAGGAAAAAAATCTGATTCGATTTTTTTGAGTTTTCGTTTTTACAGCTTTTGCCGTGCGGTAAAAACGAAAACGAAAGCGATTTTGGCGGTTTCAATTATTTAAGTTTTTTACGGTGTTCACCGTGCGTGTTAAATAATGGTATATTGTAATAGTTCGGCCTTTTACGGATGTAGCTATACCAATTTTGTTTATTTTTTTACATTACTTTAGAAGAAATATGGGAAAAGGTTTTTTTTCTTTCTCACTACCACTACTAATAACTTTAATTCTTCTACACATTTTATTAGTCCCCTTACAGGACTTGAACCAGCGATCATAGGATCGCTGGTACAATATACTGCAATACTAATGTATTGCAGTATATTGTTATTTTTACAGGCTTCTATAACCACACGATCGCTGTTCCTGTCAGTTAGTCCTGTGAGCCTGCTTCATACATCAACCCCCGCACCATAACGTGCTATTAAGTCATAGTGCGCAAAGGGGTTAATGCACAGCGGATGGTGGGAATATTGCAATTTTCCACTGATATTCCATTTTAGTGCATAATATGTTGTGCCCAATTTGTTCCACTGAAGACAAATACCTCCTAAAACGTTAAGCGGGTTCTCCCGGGTATGGCGATGCCATATATGTGGACGCAAACTGCTGTTTGGGCACGCTGCAGGGCTCAGAAGGGAGGGACACCATTTTGCTTTTGGAGCGCATATTTTGCTTGGTAGTTTTTCTGTTTGGGGTTTTGCTGGTATTTCAGATTATAATGTGGGGACATATGTAATCTGTGCGGAGAACATCAGGGCATAATAAGAGGGTATAATAATGAGGCAAATAAATAATAATTCATAGATGTGTGGCCGGTGTTGCACTGATAAATGGTGTCGGATGTTACCCGCTTTTAGATAACACTGCACATTTTGCATCGCTATATTCTGAGAGTGAGACATTTTTTATTTTTTCACCCCTGGAGCGGTGTGAGGGCTTAACAATCTTTACTTTTCATTGGTACCATTTTGGGGTACATCCGATTTTTTGGATCACTTTTTATAAAATTATTTTGAAAGCCGGGTGACCAAAAACAAGCAATTCTGACAATGTTTTTTAGGTTATTTTCTGCGGCGTACACCGTGCACTATAAATTACAATTTTACTTTATTCTGCGGGTCGGTACGATTATGGCCATACCATATGTATATAGTTTTTTTTATGTTTTGCAGCGTTTGTGCAATAAAATCACTTTTTTATAAAATAATTTATTTTCTGTGTCACCATATTCTGAGAGCTGTAACTTTTTTATATTTCAGTCAAAAAAGCTGTGTAAGGGGGGATTCACACGAACGTGATTTGGCAGCGTGTAGGCCGCGTGGTTTTCGCGCGGCACGCAATGCCCTATAGAAGTCTATGGGGCAGTACACACAGTCCGTGTATTTTGCGCAGCGTTTGTTCGCTGCGCAAAATACGCGACAGGTTCAATAACTCTGCGTATTTCACGCATCACGCACCCATTGAAGTCAATGGGTGCGTGAAAACCAGGCAGGTCGCACGGAAGCACTTCCGTGCGAACAGACTGAAACAGCGCACGAGCTGTCAAAAGCATGAATGGAAACAGAAAAGCACCACGTGCTTTTCTGTTTCCAAGCATCCAAACGGAGTGTCTTTGCGAGGAGCGAACCCCGACAACCGAAGCTAACTTCACCGGGTTCGGCCAAACTCGTTTTGGCTGAACCCGGCAAAAAAATTTCCGCTCCGCGACGTCGGGAGACATTCACTGTGCATGGTGCTGAAAGAGTTAAACTGTTTCAGCACCATGGACAGTGACTTGCGATCCCAAAATACATGAACCTGTAAAAAAAACCGAAGTTCTAACTTACCGATTACTCCTGTCTCCTTCCTGCAGTCCGACCTCCCGGGATGACACTTCAGTTCAAGTGACAGCTCCAGCCAATCACAGGCCAAGCACAGGCTGCAGCCAATCACAGGCTGCAGCGGTCACTTGGACTGCCGCGTCATCCAGGGAGGTGGGGCCCGATGTCAAGAGAGGCGCGTCACCAAGGACGCGTCACCAAGGACGCGTCACCAAGGCAACGGCCGGGAAGTTCTCGGTAAGTAGGAACTTTATCTTTTTTTTTTACAGGTTTTTCGCTGTTGTGTTCGGCATTCACTGTCGAGGGTGCTGAAAGATTTCGCTCTTTCAGCACCTTGGACAGTGACGGGCGTTGACAAGCCTCATCTCTATGATGCCGGCTGTGCGAAAATCACGCAGCCGCGAATCAGACACGCATGACACACGCAGCTGTCAAATGGTTTTTGCGCTCGCAAAACGCCGCGTTGTTTGCGCGCGCAAAAACGCAACGTTCGTGTGAATCTGCCCTAAGGGTTTGTTTTTTGCGGGACGGGTTTTGATTACTTTTTTTCTCTATTTTGGGAGGGGTGGTGACCAAAAAATAGCGATTCTTGTGTCTTTTTTTATTGATTTTTTTGGGGTGTTCATCGTGCGGGAAAAAATAACATTACAGTTTTATAGTTTGTGTTGTTACAAACGCGGTGATACCAAATATGTGTACTTTTTTTAATGTGCTCATTTTTTTTCCTATAATGAAAGTCTTATTATAGGAAAAAAATGCAGTGTTTGTTTATATAACTTATAACTTTTATTTTTACACTTTTTTTATAACATTTTTATTACTTTTTTTTACTTTTTTCACTTGTCCCACTAGGGGACACTTAGACTTGCAGCTTTGATTGCTGCTAGAGTACATTACACTAGCTACGTAGTGTAATGTATTCTAGCTGTCATTGTGACGTGACAGTCATACTGACAGGAAGCCTAGGAGAACCGGCCACAGGCAACCGTACATGGCAACCCGGAGGTCATTGTCTGGCCTCCAATTGCCACGACAAGCATCGGCAGCCCCCACAATCACTTTGTGGGAGCTGCCGATGTGCTTCAAACCCCTTAAATGTGGCGAACGCAATCTGGGGTTAATTGCCAAAATCAGCAGTTTGGTGCAGTTTTTCGTCCGTAATTCCCTGCAGCACCCAGGTCGGATACTCTGTGTGCTTTTACGCAGCGTATCCGCCCAGTGTGAACATAAGAACTGCATCTCAAGTGCAACATCTGAATACACCTCAAATGTTACAACTGAAAGCCTATCTATATAATAACACGAGGCATATCATGTGTCCAACATGTGTAAGGGTATGTATCCACGGGCTATTTTCGGACGTTTTTCAGGCCGCAAACAGCCAAAAATTCGGAAGCAGAATGCCTCCAAACATCTGCCCATTGATTGCAATGGGAAAAACGGCGTTCTGTTCCGATGGGCCGTTTTTTTACACAGCCGTTTTGAAAAACGGTCGCATAAAAGAAACGGATGTGAAAAAGAAGTGCAGGACACTTACTGGGACGTTTTTGGAGCAGTTTTTCATTGACTCTATTGAAAACAGCTCCAAAAACGCAGCGAAAATCGCGAGTGGCTTAAAAAACGTCTCAAAATCAGGAGCTGTTTTCCCATGAAAACAGCTCCGTATTTTCAGACGTTTTTAGTCTAGCGTGTGAACATACCCTTACTGTTTTCTGCTTTCTCCAAAGTAACATACTGATAATAAAAAATAGAATTATGATGCATTATGTCTTGGAGACCATTACATCAGAAGCAAGCATCCTTGCTAATGTTATTCCTTCTATGTAGTTGTTTTAATATTTTCATTAGCATACATATAGATTTTTTATTTATTTTTTATATAAATTTGTATTATTAGCAAGAGGTATTAGCGGCAGGTTCCTTAATACTGGTTATGTTATATGATGGTGCATCTTCATATTTACTATCTTCTGTCTTTTATTTTGTGTGTATAAAGGGGGGGGGGTGAGAGCAGGTGGCTAGTGCCATAGCTGGGGGTGCATTATGTGTCTTACACATGGTGTTAGTGAAATCTGAAATCCTTTCCCATCCTTGAAGCCATCACAGCTGTGGGATCAGTTACAAGTCTGTGCTGCTAACAGAGGTCATGGTTACTTACTGTAATAGGGAGACTAACTCACAACAGATGTGCTGCTGCAATATACACAGTGCAGGCTTGTGCAGAATGTGATACACACAGATACTCAAGCAGCCATGAATGTGTATGTGCAAAAATATGACATGAATCATGTTGTGTGGCAACCTTATTAGCCAAGCCAAACAGAAAGGTGCAGACATAAAACTACTACTAAAAATAATAATAGTAGTAGTAGTAGTAGTAGTAGTAGTAGTAGTAGTAGTAGTAGTAGTAGTAGTAGTAACAGAGACCAAAACACTGTGCTGTAATTTTTCATTTTATTTAAAAAATATTGTTATTGCTTTTTATGTTTCTTTATATCATAAAGATATAATAAACATTGATAATAATTTCATTATTTAACACATATGGATACACATACACTCATAATAAATATACTGCAGAGAAAATATAGTGTTCGCCACCCATTCAAATGAGTGACCATGTAATACGGAGTTGAGTCCTCTAGAGTGGAAGCTGCTCATTTTAGTGACTTCGCTTTGGCTAATGGAGGAGGACCTGAATACGGAACTCCCCTCTATGACTTTCATATGCATTAATGGGGTCTATAGGAAAGGGTTGTCCAAAAGGGGACAACCAATTAGAGTATTTGTTATTTAGGAAAAACGTAAGGTTGTATGGCCTAAAAGTAACACTTTTCTTTTATACAGTCTCTTCTATGTCCTAGATATAATATAATGCATTTGTTTCAGTAAATGTTGGAAAACAAATAACATTTCTTACGATAAAGGACAGTTAACATATCAATATGGTTATAATAATGTCTAAGCTGATCTCGAAAAATATGTGTAAAATGCTCTATGAGATTTGACAGTCTGACAATAGAGGATTGTGTGATGAAACGCTAGCAGCTGTTATACATATTTGAAATATTTTTTGATAGACAAGAAGCTACAATCTTATAATGCAGTAGAAATTTCCCAATAAGTTGTCCATCCAGATGTAATCATTCCGAGATGCAGCATTTGACCCAGAAGAACATGTTCACACAGGGCAGATATGCTGCGTAAAAGTACACTTTCCGTCCTGGAACCCGCAAGGAATTTCGGACTAAAAACTGCACCAAATTGTGGTGCAGATTTTTAGGCGGAATGCCCTATGTGGAAAACAGTAGTTGTAAAAAAACAAACAAAGCTTATACTTGCCCCGTTCTCCGTAGTAATGGCGACACGTCCCTCTGTTGTCCATCCAGGTCGGCCTCCTGGGTTGACGCTGCATCTGTGATGGACTGCCGCAGTCACATGGGATGAAACGTCATCCCAGGAGGCCGGCCTGGAAAGACAGAACCCATCACTATGACAATGCCCGGGTGGTAAGTATAAACCTTTTTATACATTTTAAGCAACAAAAAGTTGTTTTTTTCTGAGTTGCGATTCCACCAGAATAATCAAAACATTTGCTATTTGTTGCGGGTTTTACCTCCCCATTGAATTCAATAGGGAAAACCTGCAACAAAAAAGCAGCGCTTCTGAAGTATAAGGGCGGGTTCACACATAGCGGAATTTCACTTAAATTCCGCTGCGGACACTCCGCAGCGTTAATCCGCAGCGGAGCCGTTTCTCCATTGACTTTCACTTTAATTTAGCAGTGTTCGTTTACACGATGCGTACAATTCCGCTGCGGAGCATAGGCTGCGGAGCGGAATTTGGTGTCCGCAGCATGCTCTGTCTGTTGCGGAGCAGTGGCGGACTGGTTGCGGACTCATGGCGGAATTTCTCCATTGACTTCAATGGAGAGTCAAAATTCCGCAATGAAGTCCGCAGATCTTATGTGTGCTGCGGAGCGTATTGTTTTTACTACCATGACATTTCTTCATTCTGGCTGGACCTATGTATTTCTAGGTCTACAGCCAGACTGAGGAAGTCAATGGGGCTCCCGTAATGACGGGAGCGTTGCTAGGAGACGTCTGTAAATAGTCACTGTCCAGGGTGCTGAAAGAGTTACGCGATCGGCAGTAACTGTTTCTGCACCCGGGACAGTGACTACCGATCTCAATATACATGTATCTGTAAAAAAAAAGATAAGTTCATACTTACCGAGAACTCCCTGCGTCTGTCTCCAGTCCGGCCTCCCAGGATGACGTTTCAGTGTAAGTGACGGCTGCAGCCAATCACAGGCCAAGCACAGGCTGCAGCGGTCACATGGACTGGAGCGTCATCCAGGGAGGTCGGGCCGGATGCCGAAAGAGGGACGCGTCACCAAGACAACGGGCGGTAAGTATGAATTTCTTTGACTTTCACTAGGGAAAGTGCTGTCCCTTCTCTCTATCCTGCACTGAATAGGGAGAAGAGAAGCACTTTTCCTGCAGTCCACAGCGGCCAGTCCGCATCAATTTTCTGCACATTTTGTGCAGATCCGCTGCAGAATCTGCAACGCAGATTCTGTGCGGCATTGATGCGGACAGTTGCGGAGGAATTCCGCCATGTGTGGTCATGCCCTAAATCAACATTCTGCGGATTTTAAAAAAACGCACCGCAGGTCAACTTATGAACGTTTCTATCGCAAATTTTTTTATACAGCGTGTAGATGACATTTATTCATATCTCATCCGCTCTGCTGCTACTGTAATATGCTGCTTATTTTCCGCAATGAAATTTGCAGTGTTTACGCAAGGTGTGAACATACCCGAACAGTCCATCTAGAGATTCACTGCAGCTGGAATCCTATTCAGCTTGATATCTTTAAAAGGGAAGTTCTGTAATTGTTGTATAATGATCAGAATTAGATGGGAGGCCTGACTACTCCTGCAGCTACAAACATGATCCCCTGTGAAGGGTCCATCTGATTCTTATCTCAGTAGGACAGGAAGGAAGCGGAAATGGGTTGGTTTGTTTGTTTTTGTCACACATAGTTTACTGTGTGTGAGGCCATGTGTGGAACCTGACTGGGATAAAAGAGGCATTATTAGGCATCCTGCACATGGGACGGAAATGTTGCGGAATTTCCATGCAGCAATTCAGCAACATATATCATCCACTTTGCTACTGTAATATGAGTAAATCTCATTAACACACTGCAGAAAATAATCACAGAAAACACGTGCAGAAATTGACATGCGGTGCGGATTCTGAATCTAGAGCATGTCAATTTATCTTGCGTAAATGCTGTGAAATATCTGCACGGAAATTCCGGATGGCAGTTTCACAACACTTCCATTACGTGTGCAGGGGGCCTAATTCTCCAGTCATAGGGATATACACTATATGGTCAAACGTATTGGGACAATGCTCTTAATCATTGAATTCAGGTGATTCAGTCAGTCCCATTGCCACAGGTGTATAAATTCAAGCACCTAGCCATGCAGTCTACCTTTACCAGCATTCGTGAAAGAATGGGTCGTACTGTAGAGCTGACTGAATTCCTGCATGGTACTGTAATAGGATGCCACCGTTGTAACAAGTCAGTAAATTAAATTTCTTCCCTCCTAGACATTTCACTATCAACTGTGAGTGGTATTATTGCAAAGTGGAAGCGTTTAGGAACCACAGCAACTTAGCCACCTAGTGACAGACCACGTAAAGTTACAGAGCGGAGTCTCCGAGTGCTGAGGTGCATAGTCATTTAAAGTCGCCAACGCTCTGCTGACTCAGTAACTGCAGAGTTCCAAACCTCCTCTGGCATTAACATCTGCACAAACATGTCCGATCACCGAGCCCAATGGCAAGTGTCGGATGAAGTGGTGTGAAGCACGCCACCACTAAACTCTGGAGCAGTGGAAATGTGTTCTGTGGAGTGGGGAAGCATGCATCTCTATGTGGCAGCCTGATGGACGAATCTGGGTTTGGTGAATGCCAGGAGAATATTACCTGCCTGACTGCATTGTGCCAACTGTACAGTATCGTGGAGGAGGGATAATGCTATGGGGTTGTTTATCAGGGGTTGGCCTAGGCCCTTTAGTTCTAGTGAAGGGAAATCTTAATGCTTCAGCATACCAAGACATTTTGGACAGTTGTAGGCTTCTAACTTTGTAGGAAAAGTTTAGGTTAGATGCCCCAGTGAACAAAGCAAGGTCCATACAGACATGGTTGGGTGAGTCTGGTGTGGAAGAACTTGACTGGCCCACACAGAACTCTAACCTCAACCCCATTTAACAACTTTGGGAGGAACTAGAACAGAGATTGCAAACCAGGACCTCTCATCCAATATCAGTGTCTGACCTTACAAATGCTCTTCTGGATGAATGGGCAATAATTCCCAAAGACACACTCCAAAATCTTGTAGAAATCCTTCCCAGAAGAGTGGAAGTTGTTTAAGCTGCAGAGGGGGGAGGACCAACTCCATATTAATGCCTATGGATTTTGAATGGGATATCATAAAAGCTCCTGTAGGTGTAATGTGTAGGTGTCTCAATACTTTTGTCCATATAGTGTATATTTTAAAGGGAATGCCATGAAGTAATTCCTTGCAGTTTATTGTTTTCTGCAGTTCTGACCTGCCATCTTCAGTATTCAACCATTCTGCATATCTGAAATACTGTGCCTACTTTGTTGACAAACATGAGAATTGCACTGGCTAGCTGAAATGAAACTGTACTTCCCTAGAATGGCTGTGCGCAAACATGCACCCATTTCAAATCAAACATTGTGAAACCAGTACCTGTCAAATAAAGGGATTTATAAGGGATAGCATTGATATGCCACTCCAGAAATATGTACACCGCGTTCCAAATTATTATGCAAATGTTATTTTTCGCTGATTTTCCTAAATAGTCGATGCAAGTGACAGTTAGTATAATCTACAAGCCATCAACCGTTGGAGTATAAATCAAATTTTATTGAACAAATCTTCTAATGATAACAGATTTTTTTTTAGAAGTAAAAAACTCAAAATGCACTGTTTCAAATTATTATGCACAACAGAGATCAAAATATTTTAAAGGTTGTAAAGAGAACTAAAATGGTAATTTGTTGAATTTGCAGCATCAGGAGGTCATATTTACAGAAATCCAAAGCTCTTTCAATCAAAAAAAACTTACCAGGCCAAGTTACATGTTAACATAGGACCCCTTCTTTGATATCACCTTCACAATTCTTGCATCCATTGAATTTGAGAATATTTGGACAGTTTCTGCTTGAATATCTTTGCAGGATGTCAGAATAGCCTCCCAGAGCTTCTGTTTTGATGTGAACTGCCTCCCACTCTCTAGATATTTTACTTGAAGATGCTCCAAAGGTTCTCAATAGGGTTGAGGTCAGGGGAACATGGGGGCCACACCATGAGTTTCTCTCCTTTTATGCCCATAGCAGCCAATGACACAGAGGTATTCTTTGCAGCATGAGATGCATGAAGATAATTTTGCTACGGAAGTCACGGTTCTTTTTTTTGTACCAGGGAAGAGAGTGGTCAGTCATAAACTCTACGTACTTTGCAGAGGTCATTTTCACACCGCCAGGGACCCTAAAGGGGCCTACCAGCTCTCTCCCCATGATTCCAGCCCAAAACATGACTCCGCCACCTCCTTGCTGACGTCACAGCCTTCTTGGGATATGGTGGCCATTCATCACCCATCCACTACTCCATCCAATTGGACCATCCAGGGTTGCACGGCACTCATCAGTAAACAACACGGTTTGAAAATCAGTCTTCATGTATTTCTGAGCCCACTGCAACCGTTTCTGCTTGTGAGCATTGTTTAGGGGTGGCCGAATAATAGCTTCATGCACACTTGCAAACCTCTGGAGAATCCTACACCTTGAAGTTCGCGGGACTCTAGAGGCACCAGCAGCTTCAAATACCTGTTTGCTGCTTTGCAATGGCATTTTAGCAGCTGCTCTCCTAATCCTATTAATTTGTCTGGCAGAAACCTTCCTCATTATGCCTTTATCTGAACTAACCCATCTGCGCTCTGAATCAGCAACAAATCTTTTCACAGATCACATGATCACGCTTAAGTTTTCTTGAAATATCCAATGTTTTCATACCTTGTCCAAGGTATTGCACTATTTCACGCTTTTCGGCAGCAGAAAGCTCCTTTTTCTTTCCCATATTGCTTGAAACCTGTGGCCTGCTTAATAATGTGGAACGTCCTTCTTAAGTAGTTTTCCTTTGATTGAGCACACCTGGAAAACTAATTATCACAGTTGTCTGAGTTGATTACAATGATCCAAAGAGCCCTAAGACACAATACCATCCATGAGTTTAATTGAAAAACTAATAATGAAATGTTTATGACACTTAAATCCAATGTGCATAATAATTTGGAACACGGTGTATAGTGTATCTTAGGAATGATGAGTATCTATACATTTAGCTTAATGCGACATTCAAATAAATGAAACTAGTTACAGGGCACTTGTTACTATGATATTAGGGTTAGGGTATGTGCACACGAGAAGTGGCTTTTACGTCTGAAAAGACAGACTGTTTTCAGGAGAAACTGTTTCAGACGTAAAAGCTCCTCTTCGCATGATGCGAGGCTTCTTTGACGCCCGTAATCTTGAGCTGCTCTTCATTGACTTCAATGAAGAACGGCTCAAATTACGTTGCAAAGAAGTGTCCTGCACTTCTTTGCCGAGGCAGTCAATTTACGAGTCGTCGTTTGACAGCTGTCAAACGACGACGCGTAAATGACAGGTCGTCGGCACAGTATGTCGGCAAACGCATTCAAATGAATGGCCAGATGTTTTTCCGACGTATTGTAGCCGTATTTTCAGACGTAAAACGAGGCATAATACGCCTCGTTTACGTCTGAAAATAGGTTGTGTGAACCCAGCCTTAAGAAGAACAGTGTGTAGACATTTCACATAGTACATGCTACCTTTTTGGAAGAGGATGACACTTGTAGATGCCCTAGGTTAAGGTCCTTTTACACAGGTCAATGATCGGGCAAACAAGCATTCATATATATGCAAGTTCACAGTCATTGCCCTGTGTAAATAGGGCAACGATTATCCTATGAACATTCATAGGCTGATCTGCTCGTTCATGCGGCCAATGAAATTGTCGCTAGTCGGCAGCACATCCCCCTGTGTAAGCAAGGAGATGTGCTGCCAACATGAAAATTTATGGGTACGAACGATCATAGTAATGATCACTCATCCTCATAATGATCAATCATCGCTCCCTGTGAAATGAGCAATCGAGCGCTGATCAGCGAGCTGTCTTGTTAATCGGCACTGGTTTTCATGGTCCATATTGGTCCGTTTAAAAGGACCCTTAGGCTCTATTCACACTGCGCTTGGGTCGAGTATTCTATGTACACTTTGAAGAGTAGCATCAGATGTATGTGCTAGATGTATGCAACTGTATGCTTATACACCTGTAAACATCTGCCTTCCACTCTAAAAATTGAATTTTGTATTGAGAAGCATAGTGGACTAGCTATACACTCTTTTGGCATATGTTTGTTATCTAATGACTATGGGCACGTTGGTCTATACATCGACAGCACTTCCCTATGCATACACTGTGCATAGAACCCAAGCGCAGTGAGAACTGAGCCTTAAAGTGGTCTGTTATAGTGGTAAATTATATAGTGCTAACAAATTCAAATCAATGCCTTTCCCTAAAAGGGCTCAAAATCTATACCAGGGCCAAAATTATAGGAAATCCATTAAACTATCAATATGTTTTTGTAATGGGGAAGGACCCACACTACACAGAAAAAAACCTCATAGAAACAAAAGGAGAACATGAAACACTCCATGTAGATGTTGCAGCTGCACTTCTAATAATGCTTCTACAGTACCAGGTATTTGTAAATCAACCAGTCTATCCTTCTTAGAATATAGAATTTGTACATCCAAAATAAACGCAAGGGCAATGTACGTTGTATACCTCCAATATTTTGTCCACAGGCAAAAGTAAAGACAGCTCAACAATGCAGAAGACTAGACCATGACTTGTTGGAGAAGAAGCAGATAGAATATCATATGTAAACAGTACATGTAAAAGAGACCTGCTGTCCAGATGATTTACAAACTTATAAATGTGTGACAAGTAAGGTGACCCTACTGCTTTGCTCAACTACATCAGGGCATATCAACTTTTCTATTTCCAGACCTCCTCTACTGCCATACTTGATGAATGTTGGCTATAAAAGTCGATATAATCATTAAACAGAAAAAATCCAGTTAAAAACAGATTTGCTTCTATTTCACAAAGATGACACGAACAGCTTATGATTAGGATACGAGGCCTTTAAAACTACAGCCATAAATTCCAAGAGCTCAGTTCACACGTAAAGTACTACATCTAACGCCGGCCTGAGAGGAGTCCTCACCAACGGGTTACCTACGGATGTAACTATTTTTAACTTGATTCTGATAACTTGCTGCAGCGTGATATCACACAACAAAAGCCATTGAATTGTCATTGAAAAAGTCAAGATCAGAAATCTAGCCACTGTTTATTTAATGCGCTAAAAGTCAAGATAAAGACGGCTACATCTGTACCTGCCCCGCGGCCTAGTTCCTCTGTTGTGCATGGCAGCCGGCATCTCCATTCTGCCTCTCCTTCTTGCTCCATGGTCGCCTCTTAAAGGGCTGCCGCACACGCATTTCACAAGCCTCCATATTCAATCCCTGTTGCTCCAGATCTATTTAAGACACCTCCTCTGATCACCTGGTGCCTGAGCAACTTTGGTGCAATATAGTTTACTGCAAATGTTCCTGTTTGCATCCTGATACCAGTCCTGGCTACCTACTATCAGTTGTATACAGTGCCTGTACGCTCTTACTACACCATTGTCTCTTGGTCTGCTGGGCCAGCTGCTACTCACACCAGGACCACCTCAAGATGTAGCGACCTGGTAGCCTGCCCGCAGTGAAGTCTAGATCCCTGTACGGTGAGTGAAAACCGTGAAGGCTACTTAGATAATGCCCCTAGAGATGGCCCTAAGTCAAACTGGTTGAGTTGCATATTGGGTCCAAAACCCGCTGGTCCTTACACTGCATAGTATTAGATCATCAATAGTAATCATATAGGTACAGATAATAATTCTGATAGGACTAATAGACATTTGTGCTGATAATTTGGGCCCTCTTTTCCCAGGGTGCCCCCAAAGATTGAATCCCAGGAGCAACCTCAGAGTGCAGCAGACAAATACTCAGCTCCATTGTCAGTTATTGTAGTTGCAGGGCTGCACCGTCCATAAGGCATCACGAGCCTATCACCTCAGGTGGCACTCTACCATGACAGAAGAGGGCATAAATTTAGCCTCCAGCCGTGCATTTCTGCACATATTGTTGTTTAAAGGGATTGTTGCACATCGCAATATGTAATGATCCCTTAAGGCACACATTTGTGCTAAACCGCAAAAGGATCTGCACAGATAAGGTCGCATGACCATATCTATTCAGGTCCTAAAGCCGGGGCGCAGGGGTGGGATCCGGCCGGTTCGCCCCGGTTCTCCCGAACTGGTTGTTAAAATGACAGCCGATTCGCAGAACCGGGTGAAGCGGGAAGCCGGAACCGGTCCGGTCCCCTGCACTCAATTGTATCCGCGTCCTTAGGACGCGGATACAATTGAGTTGACTAGCGCTGCCCTGGCGAGGCACATGATGCCTTACCATTCGGTGCTTTAGTGATGATGCAGTCGGCGCGATGACGCTGACATCATCGCGCCGCTGCATCGTTCCGATGGAGGACGACTGATGTCGCTGGAGGATGGAGCGGCAACGGGACAGGTAAGAAAATTTGTTTTTTTCCTTCTACTGTGGGCACTATAGGGCACTACATAGGGGACTATACAGGAAACAAGAACTACAGAAGACTATATAGGGAACAGTAACTACAGGGGCCTATATATGGAACAGTAACTACAGGGGACTATATAGGGGACAGTAACTACAGGGGACTATATAGGAAGACAGTAACTACAGGGGACTATATAGGGAACACTAACTACAGGGGGCTATGTATGGAACAGTAACTACATGGGACTATATAGGGAACAGTAACTACATGGGACTATATAGGGAACACTAACTTCATGGGACTATATATGGAACACTAACTACATGGTTCTATATAGGGATATCTAACTACATGGGACTATATAGGAAACACTAACTACATGGGACTATATTTGGAACACTAACTACATGGGACTATATAGGGAAATCTGACTACATGGGACTATATAGGGAACAGTAACTACATGGGACTATATAGGGAACAGTAACTACATGGGACTATATAGGGAACACTAACTACATGGGACTATATATGGAACACTAACTACATGGGACTATATAGGGAAATCTAACTACATGGGACTATATAGGAACACTAACTACATGGGACTATATTTGGAACACTAACTACATGGGACTATATAGGGAAATCTGACTACATGGGACTATATAGGGAACAGTAACTATATGGGACTATATAGCGAACACTAACTACATGGGACTATATATGGAACACTAACTACATGGGACTATATAGGGAAATCTAACTACATGGGACTATATAGGAACACTAACTACAGGGGACTATATCGGGGCCCTTATCTACAGGGAACGCCTCAGGGGCCCTTATCTACAGGGTAACGCCACATAGGGCCCCATGTGGCTTTCCCTGTAGATAGAGACCCATGTGGCATTCCCTGTAGATAGAGCCCCATGTGGCATTCCCTGCGGATCGGGCCCCATCTACAGGGAACACCACATGGGGCCCTATCTACAGGGACCGCCACAAGGGCACAGGGGCTCTATCTACATGGAATGCCACAGGGGGCTCTAACTACAGGGAACGCCATAAGGGGCTCTATCTACAGGGAACACCACAAGGGGCTCTATCTACAGGGAATGCCACGAGGGGCTCTATCTACAGGGAACGCCACAAGGGGCTCTATCTACAGGGAACGCCACAAGGGGCTCTATCTACAGGAAACGCCACAAGGGGCTCTATCTACAGAAAACGCCACAAGGGGCTCTATCTACAGGAAACGCCACAGGGGGCCCTATGTACAGGGAATGCCACATGGGGCCCTATCTACAGGGACCACCACAGGGGCACAGGGGGCTTTATCGCCACAGGGGGCTCTATCTACAGGGAATGCAACAGGGGGCTCTATCTACAGGGAACGCCACAGGGGGCTCTATCTACAGGGAACGCCACAGGGGGCTCTATCCAGAGGGAAGGCCACAGGGGGGCCTATCAACAGGGGGTCACTATACAGGGAACGCTACAGGGGGCACTATACAGGGAACGCTACAGTGAATGCCACAGGGGGCACTATTTACAGGGAACGCTACAGGGGGCACTGTCTGCAGGGAAAGCTACTACCTACAGGGGGCTCTATGGGGAGAACTAGCTATAGAGGGCTCTACTAAGAGCACTATCTACAGAGGGCTCTACTGGGAGCACTATCTACAGAGAGCATTATGTGGTGAATTACTTTATATTGTTTGACACAATTTTATTCAGGGGCACAGTGTATATTACTATTATATTCAGGGGCACGGTACATATATACAGCAACAGAACAAAGCTTAGTACATATATACAGCACCAGAACAAAGCTCAGAACATATATATCAGAACAACCAAGCTCAAAACACACACACATATATGTACATATATGTACTGAGCTTTCTTCTGTTGTATATATGTACTGAGCTTGGTTCTGGTGTTGTACTTATGTACTGAGCTTGGTTCTGGTGCTGTATATTTGTACTGAGCTTTGGTCTGGTGCTGTATATAAATAGTGTGGCAATACACACTAGAACATTCTGGACAGGGAATCTATTTATTTAGAGTCCACTTTAATGTAGGGGGTATTTGGAGTTTCATAATTGTTTCATTTTATTATTAGAATCATATTTAATGGCGCAATACACCACAAAACACTGTGAACCCATCCCCCCCCCCCCCAGCAAGTCTTTGACCGAAAAACAGAGAACCTATTGTTAAAAATTTGAATGGGGTATATTGTGAGGTCTGTATTTATTATGGGGTCTGGTCTGGGGTCTGTAGTTATTCTGGGGTCTTGTCTGGGGTCATTTTAATTTTTGGGTCTGGTCTGGGGTCTTTAGTTATTCCGTGCTCTGGTCTGGCTCTGTAAATATTTTGGGGAGTCTGGTTTGAGGTCTATATTTAATCTAGGGTCTGTATTTTCTCTAGGGTATGGTTTGGGGTCTGTAGTTATTCAGGGGTCTGTAGTTAATATAGGGTCTGGTGTGCAATCTGTATTTACTTTGGGGTCTGGTATGAGGTTTGTATTTTTTTCGGGATCGTCTCTTGGCTCTTTTTTCTTTGTGGTCTGCTCTGGGTTCTGTATTTATTCTAGGCTCTGCTCTGGGGTCTGTATTTATTTTGGTCTCTATTTTTTTGGATATGGTGTCTATATTTATTTTTGGGGTCTATTTATTTTTAGCTATGGGGTCTGTATCTATTATATGGTCTATTCATTTTGGGTTGTGATGAAGGACTCATAATTACTACTTGTGATTGTGGACACATTAGATTAGCGGTTTTGGGGGGTATGGTTTATGAAAATGGATGGCTACATGTTAATAAATTCTGTGCTTCGCTTATCAGACCGCATCTCGAAATCTACCTGATGTAACTACTCAAAACTAGGTAAGTATGGTGTGTGAGTCTATGTGTGTACATGCTGTATTTATGTGCGCTTCTTACGAGTGTAAGCCTGTCCCTGACTGTCTCTATGAGTGACAACTTCCAGCTTCTGCAAGTCTAGGTGTGGAGAAGTGATTGGGGCATCAGACAGCGCTGGAGCCCAAGGATGTAAGTAATCTCCTGGACAACAGGTTATTGGCTCAGAAATGTGGCCATTAACCTATTCACTTCCATAGACTACCAGGGATATTTCCATTAACCCCCTCACTATTAATAACAACAAAATAGTATCACATGCAGTGGAAATTTTCTCTTCAAGACAAGCCCACAAAATCTGAGTCAAAATCCAAATATGCTAACTGTGGGTTATGGATTGCCATGCATTTTTCCTTGAGTTTGACAACGTATTTTACCTTTTGCAATGTAAAGAGTGAAATCTGAGGCCAGTTCTGAAGCAAAAATTCTGTGATATATACTACATGCTGTGGATTTTTTCCATAGCACATGAATAAGATTTTTGTAAATCCTTACTTACTTGCGTGGAATTACTTTCCGACATGGAAATTTTCCCCATCGCAAAACTGCAACGCGTGAACATGAGGGGGACACCACTTCACTTTTCATATTAGGCAGCAGAAAGGCTATGTATGCCCCTGAATAGTTGGGCGGAATGCTCATTTACACTGATAAGAGAGACAATACAGACAACTTTACAGCTAATAGAACTTGTCACGTCAAACATGTAGTCTGATCTGTAAGCAGCACGTAATAGAGCAGGTGGAGCTGAGAAGATTGATATATAGTTTTGTGTGAAAAGATACAAGATAACCTGTAATTTATTGATTTACTGTAAATCCCTGTTCATTTTGGGCTTAAGAGTCCAGTGGGCGGTCCTACTCAGTGATTGGCAGCTGTACGCACACAGATAGAGGGAAGTATGTCAATCACTGACATCCTACTGCTCTCTTTAGCCCACAGTCAGCAGAGATTTAATCCCTTGCCGCACCATGACGACACTGAACGTCATGGAGTGGGAGAGAAGTATGGATTGGCCGTTTAACTACTTGGATGCCACGGTCAATAGTGACCGCAGTATATAAGTCGTTAGAAAAAGGGGGCGGCCCTATCCATCAGCTCAGCGCACCCCCCCTCCCGTGAGACCATCGTGGGGTGCCGAGGGTTGTCATGGCAGCCTGGGCCCAAATAAGGGCTCCTATTAATAGGAGCCAGTAAATAGCACAGTGCACTGCAATACATTGTTTGCTCTAGTCCCCTAGAGGAACTAAGAAGAGTAAAAACCAGTTAAATACATTTTTTAATACTGTACAAGAAAAATATTAAAAGTTTAAAAAATCCACCTTTTTTTTCGTTATCCCCCTAAAATAATGAAAAAATAAAAAAAGTAAACATACCGTATTTTTCGGATTATAAGACGCACCCAGGTTTTAGACAACAGAAAATAGGAAGAAATTTAATATTTTACTTCTTTTACAAAGAAAAACTATTGGTTAAAAAAAATAATTTGTTCAGTTTCACCACATTCTGAGAGCCATAACTTATATTTTTCCATTGTTTGAGCGGTGTGAGGGCTTAGTTTTTGTGGCACGAGCTGTAGATTTTATTAGCACCATTTTTTTGGTACATACGATTTTTTTATCACTTTTTGTTTCATTCTTTTTAGCGCTATGGTGACCAAAAGACAACGATTCTCTGATTTTAAATGAAAAAAAATTACGCAGTTCACTGTGTGAGTCAAATAATGCTATATTGTAATAGTTTCAGACTTTTACGGACGCAGCAATACCAATTTTTTTATTATTTTTTTATTTTTACATTGTGCTTGGAGAAAAATGGGAAAAGGTTTTTTTTTAAACTTTTCCAATTTTTTTACACTCCTGAAAATGTATGTAACTTACACATCTTATTAGTTCCCCTAGAGGACTTGAACCAGCGATCATTAGATCGCTGGTACAATACACTGCAATACATGGAGTTGCGTAAACTGCGTAGTTCAGCGAGTTACGCTGTTTCCGTAACTTGCTGAAGTGAAGTGGCTGGAAGACACCGGAGCCGGGTAAGATAGAACGGGGTTTAGGGGGCCCCTTTCTAGAGATAGATGCGGGTCCCAGAGGTGGGACCCGCATCTATCTCACATTTATGACATATCCTGTGGATAAATGCTATTGACCGCGGCATTTAACTAGTGCGATCGCTGTTCCTGGCCATTAGAGCAGCGTGTCAGAAGCTAATACCTGCAGTGTATGGAGCGGGCTCAGCGCGTGAGACTGCTCCAAACATTATCCCCTCCCCGCTCCATGATGTGCCGGCAAATCATGCATCGGGAAGGGGTTAAGTAAAGAGCGGTCAGGGGGCCTAGCGCTGCCGGGTCCCTTGACTGCTGACTATTAGATGCAGGGCCTTTTTAGCAAGATTTATTCTTGCTAAAAATTGTGCCTTATAGTCCTAAAAATACGGTAATTGGTATCACCGCGTATGTAAATGTCTAAACTATTAAAATATCACTATGTTTAACCTGCCAGAATTGCTGTCTTTTGGTCACCTCGCTTCCTAACAAAATTGAATAAAAAGTGATCAAAAAGGCATATGCACCCCAAAATGGTATCAATAAAAACTACAGCTCATCCCACAAAGAGAAAACCTCACACCGTTTCATTGACAGAAAAATGAAAAAGTTATGGGCCTAAGGCCCCATGCACAAAAACGTATTTTTCATCCGTAATTACGGACCCATACATTTCTATGGGCTACGGACACCTTTAAGTATTTTTATGGATGGGTGTCCGCCCCATAGAAATTATCCGTAAAATATAGAACATGTCCTATTCTTGTCCGTAATTACGGCACGGACTCCCCATAGAAGACTATGGGCGCTTCCATAATTATGGACAGCTACGGATGTGCACACATAGTTGTGTAAAGGATCTGCCAGGCACAACTTCTGTGTATACGCCCATAGGTAATCAGTCTGCACCTGAGTCTATGTCTCTGAGACTGACTCCAGCTTCCACCACTCAGGATGGCAGGCTTAGGAGTGGGAGAGCCTATCGCAGCCTGGCCAGACGGAGCTAGCTCCCGCCCTCTGTCTATTTATACCTGCCTTTCCTGTTCCTCCTTTGCTTGTGATTCTTCTCGTGTGGTTTCCTGGCCCAGCTACAGCTTCTACTATTTGATCCTGCTCCATACTGACCCTGGCTTACTGACTACTCTCCTGCTCTGCGTTTGGTACCTCGTGCACTCCTGGTTTGACTCGGCTCGTTCACCACACTTGTTGCTCACGGTGTTGCCGTGGGCAACTGCCCCATTTCCCTTAGCTTCGTGTACCCTTGTCTGTTTGTCTCGTGCACTTACTGAGCGTAGGGACCGCCGCCCAGTTGTACCCCGTCGCCTAGGGCGGGTCGGTGCAAGTATGCAGGGACAGAGTGGCGGGTAGATTAGGGCTCACTTGTCCGTTTCCCTACCTGCCATCATTACAGTTGTCCATAATTACAGAAGCATTGCTAGGCAATGGCAGGTTTACAGATGTTGCACATCATTTGTGGTTTTCTTCTTTTTGCGGATCCGTATATACGGATTCACTATGGACCGTATTTGCTGATACCGTTCCGTATATGCGGATAATTTGCGGATGACTACGGATCCGTATTTACGGGTGGATGAAAATACAGTCATGTGCATGGGGCCTAAGAATTTGATGAAACAAAATATATTTTTTCAATAATTGTTTTTTCTTTGTAAAAGTAGCAAATCAAATAGTAAAACTATATAAATTTGGTATCGTCATAATCGTATTGACCTGCAGAATAAACTTAATATGTAGTTTTTTACCACACAGTGAAGGGCTTAAGAAGTAAACCAAAAAAACAATGGAGGAATCACAGTTTTTTTTCCAATTCCACCCGAAAAAAAAAATGTATTTAAGTTTCACAGTACATGTGGGAACAGTACATTATATGGTACATTAAATGTTGTCATTAAAAACTAAAGGTCCTCCTGCAAAAAAATTAAAAAGTTACGGCTTTTAAAAGACGGTGGGGGCGACACAAGAATGAAAAACCGGCTGCAGCCCCGAGGGGATATATGAATAGATTACAGATAATCCTGATTTTTGTTTTGCACAAAACTATGTATCAATCTACCCAGCTCCTCCTGCTTTATAACATGATGCATGCACATAGGATAGCATGTTTAACATGACAGATTCCCTTTAAATCACACGCCACACAGTCCTTTTTTCTACCCTCCACTAATAATGGCTAGCGGGTGATAGGGTCCTCACTCCTTTTTGATTTGTTTATTAGCTAGTCACTATGTTTTGTCTGATTTTGTCTGTACATGTTCCCTCTGAATTGTAAAGTGCTGCGGAATATGTGACATTTTATAAAAAAAAATAAACCTGTTGTTTGAACCTGCTGGCAATTTGTACTATTTATTAGAAAGAAAAAGTCATTAAAATTGGATGGATGCACAAAGACTTCCTGTCACAGTTGGTTAGGCGGGTGGTGATGTCAAGCAGTACCTAAAAGGGGCCTCCTGCTCTTAAAATCAATCGTCTCTGGTGCCCATTTGCTTTTCTTTCATTGTAACTGAAAATATATACTGGCCGAGAGGATTATCATATTTTATTGTGAAAGAGGAGGTATAAATCTGTATTTATAATGAGTCACTGTAACATAACCTGGAGGTTGCATTAATCTCAAGGTAAGGCAAAGCATGAGGTCAAGGATCTTCCGTCTCAGACCTTGACTAAGGTCTTTTCTCCAGATTAGATAACAAAATAAAGTTGTAAAGTCTAAAGAGATTCTCATATTACTGACGGATCCATGGGAAGATTCATAAGGAGGTGCTAAATTTAGAAAATATGGATTTTCAGTATTCGATTTCAGAAGAATTCGCCAACAACCTAATGTCTAGGGGGTTGCCAGATCACTGCACAATGTTTGAAGTCAGAGGTAAAAAATGAATTATACAGGTTAGATTGTACGTGTGCAATTCTACTGTTCCACCTCGAGATAAGCAATGGTGGAGGTATCTGGCAACCGCTTATCTCCCACGTCTAGCATAACATCTTTAGGCCAATAATAAATTTATCTACTTAAGGGCCCTTATTGTAATAAAAAAAACTTGCCATACGCAGTACACACTGACTGCCATAAATGTGTCCACAATAATAATAATCTGGGTTTATTTTAGCAACTGTGGAGGAATGTGCTGCTGTTCTACAAAGTGGAGCAGTCATCATGAACCATGGAATATAATGCCAAGTACATGAATGATCTGGCAGTGAAAATAGTGCGCAATCATGTATGGAGATAGTAACCATCCGTAAGTTTGTTTGTTGTGACCAAGTATAGAGAATGCAAACACATAAAGATTATTACCAATTGTTTTATCACTCCAGAGTAACTGACATGATGCTCTATAGAAAAGCTACTAAAACTGTAAAGGCGAACCTCCGCGGTGAGGTGCCCCCTAACTGTTAATGAGGTGCAGTTGAGGAGGCAATTTTACCAGGTGTGATCACATGCTACACAGTCTTTACTCTAAAATGCAGCAATCTCTGATTTATCAACATAATTTATTCATTTTGTGCTTATTTTAATTGCATAATGGGCTCAGGAGACAAATGAAAGATACATTGAGATAAATGTTTAATATTGGCTTGGACCAAGGCTGGGGCTAAATCGAGAACTTTTTATGTTTATGTTCTCTCAGCCGATTCCACCAGCTCAGCTAAACTGACTGCTTGGCTGAGAGCGAATCCTGCGTGTCCCTGACACAAGATCCACCTAATAACGATTAAATATGATCGTTATTAGTTAGATAATGTGTGTCAGAAACACGCAAGACCCGCTGCCTGCCGAGCTGACGGATTTGGCTGAGAGGGAATAACATGTCAGAAGTTTTCTGAAAGTTTAGTTACCCTTTAAATAGTAAAAAAACATTTTAATAAAAGTGATTTTGAAATTTGCTTAAAACACAAAATGTATTTCGTTAACCACTTCCTGATCAGAGGCTTTACCCCTCTTCCTGACCCAGCCCATTTTCAAGTTTTAGCCATGTGCCAATTTAAAAGCCAATTGTTCTTCTATTCCTTTTCCAACCTACGTGTATATGGTCTTGTTTTTTTCAGAATATGTTGGGCTTCCAAATTTTGTAAAAAAACTAAATAATAGATATTTTTTAGTTTTTAAAAAAATGTTAAATGTTAAAGTAAAAAAGGGAAATAAATTTAAAAAAAAGAGGAAGATGTGAATGTGTTTTTTGACATCTGATGCATGCCACTGGGTAAACACACCTGAATACATATTTGGCAACTTATGCCGACTTCAGCGATACGAAATGTGTGCACATTTCTTACACACTGGGTGCAAGGCGGAGTTTACAATGAATGGTGCGCAAACTGGCTTTTAGAGAGCAAATTTTCCAAAGCTGATTTGCTGACACAATTCGACCGTTACAGATGTTGTAAAGTGCCAAAACACTGTGGACACCCCTAAAATGACTCTTTTTAGGAAATTACACCCCCCCCCCCCCCCCAAGATATTCTATTAGTGACAAATAAAAGATCTTAGCCCCTTTTTTCCCAGAAAATAAAATTCAAAAGTCAGGATTGTGTTTAAACCTTAGCGTTTGGTTTTTTCTTCGTCTGTTCTTACCTGCTTACCTATATTCCTATTAAATTCATAACTTAATGACTACTCTGATGTATGCAGTTATGTACATACGAACAACTCTTCTTGTTCTTCTATAATACAGTATTCCAAGTTTCCCCCTATTCCTCATTTTTCCACTGCAGTAAATTATTCCAGACAGAGAGGCTGCAATATAAAAACATACTGTCATCACTACTTTCCATGTACGTTAAACTAAAAACATAGATCAATTTATATCTCTATGTGAATTTGTGACTTTCAACATGCATGTTTATTATTCTTCACAAAAATGAAAGGTATTTGTATATGGTTTTATTTTCCAGATCTATAGTTGATGAGCAAATGCAGTTTATCTTTGACCTTTTAAGCACTGAGCATAAACAAGCTTACTCATACATCTAAGCTCAAATTCCATTAACCTATGTCTGTTTTCCAGGTCTTGTGACGTTAACTGACATCACGCTGTATGTCTTGTCAAAGGGAGAGAGGCTTGGGGCGTGCAGATGTCAAATATTGTGCCCCTGTTTCTTTAAGTCTGCAGTAAGTCATTCTGCAAGAATTTGTGTATGCTAATTAGTGTCCACAGTGTGACAGTTCAAGGCTGCTGCATATATATAGGGAGGGGGGTGAAAACAGAGGACACTCAAATAATACATTGCAGATTCATGGAATATTGCTCATAAATTGTTGATTAATGTTATAAGAAACCTAGACAAGACAGTTTTAAACCGATTTCACACGGGCTTGTTCGGTCCGTAAAATACGGTCCTTATGTTGACAGTATTTCCCGGACTGAACACAGTTGACTTTAATGGGTTCCATCGGGGTGTCGTTGGTTTTATCGGAAACAATAGCGCAGCTTGTGATGCAATTGATTCCGGTATTCATGGCCGAATCTGTAATGGGGGCCCCTAACGGAACCTCCAACACAGATGTGAATGGGGCCTTATTGTGAGCTTATGTCTTTCTTTTGTTTTTTGCGGTCTTACAACTTTACATTCTAGTGTTATTTTATATTTTTTTGCTTTTTTACATCTTTACATTCTTAAAGAGACTCTGTCACCACATTATAAGTGCCCTATCTCCTACATAAGGAGATGGGCGCTGTAATGTAGGTGACAGTAATGCTTTTTATTAAAAAAAAACGATATTTTTTCACAAAGTTAGGAGCGATTTTGGTTTATGCTAATGAGCTTTCTTAATGCCCAAGTGGGCGTACTTTTACTTTCGACCAAGTGGGCGTTGTACAGAGGAGTGCATGACGCTGACCAATCGGCATCATGCACTCCTCTCCATTCATTTACACTGCACTAGCGATATAGATATATCGCTATGTGCAGCCTCATACACAAACCCTAACATTACTACAGTGTCCTGATAATGAATACACATGACCATCCAGCCTGGACGTCATGTGTACTCAGAATCCTGACACTTCTGAATCTTTTTTTGTGACATTCCGGCAAGTGAAACCAAATCTCGCGAGATCACGGAGCTAAACGAGATTTGGTTTCACTTGCCGGAATCTCACAAAAAAAAGAGTCAGAAGTGTCAGGATTCTGAGTACACATGACGCCCAGGCTGGATTCCATGTGTATTCATTATCAGGACACTGTAGTAATAGGGCTTGTGTATGAGGCTGCACATAGTGATATAACTATATCGCTAGTGCAGTGTAAATGAATGGAGAGGAGTGCATGATGCTGATTGGTCAGCGTCATGCACTCCTCTGTACAACGCCCACTTGGTCGAAAGTAAAAGTACGCCCACTTGGGCATTAAGAAAGCTCATTAGCATAAACTTAAATCGCTCCTAACTTTGTGAAAAAAGATCGTTTTTTTTAATAAAAAGCATTACTGTCACCTACATTACAGCGCCCATCTCCTTATGTAGGAGATAGGGCACTTATAATGTGGTGACAGAGTCTCTTTAAGTAATTATAGCAACCTTATATTAACCAGTTCAGGTCCGAGCTATATTGAGCCTACAGGAACAGACACCGTTTAGCCCTTTTTAGCACTCATTAGTTAAATGGCTATAACTTTTTTATTTTTTTATTTGCTGGGCTAGCGACGTGATTTTTGCATTGTTTTTCTCTGTAGACAATGCAGGTTTCTTTTTTTTATAATTTTTATACACATCCTTTTTGCTATTTTAGAATTTTTAGGCTTAAAGTTTGAAAATAATAGCAAAATAATAAACTTTTTTAAGTTTTAGCTATTTTTTTCTGGTAATATCATAGTTTTACTCTAAAATAGACCTTTTGTTTGTGATCGTCATTGTCTACCGGAAATTGGAATATATTACATGTCTATTTTAGGGTAATTGACTCTGGGCTAGCGTTACGGCAATGATTGGCGGGGGGGAATGTTTTTTTTGGGGTGGGTATTTTATGTGTATTATTATTATTTTTTGCACAGAAAAAATATGAAAAAAATCCTCCAGCTCACCTTGTCACAAGAAGGGTATAGAAATCAGCACACGGATCCTCGTGTCGGCACACGCAAGAGATACAGCAGAAACAGGGGAGTTGGAACCAGCGCTGAGAGTGCAAATTCTGTTAAAACGGGAATCTATTTCCAAGTTTTATTTTGTCTTGGTTAAAATCGAAGCAAGGAAGCTACGAACAAAATTTAGTGACGGGTAGGTATGGTCCAAGGTACAGAGAAAAAAGAGGAGATAGGCGGTAGCCTACGCGTTTCAGACCCTCGCTAGGTCCTTAGTCATGGCTTATGATATTATT
Source organism: Rhinoderma darwinii (assembly GCF_050947455.1). Taxonomy (NCBI): domain Eukaryota; kingdom Metazoa; phylum Chordata; class Amphibia; order Anura; family Rhinodermatidae; genus Rhinoderma; species Rhinoderma darwinii. The sequence continues at coordinate 119,118,634 of NC_134689.1, forward strand.
TTTTGCACTTTACTTTACTTTTATTTTTTTATTACTATGGTCTGTCCCTCAAAGGTCAGAAAAGACCTCTGAGGGACTATTTTTTTTTCTTTCTTTTACACCATGCTTTTCCACTGTAACTGGGGCTGCACAGAAGCCCCAGTTACAGGGGAAGTCAGCCCTCTTATAGTGACTATTGTCACTAATAGGGCTGTACTGGGTCCAGTAAGACCCAGCAGCAGTCTGCCACTAACGGCATCCTGGCGATCATGTGACCAGTCACATGATCACCGGGACCAATAGAGATAGCGGCGCAGCCGCTGCCTCTATTCCTATACACAGCGCTGATTGAGCGCCGTGTAGAAGAGATCAGAGAAGATTGAAGCAGCGAAAGCTGCTTCTATCTTCTCCTCTGGGTCCCCGGCAGTCACTGACTGCTGGAGACCCGACATTCAGCTGCCAGATCGCTCGGGCAGCAAGCTAAGTATAAATAGTCTATGGCGCGGGTTTTAAAGACCCTGACCGCTGGCCGTAAATACACAGTCAGTTGTCGGGAACCGGTTAAAAGAACATGAATGAAAAAGTGATGAAACTTTGACTTGAAGTGAAGCAGCATGTCATCTACCAATACAATTTACTTCTCTGTCACTCAGTGTAAATGTTGTACAGCTGTATTGGAGCTAAAAGGTTGTATTTGGTAGAATATTATTATATAATACTTTCCATTATGTAGTGTTTCTCTCATAAAAACTGATGCAGAGAATTTTTGTTATGCTATTTGTATAAGGGCGGATTTAGACGAACGTGATATACGTCCGTGCAACGTGCATGATTTTCACGCGCCTCGCACGGACCTATATTAGTCTATGGGGCAGTGCAGACTGTCAGTGATTTTTGCGCAGCGTGAGTCCGCTGCGTAAAACTCACGACAGGTCCTATATTTCTGCGTTTTTCGCACATCACGCACCCATTGAAGTCAATGGGTGCGTGAAAATAACGCGCACCACACGGAAGCACTTCCGTGGGACGTGCGTGATTCGCGCAACAGCAGTCAAAAGTATGTTTGCAAACAGAAAAGCACCACGTGCTTTTCTGTTTACAAACATCCAAACAGAGTGTCATAATGATGGCGGCTGCGCGAAAAGCACGCAGCCGCACATCCTATGTGATGACACACAGAGCTGTTAAGTGCCTTTTGCGCACGCAAAACCCCGCCTTTTTTGCATGCGCAAAAACGCACACGCTCGTGTAAATTCCCCCTTAGAAATACTATATCTGTTTTTTGTTATTGGATATGTATAAAATATTAATAAAACAATTTTAAAAAAAAGGGAAAAAAGTAAAAACTGCTGCAGAGAAAGTCCCTATGTATTACTGCTCTGTTTTGCAGAAAACCATAATAGGACACCAATGGGGCCTTTACTGTACCTCTGTATAACTCAGTTTCGGATTCGCAAAATATTATGCAGTGAAGGCTTCTAGGGGAGAATAGCCAGGCCCGGGACCACTACCCTTGGGTGGGCCCATTCAGCCGCCGAGTGCTGACGCTGCTGTCATGGCTCCTCCAGGAGCCTTGCCAGGGATTCTGCTTCTAGAGGGAGCACCTGTCTAGGAGGCGGCATAACTACCGCTGTAGCAGTCATAGCGGCGGCCACAGGGTCCGCGGCATGAGAGGGCCCGTGCCGTTCGTTGTCACAGCCCACCCCCATGCCTAGTGGCCCCGCTAGCAGCCACTATGGCTGCTATAGTGGTAGCGACGCCACATTCAATAGTATCTGCGTCCTTAAGACGCAGATACTATTCAACGCTATGGCAGAGAAGGAAGGTATCTCCGCGCTCTGCCATTTACTACGCTACAGACTCCCAGGCAGAGTGCTATTAGCTAATAGCGCCCTGGCTGGGACTCCAACTCTGGGGAAGTACCAGACATCACTGTCCATATATGGACAGTGATGTCAGGAGGAGAGGAGTCCCAGACAGAGTGCTAGAAGCGGCTCTGCTCCGGGGAGGCCCCTGACATGAGTGTCCATGTATGGACAGTGATGTCAGGAAGAGAGAAGGAGTCCCAGGCAGAGCGCAAGAAGCAACTCTGATTCGGGACTCCACCTTAGGGGAAGCCCCTGACATCACTGTCCATATATGGACAGTGATGTCAGGAGCTTCCCCAGAGACATAGTACCAGAGCAGAGCCTTTACTAGTGCTCTGCCCGAGACTTCAGCTCTGCTCCGGACATCACTATCCATATATGGACAGTGATGTCAGGAGCAAAGCAGGAGTCCCAGGAAGAGTGCTAGTAGTGTTCTGCCCGGGACTATGGCTCTGGGGTTACCCCTGACAACACTGTCCATATATGGAAAGTAATGTCAGAGGCTTCTCCTGAAGCGGTATCCCCAGCCAGAGCGTCAGAAATGCTCTGGCTGGGGATTCCACTCCTAGAGGGAGTGCCAAAGGCGCTACAAGCTACTTGACGCATACAAGCATGACAGATGCATAAGGCAGATACGGAAAATATTAGTGGAAAAATTTATCTAATGTGTTGGATTGTTTCTGTCACTGTCATGCACCCCATCAATAAAAACCCTGTCTAGGTCATAGATCAAAAAACAGATTAATCAGAGATTTGTGTTTTTAACCTCCAGAACAACAACCGTGTATGAATCGCTCAGACAACAGCCTCTGGTGTAAGTCATCTTTACTTTTTATTATCTTGTCGTTTTTAGGTACAAAATTATGTGCTGATAAATATATATTCTAAATATACATTTATAGTAGTCAGAACTCCGTATTTCTGACACTCCAAATTCCCTGCATAGAACAAACTTTAAAAAAAGACATGCTGGCTGTAGCTATTATTAGATATAACATGTGAGCTTACTGAATACTGTCTTATTATTGAGTTCAATGCATACCAGTATACAGTAAGCTCCTAAACTCCCTCTAGTGGCAGCAGCAGGCAGCCAGCATGCTATCTTTTAATTCCATAATCTAAGCAGGGGATTTGAAGCTCTGTATCAGAAATATGGAACTCCGATTGCTATAAACTATATTAAGAAATTAATCAACATAGAATTTTGTACCATTTTCTCATGTTTCAAAAATATCTATTCAAGGATCAAAACTTACTATACGTTTCCAGGGCATGGTTCTATGAATGCACAAAGTCAACATTTAGGTCCATACATATGCGATAAGATGCTCTTTATGTCAGTATTTTTACACTTCTATAAAAGCTAAATATTCTCTCTAGTTTAGTGGACACAGGACACCTCGGAGTGGTCACCTGGCACTTGACATACCCAATTCAAAAAGGAACCCGTTTACATGGGATGCTTTGAATATATACACATACACACATTTGCATTTATTTATGTCTCAAATTATATCCATATTCCCAGAAGGTTCTCTCTTTCCACTTTTTACTATAAAGGGGGTAGCATATAGCACATTGCTTTTACAGAAACTGTATAAGTGGGTCATTTGGTGGCTTTAGCTTCCTAACCTATGATCTGCCATAATTAAATTTGCCAGCATAATTTTAATTTTGTAGTTATGGGTTAACTAAACTGAGTCAGGAATAAAGTTGTTCTTTGCCTACTTGGATCTCTAAAGGCAACAGATTTCTCCTGTTCAGATTTGTCACTCATCCCTTATGCTAGCACCATAATAGGTATTGTAAACCCATGTCTAAATAGAAGTCTGCAATCTGAGTATGCCGTTGATGGTCGTCATCCCTGCTCTTTTGTCTTAATCCCTTTTCAAAAACAAGTGTCCCATCAAAACGTGGATAGAAAATGCCTTATGTTTGCTAAATAACTTCACTTTGCGTGTCCTCTATGTTAAGACAAATGATGGCAGGACGAGAAGACTCCATCAGAGAGATTTACTGTTCCAAGCACTGTTCAAGCTTTGTTATTATTAGTCGTTCACTGTTCATAGTTTTTTAGCTATATATAGTATTACTGAATTATATTTCAGAAGATCAGGTCTATTTTTGGGATGATTGATTTCATTTTTGTTTAATAATTACAAGAATGTTAATGATCATATATATTGCTTAGGGTCCTTTTACACCGGCCCATATTGGCCGGGAAAATGAGCGTCGATCAATGAGATAGCTCGTTGATCGAGGCTTGTTTGCTCCTCTCACAAGCAGCAATGATTGGTTGATCACTATGATTACTACGATCGTTCGTCCCAATACATTTCCATCATGTCAGCAGCACATCTCCCTGTTTACACAGAGAAATCTGCTGCCGGCAACGATAACATTTTGTGCTGCATAAACGAGATGAATGAGCTTTTCCCCCATTTATCGACTGATCGTTGCCCTGTTTACACAGGGCAATGATCGGGAATGAGCGTTCATATGAACACTTCTTTGCCTGATCATTGACCCGTGTAAAATTAATGGCCTTTAGTATTTAGACACTGCTCAACATCATCACAAGAGACACTCAACTATATGATTGGCATCAGGGGCAGAAATATATTCACAATTGGGCTAGTTTCACACAACAGTAATATGGCCGCATTTTATTGTCTGTATTATGGCTGCAATATCCGGACCACACACAGTTCTACTTAATCAAATATACCCCTTTCACATCACGTTTTTTTTCCCTATCCTTTTTAAAACTGTAGAGACATTTTTTTAAAATATCCCAAAAAAGATAACCATTATTATACAAAAATTTAAGTTTGTTTTAGTAGATCCGTAGGGGGCACCGGATACAACATAGACACTAAAATGTGACCGTAATACTGGCCTAAGGCATTTTGATATATATATATATATATACATATACATACATGACAGTATATTTGATAGAGAACTACTATAACCCTTTCAGTGCACATAAGAGATGAAAAATATTTTATCCCACTGTGAAGCTAAAATTCAAGGTTTAGGCGTTCATAGTAATATCATTCCTATCGAACATCCTTTTATAAATACAGCCCGACAATTGCTTCAATATTATAGTATATATGGCCAGTGTATCATGGCAAAAAATACACCCTGAACCTGGCCGATACTTTTGCATGGAAAAGGTGGCAACCCTGTCTAGTGACTCCCAATAGCGCTGTTAGTTAACAGTTGTCCCGATGTGATCATCGAGACAAATAGTGACAGCTACGATGCTCACTGAGTGCTGTGTATACATAGATCAAGAAGACAGAGACAGCTAAAACATTTTAAACGTTTCTGCCTTCTCTTGGTGCCCAGCTGCCTCTGACAGCCAGGCAACGGACCTGCAGTCGCACGATTCCACATGCATATGCTATTAGAGCACCCATGCAGAATAAAGCCCCTTGATGGCTGAAAAAATGTCTCTTATATTACAAAAGTGAAGAATGATTTTAATATCTTACTTTTGTGCTGAGATATGATTATTTGAGGTTGCCGCCCAAATGCTATATGCTGTTCCTATTTCTGTTAGATGCAGTGTAGTCATCGAGATCTTTTGTGGATTTAAATCACCAAATATATTGATGTCTACACATCTACAGACTTAACTGCCCCTAAATAAATCAGAAAGGATGTAGATATTGTTGTATGTGGTTATTTGGGTCTATACAAGGACCTACATTTATCATGCAGTTTGTGCCAGGTTTTGGCGTAAACCGTGACAAAAAATGTAAATTACATCACATCAAATTATTGTAAATTACATCACTCTACAAATTTGCATTAAAAGTTGGAACTTTTCTCGTCACTCGTCAAATTTGAAAAACGACAAGAAAGTGGCAACCAGATGTCGTTTCCGTCAAATTTATTTAGTATGAAGCCTTGAAATGTTGGCGCAAATCTAGTCTTGCTCAAAGCAGACGTAGATTTGTTTTTCAGTGCAAATTGCGGCATATTTACTAAGAGGCATGCGCCATTTAATAAAGTTGGCGCAAATCATGCATTCATCTCCATTACTAAGACTATCATATGATACACCAGTCTTAGTAAATGTGAGCCAATCTGTCTATGACAATATTACACCTGACAGAAATCACTTTTTCAGGAGTACAGCTTCAGGATTTAGGGCTGTAACATCAAGTGATGATATTTCTGCTCATAAGTTATATATTAAAAAACAGTTTTCACATTCTAAACAAACTTGTCCGGTTAAGAAAACCCATGTCCAAATACCCTACTAGAGGGGTGTTCCCCATTCAGGAG